>NC_089226.1:109243356-109557356 GCF_963924675.1 Phocoena phocoena
GGCCCCCGGGAGAACCAGATGTGCTGTCAGGACAGAAAGGGCGCTGCCACGTTGCTCTGACGGGCTGCGTGAGGCCGCGGGAGGCACAGACATCTGTCCATCCGTCCGTTTGTCCGCAGCAGACACCAGGGCCGTGCCTGGAGGGTCGTTGCGCCCAGTAAGCTTCGGGGTGGCCTTCCTCAGACATTCGTGAGCCTACAGCGCAGCCCAGTCGATGTCTCGGGAGCCACTTGGAAGCGGGCAGGCCAGGCCTCCGTGTCCCCTCCGTGGTGCCGGGGGCGCGGGAGGAGAGCACAGTGGCAGACGGGCCTCTGCAGAGGGCAGCAGCCGTGAGCAGAGCACGGCCTTGGGGCCAGTCGGGGTCCAGGTGAAGGAAGGCGCCTCCTGCACTCACGGGCAGCTGGCCTTGCTCAGACCACGAGCAGCGGACTGTTCAGGTGGAAAAGCCTTAGCGGCTAGACAGAGACAAAACAGCTGCCTTGAAGCTATCGAAAATCAGGCCCGTTTCAGACTTTGCTGCTACATGTTTTCCAGAAGATACCAGGGCAGCTTCTAGGAGTTTTGGGGGGAAATCTGCCGTCCTGAGAACCGCTCTAGTGAATTCACAGTGAAGACAACAGCGTGTGAGGGCTGAGGCCCTCTCCTGGGCGCTTTCGGGAAGACATTGCCCGTGCGATCCGTGTTTGCTCTTGCAGACAGCGGAGCAGGAAGTCAGCGGGTGAGGAGGGCAGGGCAGGGCGGCAGTAAACGCCTGCGTCGCCCTGAGGGCCGGGGTGCGGTGTGCCGATGGCGATGGCGAGCTTGGGGGGCAGGTGTGGAGCGGCCCAGGTATTATCGAGGAAAGTACAGCTTGAACAGGAATCGCCACCCTGTGCCAGGGGCTGCTTCAGGGCCAGGCCCTCCTGGTGCTGCCCGCTGGGGGTCCTGTGGCCTTGGGGCTCGGCTCTGAGTGGGCACCCTGTCCTGAGCTGGAGTTCAGGGCTCCCTCGGGGTCTGTGTCGGGAAGATGTGGGCGAGGCTGGAAGGCCCTGTGCTTGGTGCTCCTGGGGGAGAACAGCTGACTTCGGGGCGCACCCACATGGGGGCAGGCGGGTGTGTGACCCCAAGGCCTGTTGCCAGCGCCCAGGGGATGGAGGAGCCTCGACCAAAATGGGGGAAATTACAGGAGGAACAGGCCGGGAAGGAAACTCGCGGTTCGGTGTCGGACACGTTAAGTCGAGGATGCTTTAAAGGCAGGGGGCCGAGGCCAGGAGGCTGTGGACTTCAGGGGAGAGGTCCAGCAGTGACATAAGGTGGGCATCCTGAGGGGCTCAGGCTGGTCCTGCACGGAGGGGTGGTGGCTCTGGGACGTGCGGTCATGGGCAGCCCTGGCCAGAGCTCTGGGAAGTCGGCACGAGAGTGGGGGATGCGGGGGGGCAAGGAGGCTCGCAGACAGAATAGGGGCTTGTGCGGAGCCTTCCAGAGGGGAGAAGAGAGAGGGTGTCAGTGCAGGCAGCAGGGCTTTGGGGAATTTTTTGCTGTTTTTTAAAAAGTCGACCTTACTGAATATGATTTACATATGTTAAAATGCACTGATTTGAATTAGCCTGTGCTTCAATGATCTCTGACGAGCCTGTCCACCCCTGTGATGAAGAGAGCTTCCCCAGCAACACAGATAGTTCCCTCTGCCTGTCGGTGGGCCTGCCCTTGACCGCAGTGCTGACCAAGCTCAGGCCCCGGGGCACTTCCCAGAGTCTGTTGCCCAGCAGGGACGGGGGTCCCAGCCCCGCGCCGCTGTGAAGCGCGGGCTTCTGTGTGAGCATGAGTTCCCATTTCAGAGTGGACTCCCAACTCCCGAGCTGGGTGGAGTCTGCTTTGGAGAAGCTGCCAGGCTGGTCCCTGCACGGCCACACCGTGGCTTCTCCCAGCCGCCTGCGGGACTCCTGCGCTCTGGGGGTGGGCGGCTTGGCCCGGCGGGCTGGGTCTGAGCCCGTCCAGCAGCTGCTGGTGGCCTCACGGGGTTCTGCTTTGCGTGTCGCTGATGACCGATGGTGGGGAGCGTCTTCTCACGTGCTAATTGGCGTTGAGCTTTTCTTCTTCAGATCTTCTGCCTGTTTTTCAACCGTGTTGTGTTCTCATTGCTGAGGTTTGTGAGTCCGTTATGTCCTGGACACGGGTTTGTGATCAGACTTGATGCTGCAGACGGGGCTGCTCTGTCCTCCTCACGGTCCCCAGGGAGCCGCCAGCTGTCCTTCCTGGGCCGTGCTTTTGCTGACCTTGCCTAAAAGATGACAAAGACTTCTTCTGGTTTTTCCTGTGCAAGTTTTATAGTTTTAGGTTTTACATTTAAGCCCATGATCCACTTTGAGTCAGTACTTCCTGACCGACAGCCTGATGTGCTCATCGGTGTTCACGTTTTCGCCTACAAACGCATCCCAGCCGTCCCAAGCAGCGCGTCTGGCTTGAGATGGGCCCGTGACCTATGTGAGATGTGGGTGGGCTCCGCCTCATCTGGTGCCCAAGATGAGTTGCCTGCACCCCTGGCCCCCACGCAGCACTGGGCAGGGATGATCACTGCCGAGAGGCTCCTGCGCGGGAGGGGAGGCCGGGGAGCCAGCACGGTCACTCTCCGAGGGCACGGGGAAGGCCTTGGCTGGGCCCTGCTTCTCTGCGGCGGCCCCCGACCCCCTGCTTCTCTTCTCGGTGGCTCTTGGCTCTGTCCCGGGACGGCCTGCCCTTTTCACCCTCCTCCTCCTCTGGGTGGGGATCCAGCCCCTGCCTAGCAGCAGCCGGTGTGTCCTGAGCGTCAGGCACGGCACCGGGTGCCTTATCGCAGAAACACTGGACCCAGCCTGGACTTTCTCCTCCCTCCTGGGTCCCAGAGCACGGTCGTCCCTGGGATTGGTTCTGGGACCCCACAGACACCACAATCCAAGGATGCTCAAGTCCCGTATATAAAACGGTGCCCTTTTGCACGTACCCTACACACATCCTCCCGTGTACTGAGTCATCACTGGATTACTTGTAACACCTGACACACGGTAAATGCCGTGTGCATGCAGCTGTAACACAGTGTAAAGCTACAAAATTCGTTGCTGGTGTGGCAAATTCAAGTTTTGCTTTTTGGAACTTTCTGGAATGTTTTTTCCTAATCTTTTTTATCTGTGGTTGCTTAAATCCACGGATACGAAGGGCTGACGGTTCAGTTACAGCCGTGTTCTGGTGGGTCGGCACCCAGAAAACTCTGGAAGTCGTGAGTGGAAGGGGCGGCCCACTTAGCTGAGCTGCGGCTTGCACTGTGACAGCCGCTGCCCCGTCTCATACACTGGCTTTATTTCAGGCCAAGTTGGCAAAGAACTACGGCATGACCCGCATGGATCCGTACTGCCGACTGCGCCTGGGTTACGCGGTGTACGAGACGCCCACAGCCCACAACGGCGCCAAGAACCCGCGCTGGAATAAGGTCATCCAGTGCACGGTGCCCCCGGGTGTGGACTCCTTCTACCTGGAGATCTTTGACGAGGTGGGGGCCGCGCGGGGGCCACTCAGCCGCCCCAGAACTTCGGGTTTCTTGTGGCTTTGTGACAGGTGTCCTGGTGTCCCCAGCATAGTGAAAAGCACATTTCCCCTGCAGAGTCCTTAGAACTTGCATTCAGACACGTCACCACCCTGTGTCCAGCGTGTGGGCGTCACCCGACCAGGCAGGTCAGGCAGCCGCTATCTGTACGCAGCTCAGGTGTGACGTGGTCAGGGCTCGTGGCTGGGTGGCGTGAGTGGCAGGAACCTCCCGAGTGTCGCTGGGCCGTCGGGTGCCCTGGGCTCTAACTCAGCCTGGCCCTCCGAGGGCCTGCCTGGGCGTGTCCTACCGCTCCTGAGGCCGGGTCGGCTGCCCCCTCACCTGTGGTCGGCTGACAGGGCTGGGGGTTGGGGGTGGGCAGCGGGGCTGGGAAGTGGCCACAGTCCCCAGGGTCCTGCCTTCCTCCCGGGCCCTCCCTCACGCCCGGCCCCATCGCCTCTGGGGCCCTGGGGTGGAGGGGAGCACGTGGTCTGTGGGGCAGCGCACGTCTGCAGGTGCCGATGGAGCCTCCCTCCCCCTGCGCCCACAGGAGGTGCAGAGAGCGGGCGGCCCCGGGCCGTGCACACCCTGCCGGGAGGGCTGGGGGAGTGGGGCGGCCTCCCGGGCAGCCCTGGGGTCACCGCCATCTCCCATCGCCCCCCAGCGAGCCTTCTCCATGGACGACCGCATTGCCTGGACGCACGTGACGATCCCCGAGGCGCTGAGGCAGGGCAAGGTCGTGGACGAATGGTACAGCCTGAGCGGGCGGCAGGGCGACGACAAGGAGGGCATGATCAACCTGGTCCTGTCCTACACGGTGAGGCCGGCCGGCGGGCCCTTGGCCACTGGGGTGCCGTTCCCGGGCTTACCCGCATCCCCGCCCTTACTCCCGGGTGTTTCTGGCATGTGGACGCGGGGAGGGGGTGCAGGGACCCCGGGTGGGACCGACTGCCCAGCCTCACGGCCGCCGCCTCTGGCACCTTGTCTCACCCCCTTTTGGATGCTGGACTGATTCACAGCAGGTCCCAACATCAGTGAGTTTACTCGTGAACATGCCATCGTGCTTCTGTAACAGGCGTTTCTACGTAGACGGAAAGCCATCGTTGTACTTAACTAAAGAATTATAAACAGAGAGAGGCGGTTTGACCCTGGAATTTAAGCTTAGGTTTCCTTTCTTGAGCGGGGTTCTCTGTTGGCCACGTCTCAGCCGTGGTTCAGCAGGTCTGATGCCACCTTCTACCCGAGTCCAGCAGAGGAGGCTTCGGGGTGTCGGTGTGGGCAGGGACTTGATGATGCTGGACGGGACGCAGGGCCTGGCTGGAGCCACCTCGATCCTGCGCCCGGTGACTGGGCTCCAGGCCCTGCGCTGTCCCTCCAGGACGCGTTTGGCGAGGCTGGGAGTGATGAGGCTCGGATGTGTGCTGTGTTCTTCTCTGACCCCTGATCGTGTTTGGTGTGTTTCAGTCGCTGCCGGCTGCCATGATGATGCCGCCTCAGCCCGTGGTCCTGATGCCCACTGTGTACCAGCAGGGCGTCGGCTACGTGCCCATCACAGGTGTGTGCTGCTTCTCCTCCCCGGGCGCGTGCCCTTGGGTGTTCGAGCAGCGGGGAGGCGCGTGGGGGTTCGGGGTGTGGGCTAGAGTCTGGGCCTGGTCTTCAAGGGATGCCCGGAGAGCCTCCCCAAACCAGGGGTCGCTGTTACGTTTGAATGTTACGTGCACGTGTCGGAAATAGGGTTTGTTTTTTCTCTGTCGGCACAGAGAAGGTGAGTTGAAGTTTATGGAGATGTTGAAATGGGATTTCTAAGCATTTTGAGTCACCGCAGCACAAGATCACTTCCTGTTGGGTGGACGGACCCCGGGCTCCAGCGCTGCTGTTTCTCCCCCATCTTTTTACCTTTATGAGCTTCTTACCTTACGCGCTGGTAACCTTTCTGAGTGCGTGGCTCGCACAGCACAGCAAAGTCAAGTTGGACTGTAGCTCTTCCGCCTTTGGATTTTTGAGCCTTCACGTCAGCCTGTGATCGGCTCCCACCCTGGGCCATGACGGGTTCTGGGCTCAGCTCGCCCCCATGTGAGCCACCATAAAACCCGGGCAGTGCATGGGCGGCGGGAGGCTCGGGGCACCGGAGAGACCAAGTGACGCCGAGGATGCCGTGTGCACGGTGGTGGCCACGTCCCCGAAATCCTCTAAACTCCGTCCAGAGCGAGGTGAAGACTGTGGGGCCCCGAGTTAATTGCCCTAGGACCGCCCGCCTCCCACGCTACAACCCAAGACCCTCCTGGCGGAAGGGGCCTAAGGAGAGCCAGGGTGCCCCCTAAAGTTTGTCTCCACTGTTCCCAGAAGTGTCAGAAATGCAGGCGGTGGGGGTGTGGCCTGGATGCGAACCAGGCCAGGGCGGATGGCGGGGGGCTCACGGAGTGAAGCTGTCAGCCATCCCCAGTCCCGGGTTCCCTTTCCCTCCTCCCCGTTTCTGAAAGGCGGTGGGCGAGCACCTTCCTGGGCTCATGGAACAACCTGGGGGCCCTGGCCTCACCGCGTTTGAGTGCCCACCTGGGACCCGAGCGCCCTCTCGCCTCTCAGGACGGCCAGGACTAAAGGCCGGTGGGCGAGGAGTGTGGGCAGGTGCTCGGCCCGGCTGGCCCAGGAGGGACTCGGAGGGGCTGGGCTCTGCTGCTGCCTTGGGAGCACGTCCCGTCCCCTCTGTCCCTGGAGGCAGCCGTGTGTGTCCAGCGCAGCCTCAGTCGCGCACCTGCAGCCGATGCTACCTCATCTCAACACCTGTCAGCCCTTCTGCCAGTTTTGGTTTGGACAGCGTTGAGCCGCCTTTAGGATCTTCTGACTTCAGACAGGAAAGGAAATCATGTCCTAAACTTCTCAGTCCAGCGCTCCCAGCCTGGTTCGGCAGATTGTTTGTGCTTTTGAGTTTATAAGAACTAACGATTTTATTTTATTTTATTTTTAAAATTTATTTATTTATTTTTGGCTGCATCGGGCCTTCGTTGCTGCACGCGGGCTTTCTCTAGTTGCAGCGAGCGGGGGCTACTCTTGGTTGTGGTGCGTGGGCTTCTCATTGCAGTGGCTTCTCTTGTTGTGGAGCATGGGCTCTAGGCATGCGGGCTTCAGTAGTTGTGGCCCCCGGGCTCAATAGTGTGGCTCACAGGCTTAGCTGCCCCGCGGCATGTGGGATCTTAGTTCTCGACCGGGGCCCGAATCCGTGTCTCCTGCATTGCCAAGCGGATTCTTTTTTTTTTTTTTTAATTAATTTATGGCTGAGTTGGGTCTTTGTTGCTGTGCGCGGGCTTCAGTAGTTGTGGCTCGCAGGCTCTAGAGCGCAGGCTCAGTAGTTGTGGCACACAGGCTCAGTTGCTCTGCAGCATGTGGGATCTTCCCAGACCAGGGCTCGAACCTGTGTCCCCTGCATCGGCAGGTGGATTCTTAACCACTGCGCCACCAGGGAAGCCCTGCAAGCGGCTTCTTAACCAGTGCGCCACCGGGGAAGTCCCAGAACTAATGATTTTAAATCCGTTTCTACTTTTCAGAGAGGCGTTTGACTAGGCTCTGCACGCGGTTAGGCGTGGAGTCTCTGTTAACACTCTCCTTCCTTACGTTTGTCTGGGTTCCCCCACGAGACCATCTCAGGACAAGGAGTCAAAGCTTTGTCTTGGGGTCCGGTGGCACCAGGTGCTCGGACTGAACCTTCCAGCAGTTGAGAGGCCGTGAGGTTCTCAGTTGTCACCTGTGTCTAACAAGGGAGTGAGGGGACGTGGCTGGTGTGAGGGAGTGATACCAGGAGCCCCACGTGTAGCTGGCGGGGCTGGGTGTCCGGGGCCCCAGGGCCTCTGCTCGAGCGCACAGGCCCCGGCACGGCAGTGCTCGTGAGCACCTCGCCTCGTGGGTTGTCTGCTGTCACGGGGAAGGCTAGGCGCGCGCTGGGCACGCGCTGGGTGAGTTTTCTTTCCTCGTCAGTGTCTGTGATGTGAGTGCCAAGCTGGGAAAGTCTGTTCTGGAATGTGTGACAGGAAACGGCGCGAAAGCGTAGACTGGGTTTGCTGTTTCGTTCTCAGGTGGAGGGAACTGTTTTGTGGCCTTCGATGGATGAGAATTGACCCCTGTGGTGTAAATACACACGTTCTTAGGCTTGTTTTTGCCCCTGCCACGCCCGCTGTGAAGTGGGCTCATGTGAGATGCCGGGGGCCGAGTGGCGGGGGGCTGCTCGCCCCTGGTTTCTCACAAGTGTCTGGCCAGTTTCTGAGGTCATGTTGGGAGACGAGACCTGGGGGGCCGACCCCCGGGGCGGCTAGCTCGCGCGTCGGAGGTGCTGCTTTCCCTGACCCCTGTCTCCTCGCAGGGATGCCCGCCGTGTGCAGCCCCGGCATGGTGCCTGTGGCCCTGCCCCCAGCCGTGAGCGCCCAGCCCCGCTGCAGTGAGGAGGACCTGAAGGCCATCCAGGACATGTTCCCCAACATGGACCGGGAGGTGATCCGCTCTGTGCTGGAGGCCCAGCGGGGCAGCAAGGATGCGGCCATCAACTCCCTGCTGCAGATGGGCGAGGAGTCCTAGATGTGCCCCGCTGCCAGCCCGCCTGCCCGCCTGCCCGCCCAGCTCCCAGGAGCACCGTCCCCAGCAGATCCCCGTGAACGCGCCCTGCGTAGCCCCTTCCTCGGACGTCTGTGTAGCCCAGTCCACACCCTTGTTCGGGATGCATGTGGTTTTCGGTTCCTGCAGCCGTTCTCGACGTGGTCGCGGCGGGTGGGGGGCCTCTCCCGCATTGGTCGGAGGGCCGTGTCCCGTGTGCGCGCCCGCCTTCCCGCCGTCCCGGGAGGCTCTCCTGGGAGCAGCTGCCCCCACCAGGGCCTTCGTGCCAAGCCTTCTCTGGTTTGATTGGTGGCCTGCGGTGACGCGACCTGATCGGGTAGGCCCATTAACACAAGGCACACAGAACCCACTGACAGCGGGTTTGGGGTCACTTAGAAGTTTCAGCTGAAAACTTACCTCCTCCCCTTGGTGGTGTTCGTGGGCTGCTCACCCCCGTCCAGCCTCGGCTGCAGAGCTCAGCCTGAGTGCAGAGCAGCCAAGTCTGGGCGTGGCGTCGGGAGCCCTGGCCCGAGCCCTGGGCCCTCAGTCTCTCCTGCTGTCTCACCCGCCTCTGTGTGATGCTGTCCCGAAGGGTCACCGCTCCTCCCCGGGATGCACTCTGGCAACAGAACTAAAACTGGGATGTAAGAAACAGATCCAGTCTTGTATTTGCTTATTAAAGGGCATTTAGGAACGCCTGGCTTTTACTGCCGATGTTAATTTAGGGAGACTAGGTTGGGCCCAGGCCTGTGGGTCAGTTTGGGCGACAGAGAGGGCAGTCTGGTGACCGTCAGTGCTGGCAGGTCTTCCCAAGAGGCAGGAGGCGCCCTGCCGTGTGGATGGCACCCTGGCCCTGGCTCCGGCCGCGGACAGAGAGGACGGGGACAGGCTGGGTGATGCCCCGTGGAAATCAAATCTGAATGGCGTCTCCGAACTGATGCACTGGCTGTGGCCACTGCGGTCCGCGGTAAGTCGCGGTCACCGCTCTGTCTTTGGAGTCATTGCCCAGCCTTGGACATAGAGGTGGATCCCAACCGTGTGGACGTCAGTGGAAGGCCAGCCCGAGGAAGTTAGGAGGACTCAGGCTGCAGCCCTTCCCTCCATGTAGGTTAAGTGCAGTGCCGCTTTCTGTCTCCCCCGGGCGTGCACGGTGGCCCCGGCTCGGGGAGACCTGCGTTGGTTGGTGGGTTCGGACCACTTGTGCCTTTGCCGCAGGCTCTTCTCAGATGCTTGAGAGCGATGGCTCCTCGGCTGCAGCCCTAGACTGTTGGGCGGTGACCTGACCACACTCAGCGCAGCTCCACACAGGCCGGGCCCCCAGCCCCAGGTGACCCTGCGCTGCCCCAGCCGCCCCGCCCGGGCCTCCGTTCACGGGAGTCTTAGCTTCAGGGCGGCTCCAGACCTGCCAGCTCTCATGGTCCTTTTTCATGGACGCTGCTTCTTTACTGGGTCAGAGGAAGGTCATGCCCTGTGAGGCCTTTGTTAAGTCAGACGCCCTTCCTGCCTCGGCTGCCCCTTCCTGCCCCGGCTTCGCGTTCATGTCCGCGCTCACCATCCAGGCAGCCCCTGGGGGTGGGGTGGGGGCCGTCTGGCTCGGGCGCCCGTGGCTGCTGGGCCCAGGGCCGGGGCACCGTGCGGCTGGCTGCTGCTCCGTGCTGGTGAGGAGAGAGGCGTTTCCAGCAGGCGCCCTGCCGGCGTTGGCAGAAACGGTCCTCAGAGCTTTGCGTTTCTGATCATTCTGTTGGGGTCCAGGGTCCAGATTCCTCCTTGATTGTAAGATACGTTTTTACTTTTCAGCCTTCTAATTTAATAAATGGTCTGTGTAAAGTAGAGAAGTCAAGTTCTCCGGGGAGAGCTGACGGTTTTGTTGTGATTTAACTCGGCTCGTCACAAGCAGGTTGACGGCGGTCGTGGTAAACTCACCGGCACACTAGTCACAGGACTCGTGAGTGAAGGCAGAGCAGGGCACAGGCTGGATCCTGACTGGGCGCCTGACATGTTTCCGTGCAGCGTGGGTCTGGTTTTCTGGTTGGGTTGTGGAGGACAGGCCGCAGACGCCGTCCTCCTCTCCTGGTTCCCGAAGCACCGGCCTCTCGTTCCTTTGTTGTCCTGTTTGTAATTCTCCAGGCCGTCCCGACCCGGGAGTAGGAACCGAACATGGGCCACAATGTGTCTCCCCTTCTAAGAGGGCCCACGACGCCCGCTTCGGAGCCAGACCTTGCATGCAGGGTCCGGCTTGGGTGCTGGGCCCCGCGGCCCTGGAGCACACAGGGGTGGGGCTGGCCCAGCCCTGAGTCAGCGGGCACTGGCCCCGCTGAGGACGTTGTGCAGCCGGGGATTGGGGGCGGGAGGGAGGGGACCCACTGCCTTCAGGTACGCCCCCCCCCCCCGCCCCCGTTATCCCCTGACAGTTTTCTCAGGCGCCCTCCTGCCCCGGGTCAGTGTCACAGTGAGAGCTTGTGCCCAAGGCCCAGAGGAGTTGTGTGCGGGCGGGGCCCAGGCACCAGGGACACAATGCAGAGGGTAGGGTACGCTCAGCGCTCGTGTGTCCCGGGTGCTCGGCCCTGCGTGTGGGGCGTGAGCCGCCAGGAGGCGCGGCCTTGGCTCGTTGAAGTGCTGGCTGAGGAGGGGACTTGGCCCACGGAGGGGGAGCCCTCCCCACCGCGGGCCCATGTCCACACCCCCTGCAGCCCGGGGAGCTCCAGGTGAGAAAGCCGCTCGGTGGAGGCAGCAGCACGTCTCTGGAGGAGCCGGCGTTGGTCCCGGGGCGCCAGCTCAGATGCGGGCGAGCGGGGCCCACCCGTCCCAGCCGCCAGCCTCCCCTGGAGCAGCGCGTGACGACCTGCAGTGTCGTGGGAACAGAGTAAAATGCAAAGACCAAGAGAGTTAAAAATACCCACCCAGAAATGGAGAAGAACAGATAGAACTGTTGGAAATGCAGATACAGTCGTGCAGTTGACCCCTTGGTGGGCAGGCTTTTGGCAGATGGGACGTTGCTGAGGGATGGTGGTCCAGCGGGGGCTGAAGAAACCCACTGCACGCGGGGCCCAGAGGAGGTGGGGAGACGGTTGGTGCCTCCGGTCGGGAGTCCTGTGAACCCCAGGGAACACGAGGTAGATGTGCGTCGAGTGTGTGAAACAGGCCTGAAACTGCCGAGCTGGGCGTGGGCGGGGGTGTTACTTTGGGGCTGGCGGGTGGAGCTGGGGACAGGGGACGCGGACGTTGCCCAGGTATGCGGCCTGCCCACGTCTCGGGCCCGCCACCCCTCGCGTGGACGTCCATCCGCAGCCGGGTGCGGGCTGGGCGTGCAGGCGCCGGGCAGTGGGTACCGGGCCGTGGTGGTGGCGGCGACACTTGCGTCTTTCGTGTCGGAGGTCAGACGTGGCCCTCCTCTCGGCCAGCCCGTCCCAGACGGCAGAGGGATCAGTGGCGTTCTGCCAGCATCCATCCCAGTTGCACGTTCCAGGGCGGGGGAAATGACCAGTGGGCAGCTGAGTGGCCCCGTAAGCCCCAGTTTTAAAGGAGCCTTGGCGTTGCTTTGGGCCCCTGTGGTCAGCGGTGGCCCCTCTGCCCTGGGGGTGAATGCCGTGAGCCCCTCTGGGAGGGGGTAGGGACCACCGCCCTGTCCGCTTGCCCTGGTGCCTTGGGGCTCTCCTCCGGCCGATGGTTCTGGTCTGAGGACCGAGCAGGGCTGGACCTTGGGCGAGGGGCCGTGGCCCCCACGAGGAGGCCGACAGCTGTCTGTGCTGTCACTTGGTTCTGTTCTGAGTCCGCAGGCTGTCAGCGGCCCGTCCAGCTTGCCCCCATCACTGCAGGTAGCCACTGCTCAGGGTGTCCGGTTGCCTCTGAGCCCTCTGCTCCCGTGGGGCCTCAGCCCCCACCCCATCGCTCTGCTGCTGGGGAGCCAGCCCCGTAACGGCATCTGCTGTCTTCAGCCGCACTGCAGAGGTCACCCGCGCTGGTTCTCGGCTGTGCAGGCGCCCTCTCACCTGCGCAGGTGCCCTCACCTGTGCAGTGTCCCCGCGGCCCTGCTTAGCCTCCACATCCCTTCCTCAGCCACTGCGAGGGCCCTCCTGGGCTCCACCCAACGCGGACCGCGGTCGGTTCCGAATTTCCAAGAGCCCGCCCGGCCGCATGGTGAATCTGCTCCTAGGGCATTTGCTCCTGGGCCACAGCCAGCCTCCCGACTGGGTCCAGAGCTTGTCAGGCTCCAGGATGCTTTCCCAGTGCCTGCAGCTGCAGTGGGCCCACGCTGTCCCAGCCGCTCAGTCATGGGCAGCAAGGGGTGGGCTGGCCCCGCAGCCGTGGGGGCTCCGAGGACGGCCATCGTGGGTCCAGGCTCCTTCCTTCCTTCCTCCCTTCCTCTCGGGGCCTCCTGGGGTGGCGGGTGCTGCTGCCTTCATGTTGAGCTCCGGGCCGGTGCTCAGGGCCCCCCCTCAGGCTGCAGGATGACTTCTTGTCCCCAGCCGGCCCAGGAGGCCCCTCACTTCCCACCAGGAAGTCTGGAGACTCTAATGGGTGGGCCGAGCACCCTGGCAGCGGCTCTGGTCCTTTGTCTGGGTTCCCACGTCTCCTGAGTGCTAGGGAGACGGCACAAGGCCCGGATCCTCACCCACGTCCTGGCCAGCCCTGCAAAGGGAAGACCCAGGAGCTCAGGGAGGCCCCCTGCCGAGCCTCCCGTCCCCCTGCAAGGCTCCGGACCTCCACCTGCTCCCCATGGCTAGCGGGGCAGCTTCCCAGCCTCCCCACACCCAGCCCCTCTCGATTGGGTCATCCAGACCTACCCGTTCCCTTTCCTCTGCTTGGTGTCCATCCTGCTGGGATGCTGGGCGGTCAAGCACGGGCTTCTGCCCGCACAGCAGGGCTCGGTCAGCACTTGTTGGACGAACAAATGCAGGAAGGATTCTGAGCTCGGCTGGTCCCCCTCCCCGCCATGGCCCCAAGGGTGGCAGGACCTCCCTGGGCTGGGCTTCCGGGTTCACGGGGCTCCCAGAGCGCAGAGTCTGGGCCTTCGGGGCCGTCTTCCCTGTGCTGACAAGGAGAGCAGTTTATTATCGTTATCTCTTCCATTTTTATTTTCAGAAGTAATGTTCAGAACATCCCTTGGAACTGTTGATTTCTGAAAAGCAACCTTTGTGGAAGCAAAGGCTGCAGCCCAGTTTGATGTTTGACTTGTTCTGGAGGCAAAGCCCCGTGTCCAGGGCCGTAGTCCCGTAGCGCTCAGCGAAGCTGTGTCCCCGTCACCCCGAGGGCGGAGGGCGGGAGACAAGCCAGCGCGGCGGAGCAGAGCGCGGTGCTGCTTGGGGATGAGCACGTCAGTGGCGGTCTTGCTTGAAAGTTTTCTGTGCTCACAAGTCAGTCTAGTGAGAAGCACGCGGTTCCCTGAGCGCAGGTGTCGCTGAAACGCGTTAAACCCAGTGATGGCAGAACACTCATTCAGTAGTTTGTAACGTTGTCACTAAGGTAATTATCCTCGGTGTCTGTTGACTGTTAGGTGCTGCCAAGATTAAAGCAATAAACCTCATTTAGGACAAATGGAAAAGTGAAAAATTACAAAAATTGCAGTGCAAGGGTTATTAACTCAGTGCGGAAGAGCTGTTTTCTTTCTGACATACAGCTGGCCCGCTGTTACTCCTGTGGACATCTGGGCAGGATGGACAGAGCGTGTGGACTTCACACCAGCGCAGGGGGACGCATCCGGCGCTGGCCGAGGGGCGTCCTGGAGGACGGCCCGGCTGGGGCCTTGGTCTGGGAGGGGCTCTGCTGAGCTGGAGCTGTGGACAGACCGCTCGGCGGCCAGGCTGAGCCCTGGGCTTGTGGGCGGGGGCTCTGCCCCCCGCAGAGCTCCGTGCCCCCTGCTTCCACAGCTCTGCTCTCAGGCCCCAGACAGGCTGGGAAACCAACGTGGCTTGGGTTCAGCGAGGGAGCAGATCGGAGGGCGAGTGAGGACGTGACCCCAGGGTACCCGGACAGCAGGAAGATCCGTGCCAGGCACCCTCCACACCCTTCCTAGGATGGAGCTAGGATGAGTTGTCTCGTAAAGAGCACTGGCGGAGTTCTGGAAACGTCTGTGACCTGCCCGGGCCCCACGCCCTCGGCCCTTCACGAATCGCACAGGAGCTGCCCCCAGTGAGCCTGGCAGCAGAGCTGGGTCCACTCAAGCTGCAGAAGCCCACGTGGGGCCCGGGCGGGCCACCACACCAAGCAGAGGATGAGGGCACCTGGCGTCCGCTCTGATGGGTCAGGGAGCCCAAGACCTGGGTGGGGGGGACAGTGGGACCCCAGTCAGGCCCCTGAACTCAGGGCTGGACCTGGCTGAGCAGCGGTGAACCTTGCCTGGAGCAAGATGAGAGCACAGAGCCGCCCAGGACTGAGAGGCAGCACCTGGTGGCCCCAGGGTCCCATGTCTTAGCCACCCTCAGTGACCGTGGGGTTGCGGCCTCTGGGAGGAGGTGGGGTGCAGCTTGTCCAGCGTCAACTTCAATAATAACATAGCCAGTTGTTTCACCAGCAAAAGTGAGTTTATTCGGGAATAGCAGAGGAATTGCAGCTCAGTATCTGTGAACCATGGTGGCCCACAGGCACATCCAGAGAACAAGGAAGGGGACCTTGCTTTTATGGGGAGAAGGGGGAGTTGGGAGGGGCTGTGATATCCAGAGCCCATTGGAGGAGCTGGGGGTCCGGAGTAAGGAGGCTTCCCATGGGCTGGGCCGCTGCAGTCTCTGATTGGCTGGGCTGCCGTGGAAGGAGAGAAGTTTCCTTCCTTCCTCCGGACGGCTGGGTGGTCCGTAGAGATGCCTTCCTGTCAGGGGCGTTTGGGGTAGTTGATGATGCACTGTGGGCATGAGAGCTTCCCCTGCAGGCCTGTCCCGACTCCAACTTTAGCTCAGTTTCCTTAATTAATTCCACACCAGGCAGAGAGCCTGCAGAGAGCACATCTGGACACTGGTCTCCAAAGTGAGCTCTAGTCTGTGACGGGTGAAGACACTTCACACACGTAAGCTCTGGTCTGTGGAGACAGACACTCATTTCACAGGTGCCTTGGAAACGCTTAGTTTTGTAAGAGGTGCGTGGGTTTAAGGAAGCAGTCGTGCCCTGAGAATGACTGACGTTTAGGAAATGCTGTGTTTTACATGTGGGTTAACGAAGATACGGCTGAGGCATGACTCGGCCACAGCACCCCCACCCCGCCGCCCCAGGAAATCAGACTGTGAGACTCGGCAAGTTTACAGTTGACTCCAGTGGTGACCGAGGGGGGCAACTGTAACCTTGTCAGCCCTCCTGGACCAGCTCCGGCCCAGTCCCAGGGTGGCCTGCCCTGACCAGACCACGATGATGTGAGCAGGAAAGGCCACTAAAGAGACCACAGGCCCCGCCAACCATGGTCCCCGGGAGCTGAGGACCGCAGCCCATGGGGGACAATGTAAATCACTGTGGCTGCCGTTCCCTGGGAGGGCAGGCGCACACAGAGCGCAGAGGCAGGTCACGTGAGGCAGGAGGCCCCCGGAAGCCCCCCGCCCCGCACACGCTCGCCAGGCTTCCTTGGCCCCCGCCAGCACCAGTGGAAGCCCCACCCTCTCGTAGCTGCCCCTGCCCATGTGGACACTCAAGCCGGGGCACCACCCCAGCCTTGCCCCCAGCTCGTCCCATCCCACTCCTGTGCTGGCAGTGTTCTCCACTCTGGATGGGGCAGCAGAAGAGAAAGGCAGCAATCCCTGCCCTCGGTGGAGAGAGAAGCGAAGGTCAGATACACAGCAAGTTGACGTGTGACAAGTGCCTGAAGGAGATGCCCCGCAGAGGCGCAGGCAGTGCTTCCCACACTGATGCCCTCTGCATTCCCCCGCGGGCCTCCCCCGTTGGCTCGTCTGGTCTTCGTGCAGCTGTGAACCAACCTCCTTATAAAAGCCACATGTTTGAACCTTCGGATGACCCCTGACTCTGGCCAATACTCCCACAGCCCAAGACTGACCCTGGGGGCCTCTCGCCTCCCGCCCCGCCTGTCCCTCCCGGAGGTCCAGCAGGGGTGTGGCTCTGGACAGCCCGGCCCACACATGGAGGGGGCATCCGCCAGGACCAGGAAATGTATGTGATGCTCAGTGTTTATTTTCAAAGACTGGGGCTGGGTGAGCGGAGCGGGTGCTGTGGGGTGCCGACCCCGCCGGGGCCCGTCCCTTGGCCCTCGGAGCCTCAGGCCAGCGTCCAGACATGGGCAGGTAGCCGGCCTTGCCCGGACAGGCCTCAGTCTGCGCTCAGCTGCAAGAGGTGTAGCCAGCGGGCACCTGTGCACCACGGGGCTTCGAGGGGCAGTGGGGGGCACACAGGCCCGCCGTGGGAGCAGCACGGCAGTGGGTATGCAGTTTTCTCCGGGGCATCCCTCTGACACCAGGACGGGGGTGAGCCTGGGTGGAGCGGGTGCTTGTGTTTCAGATGAGGGTCAGGGCCCGAAGGCCAGGCAGGTGGCCAAAACAGGCAGGAGGGGCTCTGAGGGCAGGTCCCCCCAGCCTGGGGTCCTCCTCAAGCCGACCCTCACTACGCTGTCACCCGCCAGGGCCTGGGTTTCACCTGGGGCAGGGGTAAAGTGGGCGGGGGCAGTGGTATCCACGGAAGGTGTGCGTGGGCTCCCGCGGTTTCCGTGGTTGGGTGGTGCGTGTTCTGGCTCCAGGTGGGGCAGGTGGGGCGGGCGGAGGGGGGGCAGAATGCGTCAGACAGTGGTGGACCCATAGATCGGGAAGTTGGGGGTGCTGTCCTCGGGAGCCTGGGCCGAGGAGACGCAAGACGGGCCACAGCTGCACTCGTCCACGTGGGTGTAGGTGTGCTGGAAGGCCGTCCCGTTGGGACACTGCATGGTTACCACCTCCTGGTGGGCCCTGGTCTCCTTGCAGCAGATGCACGGGCACTGCGTGGCCCGGGCCCCCATGGAGTACCTGCAGACGTACGGCCCTCAGGACCTGCTCACCCAGCCACAACCGCCCGGACTGCCCGGCTCCTGGTTTCTCAGGGGTCGGGAGACAGCGGCCCCGTGCCTGTTCCCTGAGCGCTCGGGGCTTCTCTGTACTGGCCCGGGCAGCGCTCTCGGTCACTTTGAACCCCGACCTTCCCCAGCCAGGCCCCCTTTCTTTCCCACAGCAGCTCCTCTGACTTGCTGACCCTGTCAGACCCCTCCTCCAGGAACCTGCCCGGGGCCCTCCAGCCAGGCCTGGACCCATCCTCCTGCCTCTTCCAGCCCGTCTGCCCACAGCTGGCTGCAGCCCGGGCATCGGGGGTGGGGTGGGGCTCTGCCAGCAGCTCTGCCCAGACAGTCTGGTCCCCCCGGATTCTGCCTGTCCTGCACGTGGACTCTGACCTTTGGGTGGTAGCCCTGGTGCCCTGCCCCACATGGCCCAGCCAAGCTCTCCCAGGCCGGGCTCTGGGGCTCAGGGAAGGCCCCAGGGTTGGTGCAGCCCTGTTGGGGCGGCCCTTCTTTCCTTCCTGTAGCAAGCTGGGCCCTCCAGCCCCAGCCCAGCGCCAGGTGTCCGGCCAGGGACAGGGACAGGGACACGGACACGTGGGGCACCGGGTGGTGTCCCCGTGTGTCCCGGGGGTGGGGGGAGGCGCGGGCCGCTCACCGGGCCGCTCCTGGGCAGAAGCCCTCGCAGAAGGGGACGCTGACGGCGGCCTGGGTGGCGCAGCCCTGGTGTCGCAGGACCGTCATGCTGGCGCGTACCTGGCAGGAGTCTGGGCAGACGAAAGGCGGTGGAGGCGGATCTCTGAGGTCCCCGCCCGCGCCGCACCCCCACGTCACCTCCCGCTCAGGGTCGGGTTCCGGCGGCGGGGTTGGCTTCGGGAGGAGTCAGTGGGCGGGGCTGGGGGCGGGAAGGCGGGCCTCGACTTACCCACTTCCTCACAGGAGTAGCAGCAGCCGATTTTCCTGAGGATGCCCTGCGGGGGAAGGGGGACAGAGAGCGAGCTGGGGCAGGCGGGGCCTCCCGGGGTGGGGGTGGGTGGGGCTTCCGGGTGGGTGGGGCTCTGGGCGTGGGCGGGGCCTCCGGGGCGGGCCTGAGCCCCAGACACACACCCTGCAGCTGGACACGTCCGGGCACGCGACGGGCGTCGGGGTCAGCACAGGGGGCCCGTTCTCAGCCTGGCAGTGGTACAACGTGCAGCTGTCCACGAGGCTGTTGACCCAGGTCTCATTGGGCTGAAATAAAAGGGGGAGTGTGGGGGCCGGGTTGAGGATTATCTGGTGGGCAGAGAAGAGCTGGCGGGGAGGGTCTCTGGGGCGCGGGGATTGAGACTGAGCCCCCCTTACCTGGACCAGCCGGCCGTCGGACGTGAGGCAAGCCGTCTGCACGCACTCCCCGCAGCACTGCCCGGCCACCCTCGAGTACTGGAAGCCCTGGGGACAGGGGGGGGCGGGTCACATCCCTCAGCCCCAGCCTGGCTCGTCAGCCTCCTGCTCTCCTTCCCATATCCCAGGGGCCCAGGGCCTCCCTAGCAGCGCCTTTCCTCTGTGAGGCAGTGCCCCTGCCCTGCCCCAGTGTCCCCTCTTAGCCTCACCCCTGCTTCCAGCACCTTCTGCACTTGTGCCCTCCAGGAACCTGATCCTAGCCCTGCAGGTCCTGCCCGTCGCCCAAGACCCCTTCCACCATCCTCCTGCTTCGCCTGAGCTGGAGACCCTTCCTGGACCCTAGGGTGTGGTGGCTGGGGGCTGCCCCAGGGGCCTGGGTCTGCCCAGGAGGCTGGCCTCACCTGGGGACAAGTGGTGTCGCAGGCATCTTCCTCACACTGTACGATCGGGTCGTGGGTGCCCACGGACAGGCAGGTGCATGTGTGGCAGGGAATGACCGCTGGGAAGGTTGCACCGACCTGCAGTGGACAGGGTGAGGGGAGGTGACACTGAGGGCCCTGAGGGGTACCAGGGCCAGGACCTCTCCCCGTGTCGGTGAGGCCCACAGAGCAGTCTCTCCTCTTCACATGGGATTACGGATGTGCCCGCTGGCTGAGCACAGACCAGGGCAGGCAGGGGCCCCGGGCAGGCAGGAGGGGTGGGAGGGTGCAGTCCTGCCCCGAAGCTCTTGCTGGGAGAGCTAAGCTCCCAGAGGCTCTCTACAGAAGGTGCCTGTAAAGGGCCCGGAGCCTCGACTCACTTGCTGTCATGGCGGGAGGGGCTGAATAGGGCTGGGCGTGGGGAGACAAGGAGTGGACACGGGGCATCCCTCGGCGGATGTGCCCACCCCGGACCCGCTCTCCGCCCTACCCCGACCACCTAGCTGAGCCCTTACCCCGTAGACGGTGCCGTTGTAGGTGCACAGCTGAGGCCCTGGAAGGGACGAGAGGGCTGAGGACCTGCCCAGGCAGCGGAAGGAAGGGTTCAGACCCCCCCCCGGCCCCACCCCCACCCCAGAGACTCAAGGCAGCTGAAGGTGGGGCAGCAGCTGTCCTCCGCCTGGGTGCAGGCCAGCTCCTCTCCCGGCCTACACTTGGGTGGGCTCTGGGGGCACGTGCTTCTGTTGCAGACTGCGGGAGAGTTGGGGGGGCTGCCTGGGGTGTCCCCGCCCTCTGGCCTCTGGCTACTCTGGTTCCCAGGGTAACAGCTACCCTCGCTGGACCAGAGAGCGCCCCTTCCATGGGAGCTGACGGCTCTCTGCTGCCCTTCAGGGTCCCCACGCTTTGTCACCTCCCCGGTCTTCCCCAAGACCCTGGGTGGTACCAGGGCACACCAGAGGCCATCAGCTTCATTTTTAGGTGGAAAAATGAAGGCCCAAGAGGCCTCCCCACCTCGTGGTCCAGCCAAGTCCAGCTAGGACCCTGCAACCCTCCTCCGCCCTGCAGGCCTGCCGGCCAGGCGGCCTGTGCCCAACACCGTCCTCCACCCGGTCCCCTGGGGTGCAGGCCTCACCACACACAGTTTCCATGCAGCAAGGGTTGTCGGCCAGGGGCCTGGTCTGGGCCACGAAGCCGGCCCGGCTGCATTCCGCGGGCCGGTCCCGGGCCTCGCACTCCACGGGGGCGCACTGCACCGACACGGAGTCTTCGTCACACACGCAGGACTGACAGTTGCTGACCCACCGCTCTCCGGGCTGGAACAGACCAGGTCAGGGTCCCCCAGGGCTCCTGGGTGGTGCCCCGGCCTCTGGGGCTGCGTCCAGCCCTCAGCCTCCCCGTCTCTGGAGCAGGCGCGTGGCGGTGATGCAGCTCACGCTGGGGTGCCCACACCAGCCCCTCCCTGGCCCAGGTAGAGCTGCCGCCCTGAGATGGGGACGCCCGCCCTCCTTCTGCTCAAGCAAGGAGTCAGGCAGCTGTGGGCAGAGCACTCACAAGTTTGGGAAGCCCATCTGGTCCCACGCAGGCTGGGAGGGAAGAACGGGGAGAAAGGGGGTCACTGGGAGTGCTGGGGTTGGGGCCCAGCAGGCCTGGCCACCCCTCCCCCCAACAGAGGCCTCTTCTTCCTGCTGGGGACAGAAGCCCCCGAGAACCCGAGGGGGTGGTCACTGAGGAGGGGGCTCAGGAAGGCTCAAGCCCACCCTGCACTGCTGGCAGAGCTGGGTGGGCGGGCCCAGGCCGGGGTGTGCCCGCCCCGTGGCCCTCCGCATCCCGCTCTGCGGGGCTGGGGAGGGCCCAGGTGTGCGGCTGCTTACGGCACTCAGGCACACAGATGTCCGTGTGGGAGTTGAACAGGATGTGGCCGTCGGGACAGAAGCAACCCTCTGCCAGCCCCCTGCTCGCCGGGCTCTGGCTCCTGCAAGGCGACCAGGGCAGTCCGAGGAGGAGTGCAGTGGGCATGGTGGGGGGCTGGGGTCACTCCGGAAGTCCAGGGTGGGGGAAGGGCACCCTGAGATCTGGGGCTTGGGGTCCCGGACCCTCTGTGGGTCTCCTCCTGGGTCCCCCCAGACCCTTCAGGCAGGCCTGGGAGGCCTGCTGTCCCCACCGTCCTATCCCGTCCCCGTCTGCTGGGCTCACCTGGCGTTACAGGACTTGGGCTGCACGGGGCCACACGGCTTATACACCTTGGTGGGTGGGCAGGTGAGGTCTGCGGACACACGGACGGGCGTCAGGTGGGCCAAGGAGGCCAGGGCCCCCCGCGGCCACACCCGACTCACCACACAGCCCGCTGGTGGCGTTGCGCCAGTCGGGGCACACGCCCCGGGCGCGGCAGAGCGCAGAGTAGGCCTCCAGGCTCTGGCAGAGCGCTTCAGGGCGGCCAGGCCTGCAGCTGTCGCTGACACAGGTGCTGAAGAACAGGCCGGGCGGGATGAGGCCGTGGCACCCGGCGAACACCCTGCAGGTAGGGCCAGTCAGAGGCCAAGGCGATGCCCCGGGGGTGGCTGACCCCGACCGCCAGCCCACGCAGAGGACTCACGGGCTCAGCATCAGCTCGCAGAGGGGTTCCGGGGGACACGGAGTGGAGGTGGGTGTGCTGGGTACCGGCAAGGAGGGGCTGGTGGTCGGGGGCAGGCCGGTCGCTGCCCAGCAGCCCTCCCCACTGCTGTTGGCGACCAGCCAGGACTGGGCCATGTCCTGGCAGGTGGGGGCCGTGGTGCCGTCGGGCCGGCGACAGTCATCCCTGCGGCTGTTGGTGCAGGTGCCTGGAGGGCGGGGCAGGCGCATCACTGTAGGGGGCCCTGGACCATCCCGTTCTCCCCTTCCATCCCCGCAGCTTCCCTGGCAGCCAGTCAGCTATGAAACACTGCTTGCCGGCCGGGGCAGGTGGCAGGGGGAGCAGATGGGAACCTGTGGCAGGGGCAGGCGGTCAAGAGCCAGGGCCGCCTGGGGGCACGTGCCCGCAGCGGTGGTGCCCGGCCCCTCGCTCCCCCAGCAGGCGTCCTGCGGGGCCCTGCTCACCGCACAGGCCCTCGGTGTTGTAGCTGAAGCGGCTGTAGGACAGCCGGACCTGGAAGACCCGCCCGTTGAAGATGACGCTCACGCCGACGGCGGGAATCTCGATGCTCATCTCGGTGGCCCCCGTCGCCATCACGGTCAGGCCGTTCTTGCTGAAGCTCGACCTCACCCGCATTTGGCCAAACAGGATCTGGGGACGTGACCGGGGAACCCGTGACTTGGGCCGAGGGGCAGCGGCCTGGCCTTTGGGGCTTTGCCTGCCATACGCTGGGCCCCCTCCTCGGCATCTGCACCCCGAAGTGCAGATGCCCCCTCGGGCCTGGGGTCACAGTCGGCGCATTTGGGTCCCAGGGTGCTCTTGGCCGCGGGCACCTCCCACGCTGCTTCCCTGCTCAGGAGTCACTGTGCTTGGGGCCCCAGGTCGCAGCGTGCCCTTTGCCTCCCCTGAGGCTCCGTGGGAGCTGCCCTCTGCGCGGAGGAAGTGCGCTCTATGTGCACCAGGGCTCCCGGGCCTCTGCCGGCCCCTGCCTTCCCTAACCAGGTTGGGACAGGCCAGTGCCACTCTGCTGCCTGCACTCACCAGGCTTTCCTCCTGCCCGTCGGCGCCAGGGGTGGTGGTGAGGACGACGTCCATGGACTCATAGTGGACGCTGAGGGCGCGGGGGCAGCTGGCGGCGGCCTCACAGTAGTGGTTGTGTAGGAGGACGCTGAGGCTCCCGTGGCGCGGCTGGATCTCCCGCACGAGGACGTGGGTGCAATTGTCCAGGAAAGAGTAGGAGGTGCCGTCGAAGGTCTCGTAGTGGGCGTCCCCCCAGCCGCTGCAGGAGCCTGGGGGGTGTGGACAGGCCTCACCCAGTGCCACCCAGAGCCGCCACCTTGGGGAGTCACTCAGCCCCCAGGGCCTCAGTCCTCTCGTTTATGACATGGGTATAGCAGATCGGATGGGGGCCCCGAAGACGCGTCCACCCAGAGCCTAAGAACGTGACCTCCTTTGGGAAAAGGGTCTCTGCAACTGTGATTAAGGATCATGGAGTGAGGTCATCCTGAGTTACCAGAGTGGCCCTAAATCCAACGACAGGTGTCTTTCTAAGAGACGGAAGAGACGGAGAGAGGAAGCCGTGTGATGACTGGGGCAGAGGTGGGAGGGACGCGGCCACAGCCCGGGGCGCCTGAGGCCCCAAGTCTGGAAGGGGCAGACAGGACCCTCCTTTAAAGCTCTGGGGCTAGCTCGGTCCTGCAGACACCTGGATCTTGGATTTCTGGTCTCCAGGACTGGGAGAGAATCACTTTCTGTTGTTTTGAACCACCCAGTTTGTGGTCCTTCATTTTAGCTGCCCCAGGACCCCCGGGGGTTGTAAGATCACCCCCTCCCACGTGCTGCTCCATGGGGAAATCTGCTCAGGACCCCTCAGGTTATGATCCCCTCCTCTCCCTGATCTCAGAAACCCCCGGCTTCCCTTCAAACCGCCAAGCCTGACGGGGGGTGGGCTCAGCGATCCCGGGCATCGGGCACGGGGGACATGTGCGTGTCCCAAATGCCTGGCGGCGCATCCCCTCCCCCGCCAGCCCCAGTGGCGGGCTCTCACACTCGCACTCGTAGCTGTAGTCACAGGGCCCATCCCCGCTCCGCACTCTCACGGGCAGGTGCCCGTTCACGCAGACGACGTTGCCCATCGGCTTTGGCCCCAGCAGGACGATACGGTTGTCACCCTCACACCGAGCCACCGTGCAGTCCTCCAGGGTCCAGGACTCATTCACCTGGAGAGGAGGGCAGAGCGCTCACCAGGTGGACTTGCGAGACCCGCCCTCACCGCCGCCACCGCAGCCTCAGGGCCCCCTCGGCCTGGGCAGGGCTGCCCCGCCTCCTGGCCGGGCCGGCGCTAACCAGGCCCAGACCCCGCGTGCCTCCCTGCAGCCAAGCTAGCTGTGGAGGGGTCACCGAGGGGCTGGGGGTTGTGCCGTCACCCTGACGGGCGCCCGAGACCCTGTGCACACGGAAGGGCCTGGTGCTTCAGGGAGGAGGCGGGAGGCACACCTGTCGGGGAGGGATGGTGTGATTGCAGCCGGTAACTGGGGTGGTGGGGGGAACAGAGGCCGTGGTCCCCGAGGGTGAGAAGGTGGGGCAGGTGCCCTGGAAGCGGTCGATGTCGCAGCGCTGGTTGCAGATGGCTAAGAAGTGGCAGCCTGCTCCGTCGGTCTTGTTGTAGATGATGTCCCCTACAAATACAGAAACACTGGGTCAGCCAGGGAGGGGGGACAGGAGGGCATCCCCGGACAGGCAGGCACATGAACACGGCCCGCAGGACCCAGCGTCCAGGCTGCAGGGCTCCACTCACCTGGTAGGAAGAGCTTTCCGAAGGCGTGGCAAAGGCAGGCTGTGGTGGGGCTGGGAGAGGCGGTGGAGATGGGGAAGGTCCCCGGGCTGCCAGAGGTCACCCCAGACCAGGAAGGGGTGGTGGGTGGGGACCCGGGGGCGGTCGATATGGGGGAAGTCAAAAGGGGACCTGTAGGAGAGACACTGGGCAAGCCTGTCTTGGTGGTCATGGGTGGGGACCCCGGGAAGGCAGAGGGACTAGGGGTGGAGACGCTCTCGGTGGTCCCCGTGGAGGAGGGACCTGTCACACGGGTGGGGGTGGAGACCCCCTGGGTGGTCCCCGTGGAGGAGGGACCTGTCACACGGGTGGGGGTGGAGACCCCCTGGGTGGTCCCCGTGGAGGAGGCACCTGTCACACGGGTGGGGGTGGAGACCCCCTGGGTGGTCCCCGTGGGGGAGGGACCTGTCACACGGGTGGGGGTGGAGACCCCTTGGGTGGTCCCCGTGGGGGAGGGACCTGTCACACGGGTTGAGGTGGAGACCCCCTGGGTGGTCCCCGTGGAGGAGGGACCTGTCACACGGGTGGGGGTGGAGACCCCCTGGGTGGTCCCCGTGGGGGAGGGACCTGTCACACGGGTTGAGGTGGAGACCCCTTGGGTGGTCCCCGTGGAGGAGGCACCTGTCACACGGGTTGAGGTGGAGACCCCCTGGGTGGTCCCCGTGGAGGAGGCACCTGTCACACGGGTGGGGGTGGAGACCCCCTGGGTGGTCCCTGTGGAGGAGGCACCTGTCACACGGGTGGGGGTGGAGACCCCCTGGGTGGTCCCCGTGGAGGAGGCACCTGTCACACGTGTTGAGGTGGAGACCCCCTGGGTGGTCCCCGTGGAGGAGGCACCTGTCACACGGGTGGGGGTGGAGACCCCCTGGGTGGTCCCCGTGGAGGAGGCACCTGTCACACGGGTGGGGGTGGAGACCCCCTGGGTGGTCCCCGTGGGGGAGGCACCTGTCACACGGGTGGGGGTGGCCTGGCCTGTGCTGGGTGTGGTGATGGGGGGTCCGGCTGTGGTCTCGGAGGGCCTGGTGGGGAGCTCTGTGGCCTGAGGGGAGGCCGTGGGGTGCAGGGAGCGGGTGTAGGTGGGAGCCCTAGTGCTGAGCCTCTCGGAGGTGGGCAGCCAGGTAGTCCCGAAGGTGATGTTGTGCCTGTGTGAAGCTGAAGGGACCGTGGTGGGGGCACCCGTCTGGGTCACGGCAGAGAGCCACGGCACCGCGGCCGTGGGGCTGCTGGTGGCGGGGAGTGTGGTGGAGGTGAGGTGGGGGGAAGCCGTGGTGGGGCAGTGCCGGACATCGTCGCAGCAGTACACACGGATGTTGTAGTTGAAGCACGTGGTGAGCTTCCCCCTCTGGTCTTCGTTCCTGCAGACCAGCCCGACCTCCAGGCTGCAGCTGAGCGCCTGCCCGATCTGATCGATGCTCACCTCGGGGTAGCTCTCTGCCCGGCATTCGATCTTCTGTGGCTGCCGACACACCTTGCCACCCGTAGCCCGGATGTTGTCATAGGTCTCCATGTCTCCGCCCCCGACCCCCGAGGTGGGGAGGTCCACATCAAACCACTCTGTCCATTGGCACTTGGGTTGACAACTGGTTGTGCTGGTGGCGGCCGTCGACACCAGGATTCCCGACGTGCTGGTCTCAGGGCGCGAGGTGGACGGCGGGCCCGTGGAGGTGGTGCCCGGTGTGCTCACTGCTGCTCCCGTCCGCAGATGAGACGTGGAGGTCTGCGTCGTCACCGACATCGGGGTGGGCCCCCTTGAGGCTGTGTGAGTCGGGAGGACCGACGTGGCAGACGCTGGGAGCGTGCCCGTGTGGCTGGGCCTCGAGGATGTCACTCGGGCTGTCAGCCCCGTGGAAAGGGAAGGTGCTGGTGTGGCACTGCTGGCGGGGGACCTGGTCACTCCTGTGCTCCCTGGCCATGTCCTGGACTGTGCGGCTGATGGCACAGCGGTGGTGGTGCTGGAGGCCGTGGGGGACGTGGTGGCTGTGGTAGCAGAGGTGGCCACTGTGGCAGTGGCAGCAGTGGAGGTGGCTGCAGTGGTGACTGTAGCGGTGGAGGTTGTGGCAGTGGATGTGGTGGCAGTGGGAGCTGTAGAGGTGGCAGTGGTGACTGTAGCAGTGGAAGTTGTGGCAGTGGTGGCTATGGCGGTGGAGGTGGGGGACGTGGGGGCTAAGGGGGTGGGGACTGTGGCAGTGGATGCGGTGGCAGTGGGAGCTGTAGAGGTGGCAGTGGTGACTGTAGCAGTGGAAGCAGTGGCAGTGGGGGCGGTGGCAGTGGATGCGGTGGCAGTGGGAGCTGTAGAGGTTGCAGTGGGTGCTGTGGTAGTGGATGTGGTGGCACTGGGAGCTGTAGAGGTGGCAGTGCTGACTGTAGCAGTGGAAGCAGTGGCAGTGGGGGCTGTGGCAGTGGATGCGGTGGCAGTGGGAGCTGTAGAGGTGGCAGTGGTGACTGTAGCAGTGGAAGCAGTGGCAGTGGGGGCTGTGGCAGTGGATGCGGTGGCAGTGGGAGCTGTAGAGGTGGCAGTGGTGACTGTAGCGGTGGATGCAGTGGCAGTGGGGGCTGTGGCAGTGGATGCGGTGGCAGTGGGAGCTGTAGAGGTGGCAGTGGGGGCTGTGGCAGTGGATGTGGTGGCAGTGGGGGCTGTGGCAGTGGATGTGGTGGCAGTGGGAGCTGTAGAGGTGGCAGTGGTGACTGTAGCAGTGGATGCAGTGGCAGTGGGGGCTGTAGCAGTGGATGTGGTGGCAGTGGGGGCCGTGGCAGTGGATGTGGTAGCAGTGGGAGCTGTAGAGGTGGCAGTGGTGACTGTAGCAGGGGAAGCAGTGGCAGTGGGGGCTGTGGCAGTGTGAGCTGTAGAGGTGGCCGCAGTGGTGACTGTAGCAGTGGAGGTGGTGCCGATGGGGGCTGTGGCAGTGGATGTGGTGGCAGTGGGAGCTGTAGAGGTGGCAGTGGTGACTGTAGCAGTGGAAGTTGTGGCAGTGGTGGCTGTGGCGGTGGAGGTGGGGGACGTGGGGGCTAAGGGGGTGGGGACTGTGGCAGTGGATGCGGTGGCAGTGGGAGCTGTAGAGGTGGCAGTGGGGGCTCTGGCAGTGGATGCAGTGGCAGTGGGGGCTGTGGCAGTGGATGCGGTGGCAGTGGGAGCTGTAGAGGTGGCAGTGGTGACTGTAGCAATGGATGCAGTGGCAGTGGGGGCTGTGGCAGTGGATGTGGTGGCAGTGGGAGCTGTAGAGGTGGCAGTGGGGGCTCTGGCAGTGGATGCAGTGGCAGTGGGGGCTGTGGCAGTGGATGCGGTGGCAGTGGGAGCTGTAGAGGTGGCAGTGGTGACTGTAGCAATGGATGCAGTGGCAGTGGGGGCTGTGGCAGTGGATGTGGTGGCAGTGGGAGCTGTAGAGGTGGCAGTGGGTGCTGTGGTAGTGGATGTGGTGGCACTGGGAGCTGTAGAGGTGGCAGTGGTGACTGTAGCAGTGGAAGCAGTGGCAGTGGGGGCTGTGGCAGTGGATGCGGTGGCAGTGGGAGCTGTAGAGGTGGCAGTGGTGACTGTAGCAGTGGAAGCAGTGGCATTGGGGGCTGTGGCAGTGGATGCGGTGGCAGTGGGAGCTGTAGAGGTGGCAGTGGTGACTGTAGCGGTGGATGCAGTGGCAGTGGGGGCTGTGGCAGTGGATGCGGTGGCAGTGGGAGCTGTAGAGGTGGCAGTGGGGGCTGTGGCAGTGGATGTGGTGGCAGTGGGGGCTGTGGCAGTGGATGTGGTGGCAGTGGGAGCTGTAGAGGTGGCAGTGGTGACTGTAGCAGTGGATGCAGTGGCAGTGGGGGCTGTAGCAGTGGATGTGGTGGCAGTGGGGGCCGTGGCAGTGGATGTGGTAGCAGTGGGAGCTGTAGAGGTGGCAGTGGTGACTGTAGCAGGGGAAGCAGTGGCAGTGGGGGCTGTGGCAGTGTGAGCTGTAGAGGTGGCCACAGTGGTGACTGTAGCAGTGGAGGTGGTGCCGATGGGGGCTGTGGCAGTGGATGTGGTGGCAGTGGGAGCTGTAGAGGTGGCAGTGGTGACTGTAGCAGTGGAAGTTGTGGCAGTGGTGGCTGTGGCGGTGGAGGTGGGGGACGTGGGGGCTAAGGGGGTGGGGACTGTGGCAGTGGATGCGGTGGCAGTGGGAGCTGTAGAGGTGGCAGTGGGGGCTCTGGCAGTGGATGCAGTGGCAGTGGGGGCTGTGGCAGTGGATGCGGTGGCAGTGGGAGCTGTAGAGGTGGCAGTGGTGACTGTAGTAGTGGATGCAGTGGCAGTGGGGGCTGTGGCAGTGGATGTGGTGGCAGTGGGAGCTGTAGACGTTGCAGTGGGTGCTGTGGTAGTGGATGTGGTGGCACTGGGAGCTGTAGAGGTGGCAGTGGTGACTGTAGCAGTGGAAGCAGTGACAGTGGGGGCTGTGGCAGTGGACGTGGTGGCAGTGGGAGCTGTAGAGGTGGCAGTGGTGACTGTAGCAGTGGGAGCAGTGGCAGTGGGGGCTGAGGCAGTGGATGTGGTGGCAGTGGGAGCTGTAGAGGTGGCACTGGTGACTGTAGCGGTGGATGCAGTGGCAGTGGATGCAGTGGCAGTGGGGGCTGTGGCAGTGGATGCGGTGGCAGTGGGAGCTGTAGAGGTGGCAGTGGGGGCTGTGGCAGTGGATGTGGTGGCAGTGGGAGCTGTAGAGGTGGCAGTGGTGACTGTAGCAGTGGAAGCAGTGGCAGTGGGGGCTGTGGCAGTGGGTGCGGTGGCAGTGGGAGCTGTAGAGGTGGCAGTGGTGACTGTAGCAGTGGATGCAGTGGCAGTGGTGGTGGGGGACGTGGGCTCCCCGCAGTGGCTGTACCCACAGCACAGCACGCGGATTCTGTAGTTGTAGCACATCTTGAACAGGCCCACCTGCTCGTCGTTCCTGCAGACCAGGCCGAAGCTGACGTCACAGTGCACGCGCTGATTCAGCTCCTCCAGCCTCACGTTGGGGAAGTTTTCGGCCTGGCACTCTATGCCCTGGGGCTGCTCGCACACGGCCCCTCCCGCACGCCTGATCTTGTCGTAGGACTCGACGTCCCCTCCGGCCTTTTCGGACTTGGGGTAGTCCTCGTCAAACCACTCTGTCCACTGACAGCGGGGCTCACAGGTGGTGGTGGCCGTCGACGACAGGTTTCCCGATGTGCTGGTCTCAGGCGGGCCCGTGGAGGTGGTGCCCGTTGTACTCACTGCTGCTCCCGTCCACAGCTGAGACGTGGAGGTCTGCGTCGTCACTGACGCCGGGGAGGGCCCCCTTGAGGCTGTGTGAGTCGGGAGGACCGACGTGGCAGACACTGGGAGCGTGCCCGTGTGGCTGGGCTTCGAGGATGTCACTCGGGCTGTCAGCCCCGTGGAAAGGGAAGGTGCTGGTGTGGCACTGCTGGCGGGGGACCTGGTCACCCCTGTGCTCCCCAGCCATGTTGTGTGCGGCGTGGCTGGTGGCACAGCGGTGGTGGTGCTGGAGGCCGTGGGGGACGTGGTGGCTGTGGTAGCAGAGGTGGCCACTGTGGCAGTGGCAGCAGTGGAGGTGGCTGCAGTGGTGACTGTAGCGGTGGAGGTTGTGGCAGTGGATGTGGTGGCAGTGGGAGCTGTAGAGGTGGCAGTGGTGACTGTAGCAGTGGAAGTTGTGGCAGTGGTGGCTGTGGCGGTGGAGGTGGGGGACGTGGGGGCTAAGGGGGTGGGGACTGTGGCAGTGGATGTGGTGGCAGTGGGAGCTGTAGAGGTGGCAGTGGGGGCTGTGGCAGTGGATGCAGTGGCAGTGGGGGCTGTGGCAGTGGATGCGGTGGCAGTGGGAGCTGTAGAGGTGGCAGTGGTGACTGTAGCAGTGGATGCAGTGGCAGTGGGGGCTGTGGCAGTGGATGTGGTGGCAGTGGGAGCTGTAGAGGTGGCCACAGTGGTGACTGTAGCAGTGGAGGTTGTGGCAGTGGTGACTGTAGCAGTGGAAGCAGTGGAAGTGGGGGCTGTGGCAGTGGAGGTGGTGGCCGTGGGGGCTGTGGCAGTGGATGTGGTGGCAGTGGGAGCTGTAGAGATGGCAGTGGTGACTGTAGCAGTGGAAGCAGTGGCAGTGGGGGCTGTGGCAGTGGAGGTGGTGGCTGTGGGGGCTGTGGCAGTGGGAGCTGTAGAGGTGGCAGTGGGGGCTGTGGCAGTGGAAGCAGTGGCAGTGGGGGCTGTGGCAGTGTGAGCTGTAGAGGTGGCCACAGTGGTGACTGTAGCAGTGGAGGTGGTGCTGATGGGGGCTGTGGCAGTGGATGCGGTGGCAGTGGGAGCTGTAGAGGTGGCAGTGGGGGCTGTGGCAGTGGATGTGGTGGCAGTGGGAGCTGTAGAGGTGGCAGTGGTGACTGTAGCAGTGGAAGCAGTGGCAGTGGGGGCTGTGGCAGTGGATGCGGTGGCAGTGGGAGCTGTAGAGGTGGCAGTGGTGACTGTAGCAGTGGACGCAGTGGCAGTGGTGGTGGGGGACGTGGGCTCCCCGCAGTGGCTGTACCCACAGCACAGCACGCGGATTCTGTAGTTGTAGCACATCTTGAACAGGCCCACCTGCTCGTCGTTCCTGCAGACCAGGCCGAAGCTGACGTCACAGTGCACGCGCTGATTCAGCTCCTCCAGCCTCACGTTGGGGAAGTTTTCGGCCTGGCACTCTATGCCCTGGGGCTGCTCGCACACGGCCCCTCCCGCACGCCTGATCTTGTCGTAGGACTCGACGTCCCCTCCGGCCTTTTCGGACTTGGGGTAGTCCTCGTCAAACCACTCTGTCCACTGACAGCGGGGCTCACAGGTGGTGGTGGCTGGGACCACAGAGCTGCCGCCCACTCTGGTCACGGTTGAGGTGGACTTGGTGGATGGGGTCTGTGAGGTGGAGGCCGCCGTGGACAGGAGGGAGGTTCCTCTGGTGGGTGTGGTCTGGGTGGAGGTGGGCAGGGGCTGGGAGGATGGCCGCTGGCTGGTGCCCGGGGCCGGGCTGGTGCTGCAGGGCACGTAGTCGCAGCAGAGGACCCTCAGCTCGTAGTTGTGGCAGAGCAGGGTGTTCTGCTCACTGTTGAGGCAGGTCAGCCCCCGGGCCTGGCCACACTCCACCTTCTGACCCAGCTTCTCCAAAGGCGTACCCGGGAACTGCTGGGCCCGGCACTCGACATGCGCTGGGGCCGGGCAGAACTGGTAGCCCCTCTGCCTCAGGTTCTCGAATGTCTCCAAGTCGCCCCCTTCCATGCCCGGCTCTGGACGTCCACTGTCGTACCAGTCGGACCAGCGGCAGTGCTCCCGCACGCACACGGTGGAGGGTGTGGGGACCGAGCCTGTGGGTGGGGTGCCGGGGTCCCCGTCAGCCTCCTCTGCGTCCTCGCCAGCCCAGAGGAGAGGTGACTCATGTCCCCTTGCCCCAGCGTTGGCCATCCTTTGCACCCAGGACACCTGTACCAGGTGCCCACTGGGTTCTCCCTTGGCACCCAGACCATCACCGGGGTCAGGGGCTCTGGCGAGTGAGGCAGGACCAGTGGTGTGTCTGCCAGGCTTACCCGTGGTGGAGGGCGGAGCCGCAGTGCTGGTGAAGGTGAAAGTCATTGTGGGTGTGGTTCCGGGGCACTCCTCGGCCTTTCGGACGATGGTTCCATTGTCTCTGCAGATGGCGATCAGGCAGGCGCCCAGCCCGTCGGTCGTGTTGTAGATGACGTCTCCATAGGCATAGGTTCTGCCCTCATAGGTGCACGTACAGGCTGGAGACGGACAGGCACGGGGCTCATTCAGAGCCCCCAGCCCCCATCCCTCAAACCAACAGGCCCCCGCTTACCCGCGGGGCTGTATGTGCACTGGAGGCCTCTGGAGGTGCAGTCGCTGCGAGGCAGAGAGAGAAGAGCTGAGGGCCAGCAGGGCGCAGGCCTTACTGTGTGCGCCAGCCCTGCTTCCTGTCCTCCCAGACCCCACCCCCGCTCCGCCACTGGCTCACCAGCTCCAGCAGTTCTCCGCCGTGGGGACCCTGGTGCCCGCATCATAGTAGTTTCCATCCTCGTCGTAGCAGCCCTCACACTGGGCCACGCACTTCATCTGGTCCTCATTGAAGAACGGCTTGCTGGGTGGGCACTTTGGGTAGCAACCTGTGGTGGGCACAGGGCAGGGAGAACACTCCCCTCTCAGGCCAGGTGGTGGGGCTGCCCCAGCCGCCACCCATCTCTGTCCCCCCGTCCCGAGGGTGGGCGTGGGGAGGCAGGAGCCCCCTTGCCCCGCTGCCTGTGGCTGTGCTGGGGTGACGAGGCATGGCCTCCCTGGAACAGCCTGCCCTCACCTTCCGTGCCTGGCAGGTCCATCAGGCAGTGCCCGCGGGGATTCCGGCAGGTCCTCAGGCAGGGGTCCCCGCAGGGCTGGTAGTGCCACTCGCACTCCCCTTGGGGGTTGTAGTAGTCGCAGAACAGGGCTGAGTGAGGGGGAGAGAGGCTGTGGGCGCCCGCCGGGCCCCGTCACCTCACTCCTCCCAGGTCCGAGGGGTCTCAGGGCCTGCCCCCCAAGTTCCTGTCCCCCGCTGAGCCATCCCATTTGGGGGCGACCTGCCTGTCTGGCTTGTACACACACGAACGTGAGCACGTACGCGTGGTACACACGTGTCGCATGTCCTCACGTGTGCACGCGTGCCCATCAGGCCCCAGAGCTGGCGCCTCATTAGTCACCATGGCCAGAGCCCGACTCACGGCAGATGTCCGGGGTCCGCCAGGACGTGCACACGCCCGCTTCGCGGCAGGCCTGGGCGTAGGCGGCCACGGCCGTGCAGAAACACTCGCGGTCGCCCCCCGAGTCGCAGGCGCACGCGTCGCTCACGCAGGCCTCGTAGTACCTGGTGGAGTCGACCTGGGGGGTGGGGTCTGCTCAGTGAGAAGAGCCAATCCCCGGCCCCTGGGCAGCCGGCTCCCCATCTGCACGGCAACCCCCCACCTGCCGTCTGCGACGCGCCCACCTGGGCACCCACCCCCGCCACTCCTCCCTCGCCTCTGCTCGGCCACTCACTTAGCTGTAGGCCAGCCCTCCCCGTGACCATGCTGTGACCTGTCCTGGCAAACGGGGTGCTGTCTCCTCAGGGTGAGGGGGTGCCCCCCGCTCCTCCCTCCCAGGTGGCAGAGACCAGGGCCACCGTGTCTCGCATCTGCCACCACGGGCAGCACCGCCCGAGGTGGAGACTGCTGTGTCAGGTTCACAAAGGACTTTCTGAGCCAGCGGGCAGGGCACCCGGGGTGCGGGCGGGGGCTGCGAGCCCGGCGGGACGCGAGGCCTCACGCAGGCTGGCCAGCGTCAGCCGCGGACCAGCCCCGCTACGCCGCGTGCTCGGCACCCGTGAGTCCCGGATCGCGAGACCGAGTCGGTGCGTGGGCCCTGCGGTCCTTGTTAAGTAGCGGGAAGGGCTTCGGGGAAGGCTCTCAGGCCGTGGCAATCCTCCGCTTCCGTGGGGCCCGGCTGGGCTGAGGCCCCCTGAGGTTTCTGTCCGTGCTGGGGGCTGGCGGCTCAGGGAATGTGGGGGAGGACCGAGAGGTGACATTGAGGTCCTCCCTGGGTGGCTCGCAGCCCCGTTTCCGGGGGATGAGGCTGAGTGCCATCAGGGAAAGCAGAGCAGGACTGGGGACGTGGGTACCCGCCTGGCGGGAGGTCCACACAGTGTGCCGTGTACAATGGTCAGGGTCAAGGCCGTCTCCGGAGGACAGGCCTGGGCCAGATCCAGGTCCCTCCAGGAGGGAAGGAGGCAGCCCCAGCACCCCCTCGGCCCACCTGAGAATGGCAGGCGCTGAAGGGAACAGCGTTGATGATGCTGCACTGCTTCTGGGCCCACGACCTGCGGTACGGGTTGGCGGTGCAGGGGTCCTTGGGGGCCTGGGCGTCCGGGCAGGACGGGGAGAATTTCCAGCTGTTGCCGAACTCCAGCACGTCGCCCACCACGGACTGGCTCCGCGTGGTGAAGTCGTTGAGGGCATTGTCGTCAAAGTTCCCACACAGCCCGCAGACCCTCCCCTGCAGATGGACACAGAGATGGGCACAGGGTGGGGCTACAGGGGGTGGCCTGAGGGAGCAGCACAGAGCCTGGCCTGGGAGGCGTGACTGCAGGCCACCCTATTCCCCCAGGTAGCACCCAGTGAACTTTCAGGAAGGCGGGGTGCACGAGGAGTCCTGCAGTGGGCAGGAAGGCAGGTGGGCAGGTGGACAGGCGGATAGGTGGGCAAGTAGACAGGTAGAAAGGTAGGGGCGGGCAAGTGGACAGGTAAACAGGTGGGCAGGCAGGTGGGCAGGTAGACAGATAAGCAGGTGGACAGGTAGGCAGGTGGGCCGGTAGACAGTGGGGCAGATGGACAGGCAGGCAGGCCGGTGGACAGGTGGGCAGGCGGACAGGTGGGCAGGCAGGTGGGCAGGTAGACAGGTAAGCAGATGGACAGAAAGGCAGACAGACAGGCAGGCAGGCACCTGCTCCCCTATAGAACCTTAGCCCAGCGGGCATGGAACAGCTGAGTGCAGAGACCAGGGAGCCACGAGCGCTTTCCAGCCAGGACTGACACGCCCACTGGTCGGTTTGGTCTCAACATGCCCCTTTGGGAAGCGGACATTGTGCATGGCCTCCCCAGCCCTCAGCAGTCCGTGAGCTGCCAGATTGCACTGCTGGGCCAGGTCTAGGAGTAAGAGCTCTGTCCCTCCCCAAGGGGGTCCTGCAGCCTGCCACCCCCACCTTGTACTCCTGGCGCAGCCGAATAAACACGCTGGTCTTCTGGTCCCAGGACACGACCATGCCACTGCGGGTCTCGACGGCCAGGTAGATGCCCATGTAACGGATCTTGTAGGGCAGGTCTCCGCCTGGGCCCCTCTGCACCACCTTGTGGGAACCCTCGTGGAGGATCAGTTCATAGTTCTGCAGAGGGGCAGGGAGCTGAGGGGCCAGCTTTGGGGCCGGAGCCCCCTTCCCCCCGTGGCCCAGGACAGGGGCTCTGTGGGTGCTGAGTCCCAATGCACGGGGCTGGCGTCAGGAGTGAGCCGGACTCCTGACACTGTCTGCAAACTTGAGGTGAGAGGCTGGGAGCCCGCACAGGTGTGTGGGAAGTTGGGAGCTGTGGGCAAGCAGAGTGGGGCGGAGGGCACAGGAGCTGCAGGAGACCAGCCGGCCCCATCTCGGGCCTGCCGCCCATGCTTCTGCTGCCTTCCTCACGCCTCTCCCCACCTTTGGGGCGGGTGGGAAGCGGCCCCCCGTAAGCAGCTCTGCTCTCTGCACTGTGAACTCTGACCACCCTCTGCTAGAACTGGTCACCCCAGGTGTGGGGGGCTGAATGAAGGCCCCCCAAAAAGACACGTCGAGTTCTAACCCCCAGGATCCGCAAATGTGCCCTGATTTGGAAAAAGGGTCTTTGCAGATGTGATGAAGTGAAGGATCTGGAGGTGAGACCGTCGTGGATTTAGGGAGGGCCCAGATCCAGGGACGGGGGTTGCTACCAGGTCAGACAGGTGAAAAGGACACAGAGAAGGGGCCGTGTGAGGACAGAGCAGAGATCGGGGGGCACACGGTCACAAGCCAGGAGCCCCCAGAATCTGGATGAGGCAGGAAGGACCCTCGCCTGGAGCCTGTGGCGGGAGCCTGGCCTCAGAACCACGAGAGAATTAATTTCTCAGGTCGCAAGTCCCCGGGCTGTGGCTGTCACTGCAGCCCTGAGACCCGAGGCCACTCCTGGAGGTCCAGGGGCCCCGGCTGGGGCTCCAACGGGGCTGCAGAGGGAGGGAGATGGTTCCCAGGTGCCCTCACCTCCAGGAAGATCTTGATGGCCTTGGAGCAGGTGACGCCTGTGGTCCCGCAGGGGACGTTCTCGGTGACGATGCGGAAGCTCCCGTTGCTGGCGTCATTGCCCGCACAGTAGTCCTGGGAAGGGGAGGAGAGGGACGTGGTCACGGCCCCAGGGCCAGCTCGCTGGCCGGGGGGGGCGGGCGAGGGGCCATGTACCTGGGCCAGCATGTGCTGGCTGAGGAAGGGGGGCCGCGTACCTGGGCCAGCGTGTACTCACAGCTCCCCTCAAAGCTGTAGCGCTCGCCGTCAAAGGTGATGAAGTGACCGTCCCCGTAGGCCACACAGGTGCCCAGGCAGGGCCGGTGGCTGCACTCCCACCTGCGGCCCCTGCAGGTGCTGCAGGGGAGGGGAGGTGATGCCCTGCTCAGGGGGCCGGGCCAGGAGACCACCTCACCAGGCGGCCGCGGCCGAGCCTGTCACGACTGTGACGAGGACGAGGACACAGTGCCTCTTCCATAAAACAGGAGTGCGGTGGTGCCCCTCCCCAGGCTGGAGGGGTTAAATGGAGCAGGGAGCTTGGGGCACGTGGGATCTGACACCTCACCCCCGAGTTGGGCTCCTGTCTGCAGGCTCCCCTAACCCTTGGCGCCTGGGGTGCAGGGCCCACGGCCCTGGGGGCAGCTTCAACCGGCCCTGCCGTCTGCTGGGCAGAGAAGGCCAGTCCCTGGGCACCTTCCAGAGGACGAACGGGCCACCCAGGGCCTTCCAGGCCTCAGCTCCTCTCCGGCCTCCTGCCAAGGACATCCTGACCAAGGCCCGCTCGGGCCGCGGTCCCCGTGGCCTCCGCCCACACCACCCCCTCCGCGGCCCCTCCACACACCAGGTGTTGCAGTCGACCCTGATGGTCTCCCCAGGCTTGTACGCGGCCTCGTTGTGCAGGCAGGGGCAGTCCTCCTCGGCCACACAGCCCCCGCTCCCATCGGCCAACAGCCCCGCGGGGCAGACGCAGCCCGACACGCAGCGCGTGCTGAACTGTGGACAGGCAGACGTCCATCAGCGGCTCGTCCGGCTCGGCTCGGGGACACCGAGGGGCAGGGGACGCTGCCCCCCACCCCTGGCCCCGGGCAGCACTGCCGTGCCCTCCCAGCTGACTCACACAGTCCACATCCAGCACGTGGCAGCTCCGCACACACTCGGCCCCCTGCGTGTCCGCGGAGGCGTTGCTACAGTCCAGGAACAGCATGGGGGCCACGCACCCTGAGGAGGAGACCACGCTGGGTGGGCCGCCCGGCCCGGCAGCAGCCCCTCCCCTTGGTCGTCGGGGGGTGGTGCGGGGCCCTGACGGGGGGAGGCCCGGGGCGGGGGTGGGTAGAACCTGTGCTCTGCTCCACGGCTCCCAGGCAGCTCAGCTTCCCGCTCACACATGAACTACAAGAGATGAGAACGATGGCCGGTCTGGGCAGCTGCCCGCTGCCCCACAGACCTCACCCAGATCTCGGCTGGCTGGGCCCCCGGGCCTTGTCATGAGGGGAGGGAGGCGCCTGCTCTGGGGTACGGTGAGGGCCCCAGATCCCCGCGAACGCACTGAGTGAATGAGCAGAGGTGCCGGGAAGGTACCTGGAGTCGGGCGGGAGGGGGTGGGGGAGGCCAGGACAGGGGTGCACCCAGGTGGGCCCTCCAGGGCACACACCGTGCCCCCCACGGGCCTCAGACCCTTGGAACACCTTCCCGGGCCAGAGGAGGGGTCCCTCTCAGAATGGCTACGGGGTGCACGGGGCTGAACTTCCCTCCCCAGGGTGTCCTCTGTGTTTTAAAGTCCCCTGGGGGAGGCACGGAGATCTCTGTGTGTGGAACAGGCGGGTTGGGGGGCATGACATCGGGGAGGGGGTGACAGTGGGGAGGGGCCTCACCACACCACACCGTTGTCGTGCAGGACCTCCCCTGGAGCCAGCACAGAGCCATGCGAGTAGCAGGGGCAGGCCTCGGCAGGCACGCAGCCACCGGTGTCGTCCAGGAAGGTGCCCGAGGGGCAGGTGCAGCCGTCCACAGGCACGAAGGCCACATCGCAGGTGACATCAGCCTGGCTTAGGGAGCGGCAGGTGGGCTGGCAGCTGTCCACCACATAGGCGTAGCTCTGGGTCTTGGGGCAGCTGCTCATGTACTTGTCTGGGGGCCGGCAGGTTACATACAGGTCAGTAGCCGGGCAGCCCGTCCAACCCCGCCTGACCACGTCCAAGCTGGGGCTGGAGCGGCCCGAGACTTGGCTTCCCCTCTGGACGGGGTGGGGAGGCCTAAGGCTCTTGCTGAGGACAGGTGGTGGGGTGCGCCCCAGGGTCTCCGGTCCCCCCGCATCCCCACCCCGTGCCCCATGAAGCCGGCTGGCGGACACTCACTGCACACGCCGTCCCGCCAGCCGCCGAGCAGCACGCCCCGGGCGGCGCAGGCCCACACGTAGGAGGACAGGGCCGCGCACATGCAGTCCTCACTCTTCTCACAGTTGCACGTGTCAAACATGCAGTTCTGGGGGGGCATTGGGACGTCAGGGACCCCAGCCCACCAGGGACCCTTCTCTCCGTGTCCATCCTTCCTGGGACCCCCGTCTGGGCCAGGAGACAGAGGGCAGCGGGGCCTCCCGCGGGGAGCTTGGTGTAAGGCCGCGGTGGTGGTGGGGGGGGCGGGGACATGCTGCTCTGAGGGATGGGAGAGGCCAGGCCAGGCTGAGGACAGGGTCCAAGGGAGGGGTCTCTGCGGGACCAGGACAGGGCTCGGCTTGAGTTCTAGATCCGTCATTGGCTGAGCTGCATGTGGGGGGAGACTGAAGGCCGGAGATGTCTGGAGCTGAGTTGGCCGGGAGGGTGCTGGCACGGGGTGCAGCCCCCCAAAGTGGGCCTGGGTCTTCCAGCTGTGGACACACACTCCCGGGGGCTGGAGTCACTGAGCGTTAGGGCTTTGGCTTCCAGAGAAGCGGCCTGTGAGCCAACTGTCAGGTCGAGTTGTGTCCCCCCCAAAGGATGTGTCCACGTCAGGACCCCAGGGCCTGTGAACGTGGCCCTGTTGGAAACAGGGTCTTTGCAGATGTGACAAAGTTAGGATGAGGTCATTAGGGTGGGCCTGGACCCACACACCTGGTGTCCTTATGGGAGAGCTTTGAACCCAGACACACAAGGAGGAGGCCACGAGGCAGAGGCTGGGGTGATGCAGCGTTGTGGCCCCCAGAAGCAGGAGAGGCAGGAAGGACTCCCGGGGGACCCTCTGCCAGCACCATGATCTTAACCTTCAGGCTCCAGGACCTGGGCAGTGGGTAGATGCCCCCGGCTGTCAGCCCCCCCAGTCTGTGGCCCTTTGGTACAGCCGCCCCAGGCGCCGAACACACCAGCAGTGGCCATGTCCCTAGAGTGCGATGCCCCTCGGCCACGGAGGTGTGGGCGGTGCTGAGAGAGGGAGCCGGGAGTGGGGCATGTCCTGCCCCCAGCACCCCACCCCACCCAGGGGCTGGCCGGGGGTCTCACCGAGTGGAAGGGCCCAGGGCTGATGACAGAGTGGCAGGACGAGAAGGCCCCAGCAGGGTCGGTCAGCACAGAGCACCAGCGCCGGGCGTAGTTCTCTGGGGAGGGCAGGCACGCGGACCGTCGCGGGCACAGCTCAGCGGTCACTGGCGTTCCTCCCACACCTCCTGCCGCGCACCTGCCCACCCGCCCAGCCGCCGCTCGGCATACGCAGGCCCTGTGGGGGCCGCTCCGCTGGGGGAACCGAACCGGAGCTGGGGGCTCGCCAGCCGCGCGGCGTGGGCCCAGCTCACAGGGCAGCGGGCACCCCCCCGGGGGTGGGCCTGCAGCCTGTCGGTGACCCCGCACCCCGCCCCGCTCACCCCCCAGCCCCGGCCACCCTGGAGCCCGGGTGAGACAGACGGGCGGCTCCCAGGCCCGGCCGCAGGGTAACCCGAGGCCCCCCCCACCCCCAGGCTGGGGATACCGTTCTCCACGCTGAGGGAGCAGGGGTCCTCCAAGCTGTTCTTGACGTTGGGGCAGGCGGCCTGGGTCTTCCAGCTGTTGGCGAAGGCGGCGGCCGTGCCCTCCACCACGCCGCTGATGGTCCGGAAGTCGTCGGCCTGGTTCTGGTTGAAGTTCCCGCACAGGCCTGGGGGCGGGGGGTGGGCATCAGCGGGCTGCCCAGCTCGGCCCGGGCTCCCGGGAGCCTCCGGGTCCTACAGGCACCACCACACCGTGGCCCCGCCGGAGAGCCCCATCCCAGGATGTTGGTTCCAAAACCATCTGCAGATGAGCCCTGGTGGGGGGGCGGGCAGCCCCCACATGAAGCCTGCTGTGAGGGCAGCGTGTCCTGCTCTCCATCCTCCCGGCCCGCCTTCCGGGGCCGGGGTCCCTGCTGCGCCCGGGGAACCGCTGACTGCCCACCCCCCGCTCCCCCCCCACGCCCCGCCCCCAGCCCCCCAAGCCCGCCGCTGGCCTCACCGCACATCCTGCCCCGGTAGGAGGGGTCCAGCCTGAGGAACACCTGCATGAGGGGCACCAGCTGTACCTGCAGCTGCAACCCGAGGCCCGTGTGCACCAGGATGAAGAAGGATGACGGCCTGGAGACGGTGGCGTTGGCTGCGGGTTGGGGGGGAAGGTCAGAGGCCGCCGTGCTGACCAGCCGAGCCTGAGCCGAGGGCTCGGGGGGCTGCCCTGCAGGAACCCCGGCCGCCCCTCGGGGCCCGGGAGCTGGGCAGGAACTCGCACGTGTGCTCGGGCCGTGACCGCTGACGCTGCTGTGAGGCCGGGCACGGAGTCTGCGCCACACGGGTCCCCACGGAGTCACGGATGAGGCCCGTGACGGCCCCACCTTGCAGGTGGGAACCCAGCCCTGGGCCTTTCCGGGACTCCCAAGGCCACAAAGCGCTGGCGAGGGACTCTGCTGGCTCGGTGCCGCCACCTAGAGGTCCCGCCTGGCCGCCGCAGGGCCCGTACCCCGGGGGCCACGTACCCCGGGGGCCACGTACCCACTGCCGCGGGCAGCTGCGTGTAGATGGAGTTCACGAACACCCCGCCGTTGGCCTGGATCTGGATGGTCTGGGGGGAGGAGGCGGGGCCGCGGTCAGCGTGGGCGTGGGGCGGAGCCCGGCCGGCCAGCCCGCGGAGGGCCGCTGCCGCCGCCCCCCAGCCGGGCCCTCACCGTGTCGCCTCCGTCCAACCACAGCGTCACGGTTCTGAGGCAGTTCTCGTTGTCCGTCAGGCCGCATTTCCGCAGCTCGGCCAGCACGGTGAGGGCATTGCCTGCACATATCTGACGGCACAGAGCCCACCCGTGTCCTGGGTCGGCCAGCCCCCACCCCGGGCAGGGAGGGACCGTGTGTGTGTGTGTGGTGCCCTGTGCCCAGGAAGCCCCTGCAGGGTCGGGGGCCTCTGGCGCCTGGTCACCTCTGGGCGGCTTGTCCAGACCTGGGAGCCCCTTGGGCCCCATGTGTGTGAGCTTCCTCTCGGAATGGAACCCCGGGGGACTTCACCGCTCGGATGGCCGTCATGGAACCCCTCCTGGGGTGGAGGAGGACGGAGGGTCCCGGGAGGGCCCAGCAGGCGGGGCTCACCTTGGTTAGGACATAGCTGCAGTCCCCGTGCACGTCGTAGAGTTTCTCATCATAGGTGGAGATGTGGGACCCGCCCTGGACGGAGCAGGTGCCCGGGCACGGGAGGTCCTGGCACTGCCATAGTCCCCCGGAGCAGGTGCTGGGGTGGGGAGCCGTGACAGAGGGGCCATGGTGAGGGGGAGGTGAGCCCCACGCGGGGCAGGGGCGGGGCCGGCCGGGAGACCTACCAGGAGCTGCAGCTGGTGGTGAAGGAGGCCCCTGGGGCGTAGGGGCGGCCGCCGTGCATGCAGGGGCACTGCCGCAGGGGCAGGCAGCCCGAGTGGGTGACGTCGTCCATCACTGTGCCTGGGGAGCAGCGGGGGGCGGGGGGCACAAGTGGTCAGCGGAGGCTGGGCCCAGGCGTTGGAAACACAGCGACCGGATGGGGGCAAAGGCCCAGGTAGGGGGCGGTCCCCAAGGGCCCGGAGGACCTGCCTTGGGGGCAGAAGCAGCCGTCGACGCAGTGGTCCTCGCAGAGCTGGGAGCGCTCAGGGTTGGAGCAGGTGTCCGTGCAGGGTGAGCCGCACTCCTGGTATTGCATGTTCAGGGGGCACGTCTGGGCTGTGGGGAGGAGGACAGGGCTTGGCCCCAGGAAGCCACCCTGCTCCCGCCTTCCATGTGCCACCAAGGGTCCCCAAAGGGGCGCCTCTTGCCCCATCTAGCCATCTTCTGAGTGAGGCGGAAGGGGAGAGGAGCGTGGGGCCCCGAGCCTCCGGGGGCGTCCCCCCCGCCCCCACCTGGGTTCAGGGGTGAGCCCAGCTCAGTGTGCCCAAGCCAGGTCCTCCCTCTGGGCCCTCGGGGGCCCGCAGGCCTTTCATATTCCCCTCTGATCTCCTGCCCATCCTCTCACCGTGGGCCCCCCGAGGGGCTCCACCTGCCCGGATCCCCAGCCAGGTGCCAGGTGTCCTGCCTGAGGGTCGCCTCCCTCACACTCTCCCCAGGGACCCAGTGTGGGTACAGGGCCTTGGGCTCCTCCCCAGTGCATGGGGGCACTCACGGCAGAGGTCAGGGCCCCTCCAGCTCTGCGGCTGTCCCCCGGCGTGGGCACACTGGCGAGAGTACTCCGCAAAGGTGGCACATGGGCAGGTGGGGCAGCGGCACAGGTCCTGGGTGCAGGTGGCCACGTACACCTCGGCATCCACCAGCCGGTGGCACTGAGCAAAGGCTGGGCCCAGCAGGGTGTGGCGACAGATGCCCTCCTGGTGAGACAGAGGCTGGAGGCTCTGTCCTCTGTGCGGTATCAGTGGGGACCCCAGCCCTGCAGCCTTTCCCCAGGCCAGGAAGCCCCCTTCCCCTGAGGTTCCAGCCGGCCAGCCGGCCACCTGCTTGCCCATCATCTATCACGCATCCATCTTCTCATCCGTCCCTCCCTCCATCCACCCATCTGTCCTTCCATTCCTCTGTCCATCTGTCCATCCACATATCCATCCATCCATCCCTCCAGCCAGCCACCCATCCTTCTGCTCAACTTCTGAGAACTTGCTACTGTTCTGTGCAGAGCTCTGCTTGGTGACCCACGACCCTGGACTCCCTGTGCCCACCCCGGGCTCCAGGACACACCCGCCCACGGTGCGCGTGCCCAGGACGGGTGCAGACCCCATGCTGGAGGCGGCTCAGAGAAGGGGGAGGCGGAGGTGCCCACCGTCAGCCAGCCCCAGCAGGGTCAGTGCCGACCTGTCGGTGACCGTCCCCCTTGTTCAGCCCCCACCCCTGACTAGCTTCAGTTCCCCATTTAAGCCTCGTGGATTCTGCTGGTTTCAGGGATCCTGGAGCTGCTAGGCCACTTCCAAAGGTGGGGTCCTCCCAGCACATCGGAAGGGCTTTTGCTCTGGGCTTCCTGAGTGCCCCCCTCTTGGTGAGACTGTGTTTGGGGGGACACGTATTTGCAGGGGTTGCGGGCAGGCACTCACCTCATCCGTGCAGTTGTCAGCTGGGGAGGGCAGGGGGTCCTGGCACTGCTCCGTGGGCCCATCCAGCTTCTGCAGGTTCCCAAACTGCAGAGGGGTCAGCCTGGCATCTGCAGAGAGGAGGCACTCCATGCAGGGGCCCGGAGGGGCTCTGGGGGCAGAGCTCCCGCCCATGCTCAGGACCCCCGAAACTTCCCTCTGGGGCATCACTGGAAGCGTTGCCACGCCCCGATCTGCTCCCTGCCCAGCGTCCCGACGAGGCCCCCACCCTGCGCCCCAGCCTCCCTGGGAGCGTCCAGCCTGGGCCCGGCCACCTGCTGCGCACTCACTGTGGGCATAGAACTCGTTGATGGCCGGGAGCCCGTTGAAGTCCCCGCACAGGCCGCAGGTCTGGTTGGCATACCTGGGGTCCAGCTCCAGCTGGGGGCGGGGGAGGGGCAGCTCTAGCTTCTGCGGGCCCAGCAGGGCCCCAGCCCCCATCCACCCAGCTCCCGCAGGGCTCCCCCTGGGTGGGGAGGGCGTCGGGGTGGGCAGCCTCACCAGGGCGCTGTCCTCTCCGTTCCACGTGAAGGTTAGCATCAGCCGGACGTTGATCTTGACGTAGGCACTGCTCTCCTCCACCAGGAGGCCGGCGCGGCTGTAGGGCAGCTCCTCCCTGGGCCGGAAAGTTTGGTGCTCCCACGGGTCCAGTGCCCTCCCCGCCAGCTCTGAGCCCGGCCCACCCTGGAGCCTGGCCCCTCCACACCCGGGCAGGCTCACCGCCTCCCGTTGACCAGGATGGACCCGTTGGAGACCTCCAGCACCAGCCCCTGCGTCTTGAGGGTGATGTGGGTGACCGTGGGCCTGGAGCCCACCAGGCCGCGGCGGAGCTGGAGGTTGAAGTCCTCGTAGGTGGCACCGCAGTGCGCGGAGAAGACGTAGTTGCACAGCCCGGGGAAGCGGAAGACGTCGCCGTCGAAGGTCTTGTAGTGGGAGTCGCCCCACGTGCTGCAAACCCGCCCGCCGTGCGCCGCGTTCAGGGCTGTGGGGAGTGCGCGGTGGGGGAGGGCAGCCTTCCCTGGGACCAGCCCCCGGTTTCGGGGTGGGGAGCCGCCGCCCCCTTCCTCACTCCCCTCTGCTCCGGATTCTCCCATTCCTCCGACAGCAGCACCCGGGTCAGCACCCAGCAGAACCATCTACGGGGATGGCTCCCAGCCACGCCCAAGGCCCGGCTCCAGCCAAGCTCCAGCTTCCCGGCTGCCCACACTGTCCCGGCTTTATCCCCAGGTCTGTGACCACCCCCTGAGGCTGGCAAACACCCCTGTCCCTGTGGGCAATGGGCGGCGACCACTTACAGCTCATGGTGGGGAAGCCAGTGATGGGCGGGATGAAGGTCACACGCCGGGCTGCAGAGTAGGCTGGGTCACACCCGAACACGGCCGGGCAGGGACCAGCCAGGACACCCCTTCCCAGGACTGCCGTCCTCCTCACTGGCTGCCCCGGGGCAGCAGGGAGCCGCAGGCCAACCCCTGGCCCAGCCAAGGGAGCCCAGGACTAACGCTGTCCCCTCCAGGACCCTATCCATCTGCCCAGGACACGCTCCTGCCCAGGTCTGTGTGTGTGTGTGAGCATATGAGTGTGTCCACGCCTGCGAGTGAGTGGGTGGGCATTCATGTAAGCACAGACGTGTGGGTGTGAACGTGTGTGCACACGTGTGTGAGTGCATGTGAGCGTCTGAGCCCGTCTGCTCGGTGCCTTTGTTTTCTTAGGCCCCCTCCGCTGTCCCGTCCTGTGGGCAGATGGGATCCAGGAGGGTCTCAGTGTGGCACATAGCTAATGTGGCAAAGGGTCCACCCCCGGCCCCTGCCCAGATCCCCTGCCAGCTCCGTGTGGGGCCCTTTCTACCGCTGTCCACCCTCTCACCGTTCATGGTAGCCTCCTGACTTGCCCAGCTCTGCTCCGCACTGCCCTGGGTCTCTGTGGGAAAAGGGAACCGGAGTCCACGAGAAGCCTGACATCAGCCACCTGTCCCTTGGTCTCCAAGGGCTGCGGGATGGTGGCCACGTGAACAGCACCCGATGCTGGGATGGGAGCTTCGGCAGGGAGCTGACCCGCCCTCCCCATCTGCACCGCATCTCGCTGTGGCTCAGGGTAGAATGGAATCAGGAAAAGCTGTTGGCCTCACTGACCCCAGGCCACCCCAGGGAGAGCGTTTGGCCCCATCCACACATCCCTCAGAGAAGGACAAAGCCTGGCTTTGTTGGGGAGAAGGACACACACGGCTGGGGAGGCTCCTGGGCATCACTTAGCAGAAACCCAAGACCAGAGCCAGCTCCACCTTAGAACCCGCCAGCCGCGGCAGATGGGAGGCCTGGGGGCCCAGTGCTGGCACGGCTCCCCAGGTCACCTGTGTCCCCCGCCACCAGGCACAGCCCTCCAGTGTCCAGGTGCCCCCACAATCTTGATGGACAGGACTGTGCCCCCCTCCAGGCCCCTCTGTCTCAGGCTCAGGCTGGGGCCTCCGCATTCCTTCATCACGTCTGTGGGGGTCTCCATGCTCGGCCGAAGCCTGCGCCTCTTCGGGAGTGGGAGGGGCAGCCCCAGGGGTCCACACGTCCCCGGTGGCGCTGGGGCTCGGCTCTGCAGCTACCATGCCAGCCTCCACTCCCTGTGCGACTTTCCCGTCTGGGACACCGACGTGGGAACCACAGGGACTGGCCTGGAATTTCTCTCTCCTCTTAAGGGCCCTAGTTGACTGCGTTTCCCAGAAGCGTGGCTGCTCCCCCGTCTGCCCCTGACCCCCGGCCTGCGGCCCCTCCCACGTGTGTCCGCTGTTGTACCCACCCCATGGTCGAGAAATCAGGGGGCTTCACAGGGACAGGCTCACATGGCACACCCTCCTTGGGCCAGGTGACTGCCCAGTGAACCTGGGTCCAGCGCTTGGCCAGAGAAATGCCTGCTGTTGACCACCCCATCACGCTGCAGTCTGGGTGCACATCCCCCTGATAGGAAGCCCCCCCCCACAGGGCCCAACCTCACCCACCCCTAAGGGGGCTTCAGCCCAGGGGACACCCATTTGAGGCAGGAGATAGATAGGCTCCAGGCTAGATGTTTACAAGCAGCCTCCCGTCTGCACTTGGAGATGGAAATAACAGGAACAGGGTGAAAAGCTGGACTTTGCTTCTGGTGGACGCTTTAAGGTAACAGTCATGGCAGGAGCAGAGAGGGGCTAACCTTTGTTTGAGGAAAAGATCAAGAGATCACGTATTTCCCATCCCTGGGGCAAGGGAGACACTGCACACGCGCAGAAAGGCTCCTCGGGGGTCAAAAAGGAGGGGGCGCCACCCCCTAATAGGTGATGCCAAGGCCTCCCATAGGCCTCTGGGCTGGGATCCATCTTGGCTAAAGGTTGCGCACGCATGTTGGGGAGGGTCCTAGGGCGGTTAAGGGTGTGGAAAGGGAAAGCGGATAATTGGCCAGAGGTAAACGGAGACCCGGAAGAACTGTCCTGTGTGAATGACTTCACCGCCTCTTTCCTGGGGTCCTCCTCACTGGGGGGCGCCCACACCCTTTCTCTCTGGGGGAGGTGAGTGGTTAGGATCTGCCTTGCTTCTGTCTTAACTAAACACACTGTTTCTCTGTGAGCTCTCCCACGGGTTGTGCTGTCTCTAGTAATAAACTTTGTCCCTGTTTTTACAGTTTTCGCCTCCTTGAGAAATGCATTTTTCAGTGGGGGCAGGGGCCAGGGGAACCTTGCTTCTGGCCCTGAGCCCCTGGGGGACTAGCAGCTGGGGTTCCTGGTTTTCATCCAGGCTGCCCAGAGGCCCACTTCCCGCCACGGTGCGTGTCTCCTTCTGACAGGAGCACAGACCCATCCCAGGGATTTGCCCCCAGCCAGAGGAAGGGGAGTGGGCTGACGGCAGGCCTGCTGCCCCGGGGGCTGAGGCAGGCTGGCTGGCCACCCAAACCGTGCGGGACCCCCACCGGGAGCTCCCATGGGAATGCCCCCCCACCCCGCACCCAGCCCTGTTCGCCCTCCCAGAAAGGCGGCTTGGGGCAGGGGCTCTGGGAGACAACCCCCTCCCCTTCAGCACCTCCCTTTCACAGATGGAGAGAGCCTCGGGCTGGTGCCCACCTGCCCAGACCCCCGAGCTTGGGCTGAGGTGCCGTAGAGGGGCTGCCGGAGCAGTCCATGGGGCCTGGGGACGGAGGGGTGGCCCCTGGTGGCCAGGGCTCCAGGCCAGCCCAGCTGGGTGTCACCGACCACCCCAGGCAGCATCTTTCGTGTTGACAGTAAGCGTTAGGGCTCACGGTGCTTCCCTGGCTTGGAGTGCCGCAGGGCCAGACAGGCGGCAGTCAGGTGAGGATGAGAAAGGCCGCAGGGCAGTTATAGCTCCAGGAGCAGAGCCAGCGCTGGGATGGGGCTGCCATGATGGCCGTGACCCCGGGCCAGCCCAGAGGGCGGAGCGTGGGAGATGCAACCCTGCTGCTCTCCCTGCCATCAGGCAGCTGTGCCGTCCCCTGCCTGCTCTGCTCTGGGGGCCTCACGGGAACCAGAGAGAACCCCCAACCCAGTCTCCTCACCCAGAGCCCCCCCAGTCCCATCCCGGAGGCTGAGACCCTCAGTTTCCCCAGGGGGACCTAACTTCTCCCAACGCAGGCTGGGCGCTCCGGGGGGGCCAGGAGTCTGGGGCATGCAGGGCCCCGCGGAGGACACGCTGTGCGCTGTCGGCCGGAGACACACAGGCGAGTGGCCTGCGGGGGCCGACGAGATGGAGTGAGGGGCTTAGGCCTTACCTGCTTTCTGCACCAAGGGCAGGACCACCAGGGCCCAGGCCAGGGCCCAGCACCCGCTCTGGGCACCCATCCTGAGGGCCGGCAGGGCGGTGGGCAGGTGGCGAGGAGGGAGTGGGGCACGACGCTCGCTTCCCTGGGGGCCCTGGGGCTTATATAGCGGGAAGCCTTGGCCCCGTGCCCAGCTCCTGGGCCACGCAGGGTGCTGTCCTCTCCCCACGGCAGCCACGTGTGTTTGCTCTTGGGGAGGGGCCGTGACACACAAGAGCCTAGAGGAGGAAGGATCTGCGGCTCTGGGCCTCAGAGGTGCAGGACCCCTCCCCCACGCCCCAGCCCGCCGCTTCTGAGATCAAGAGAGAAAGCGTGGATGGAGCCGGAGGGTGGTGCTGGCAAAGCCCCCACAAAGCAGGGCCGCCTCGGCCTGCCTGGGTCCCGCCTTGCTGCAGCCCCGCGCCCGCGATAGGATGGGGCCCGGGTAGGGTGCGGTGTGTGGGCAGCAGGCGGGCTCAGACCCCGGGAGGCAGCACCTCCCGCGAGCCTGGCTGAGGTGGTCAGGGGGGATTGGAGGGGAAGAGGCAGCCGTGGGGGAGCTGCCCAGAGGTGCTCACCACCCCATCCCCGAGGGGTGAGCAGGGGCTGCGAGGCCATCGCTCCGCCTGGCGGGGGCGGCGGGGGTCCTGCTCGCTGCGGGGTGTGCATGCCATGTATGGAGGGGGGTACCAGTCTGCAGGCTCCCGGGGGTCCCAGAGCTCCCAGCTGTGCCAGCAGGACCCTGCCAGGCCTCCGGGCTCCTCTCTGTCACCAAGTTCAAACTCAAGGGGAAACCGAGGCCCTGAGGATGGACGCCCTGGCGCGCACGCCGGGACTGGCCAAGGCAGGGCCAGGGGCTCCCAGCCTGGGTCCTGTTTGACCCTCGCCTCATGCCCAAGGCTGGCAGGTTAATCCCAGGGAAGGGGCACAGAGGAATCCCAGACCCACCTGGGGTCCCCGGCCAACGGCAGGCTGAGCAGGGACCCGTGTACACAGTGATGTGCCCCCGGGGCCCCCCGCAGGGCTGACGGGGGGCACTGGGGGACCAGGGATCTCTAAACCCCAGTACCTGCCCCAAGCGGGAGCCACGAAGGCCTGCTCCCCCGACTGGTATGGCAGGTTTTGGGGGGGCCCTGGTCAGTGAAGCCCCCCAGCCACACTCCTCCCCCCGTCCATTCCCTCCTCTGGCTCTGGCTCTCAGCCACTGGGCGTCCTCACCCCAAACCTGCCGTGTCTGAGCACAGGACGGCTGGGGGGCGGGGTGCACAGGCCCCCCCACCCACCCCCGCCCTGCCCTCCGCCCTGCCCTCCGCCTTTGTCTTTCGGATAAGTCCGTTGAAGTGGAATTTCTGGGGCAAAGGAAAAACCCATCTTAAAGCTCTAAACGTCTTTTACCGACGTCATCCCCCCAGCTTGGCAAATGGCCCCACAGGTCCTGCGTCTCCTTTTGGTTCCTGGTGTCTTTGGGGCGTTTCCGGCACCGGCAGCAGCATGGGGGCTCCTGCAGACCTAGGCCCTGGGTCTCACCTCGGGCTCAGACCCCACTCACTGCCTGCTTCGGGGACCCCAGGGCAGGCGCTCAGGCTGCCCTCCAGCTGCCCCTCCCCCATCCTCACTGTCACCTCCCGGCCTGGGGTGCGTGATCTCCAAAGTTCTCTTTCACAGCCAACCCAGTTGTCCCCTCTGCAGAGGGCACAGCTGGAGGGGCCTCTGGGGGAGGGCAGGGTGGGGCCCCTTGCACAACAGGCCTGGAGGGTGCGCTGGACCCCTCCCTCCACCCTCCTACCCCCCCACCGCCCTCCCGAGCTCTCAGGCTGTGGCTGGGCCTGGCCTTCCTGCCCTCGCTCCAGGCCAACAGCCGGTGCTCGAGGCTGTGGCACCTGGTCCCTCATGTGGGTGGGGAGTGCACACAGCCCGGACCCCTGAATCCACCCGAAGGAAGGAAGGAAGCAGGGAATCTGGCCTCCCAGACTGAGTCCCCGTGCCCGCCTTCTCCCCGCTCCCCAAAGGCTCAGCTCTCAATCTGTGCCCCTGGTCCAGAGCTGAGCTGGGCGCCTTCAAGGCTGGCACATCCCTCCGCCCGCCCTGGGTGGCCAGCACCACACAGCTATCAGAGGGGCCCCGCCAGCCCCAGTCCCCACGAAGGTCGGCCCCTCGCTCCGCACCCCCCAGCACCACGTGTGAGCAGCCTGGGCGCCTCGGCCCTCGAGGACGTTATCTCTTCAAGCTTCAAGGTTATCGTCTGCCCCCCCACCACCACCAGCACCCCGGAAGGAACACTCCATGTGGCAGGGGCCTGGCCCATCTGTTCACAGCTGGCACACAGTAGGCACTCAGTCAGTGCAGCGGAAGACTGAGGGGGCGGACGGCTGTGCCGTGGCCCGACGCTGCCCTTTCCCCCCCGGAGCACCACCCTCGGGCAGGGCTGGCCGTGGGGGCCGCCAGGGTCGCAGGATTGAGACATCCCGGATGTGGACCGCCAAGCCCAGCCTGTTTGCCCAGCGAGTTTACCCCTTCACAGTTGAGAGAGCCGAGGACAGAAGAAGAAGGAAGCGAAGCGCGAGGCTGCTGGGAAGGAGAACCCGGGCCAGGCCTCCCGGGGCTTGGGGAGGCCACAGGGACGTGCCAGGGACCTGCCCCGCCTGGGGCGCACCCTGTCCCGCACTCAGCCTGCAGAGCCCGCAGGCAGACGTGATTCCACCCCCCAGAAAAGACCCCACACACAGAGCCCAGAGCTGGGCTGCCCCGGCCAGTCCCTCGGCCCTGTTGGAAGCCCCTGGAGGGGTCATCACAGAACACTGGGCGCCCTTCTCAGCTCACCCTTCCCTGCCCACCGGCCTCTCACCGCAGCAGTGCAGAGTCAGGGCCAGGGGCACTGGGGTGTATCAAGCTTCAGGCATTTATCAAGTGCTGGCTGTTTGCCCAGCTCCACACCGGACACCATGGCGGGTTCAGGAGTACAAGGTATGGCCCTGGGGGCGTCAAAGGCCTGGCTGGCTCTAGGCCTGCTCAGAGCCCGGCCCCTGGCCGTCTAGGGATGCAGGCCTTCTGCACCTGCTGCCTCTGCGGGGAGTGGAAACCTCCACTTGGCCGATGGGGTGCCCCCCGCCCTGGTCCATACCCGGGGAGTGTAGGGGAGGGGGGATCAGGCTCCACCGGGGCATCCTCGTCCCCAGAGCGGCCACCATGGTGAGAAAGGCTGTGCCCGCTCCCCTAACCCTGCCCCAGGGCTGCAAGAATGTGGAGACCCTCCCCCAGGAAGCCCCTGCCCTGTGTGAAGACCAAGACCCCCCACCCCCACCCAGCATCTTCTTCTATTTCCTGGTCTTCACACAACCCCTTTTCTTGCCCGTTTCATCTCTCCGTCCCTCTCACCCTCCTTCCCTCCTTCCTTTCTGCCTCTAGCAAATTCTGAGCCCCAAGCCCTGGGGATTTGATGTGGCCAAGGATAAGAGAGGGCCCCGTTGGAGCTCACAGCTCACTGGCCATATAAGGGAGCAGTGAGAGCTTTGAAGGAACAAAAGCTCTCTGTGGGGCTAGGGTGACATTGAGCTGAAGGAAGGGGAAGAGGCAACCTTTAGCAAATTAGGGAACAGCAGGTGCAAAGGGCCTGGGGCAGGGATCAACATGGCTCCTTGGAGGGTCTGAAGGCACCTGGTGTGGCTGGTACTGGGGCACCTGCAAGAGGGGAGCTGGCTGTGGCGTGGGCAAGGTTGGACCAGGGGAGGAGTCAGGGTTTACTCTGAATTTGGGGGGTACAGTTTACTGGAGCATTTAAAGTAGGGAAACCATAGGGGATTTTTTTTTTTTTAATCTTTGTAGAGAAATGTATATAACTTAAAATTTACCATTTTAAGTGTACATTAACTGGCATTAAGTACATTCACGGTGCTGTGCAACCATCACCACTATCGTCTCTAGAACTTTTTTATCATCCCAAAGAGACTCTACGCATTAAACAACTCCCCCCGCCCCTCCCCCAGGCCCTGGCCCTGGCCCCGTCCTTCCTACTTTCTGTCTCTGTGAATTTGACTATTCTAGGTCCTCGTGTAAGTGGAATCATACGGTGTTTGTTCTCTTGTGACTGGATCATTCACTCTGCCCAATGCCTGTAAGGTTCATCCACATGGTAGCCTGTGTCAGAATTTCCTTTTTTTAAGGCTGAATAATACTCCATTGTATGAAGATACTACGTTTTGTTTATCCACTCATCCTTTGATGGACATTTAGGTCGTTTTCACCTTTTGGCTATAGTGAATAAGGCCATGACGTCATCAACATGACGGTGTAAATATCTGAGTCCCTGCTTTCAATTCTTTTGGGTACATACCTAGGAGTAGAATCGCTAGATCATATCATAAGTCTATGTTTAACTTTTTGAGGAATCACCAAACAACAGAAGCATTTTACATTCCCCGCAGCAGTGCACAAAGTTTCCAATTTTTCCACATCCTTGCCGGTACTTCTTATATGCCCTCTTTTTTAATGATAGCCATCCTAACAGGTATGAAGTGGTACCTCACCATGGTCCTGATTTGCATTTCTCTAATGGCTATTGATGTTGAGCATCTGTTCCCGTGCTAATTAGCTGTTTGCATATCTTCTTTGGAAAAATGTCTATTCAAGTCCTTTGCTCATTTTTGAGCTGGGTTGTTTGGTTTTTTTGTTGTTGTTGTTGAGTTTTAGGAGTTTTTTTAAAAATTAATTAATTAATTTATTTATTTGGCTTCGTTTCTGTGCGAGGACTTTCTTTAGTTGCGGCGAACGGGGGCCACTCCTCATCGCGGTGCACGGGCCTCTCACTGTCGCGGCCTCTCCCCTTGCGGGGCACAGGCTCCAGACGCACAGGCTCAGTAGTTGTGGCTCACGGGCCCAGTTGCTCCGCAGCATGTGGGATCTTCCCAGACCAGGGCTCGAACCCTTGTCCCCTGCATTGGCAGGCAGAAGGAGTTCTTAATATCCTGAATATTAATCCCTAATCAGATATATGATTTACAAATATTTTCTCCATTCTGTGTTTGTCTTCTCACTCTCTTGATAATGTCCTTTGATGCAGAAAGGTTTTAGTTTTGATGTAGTCCAATTTATCAATTTTCTTTTGTTGCCTGCGCTTTTAGGGTCATATCCAAAAATCATTGCCAAATACAGCATCACAAGGATTTCCCCAATTTTCTTCTAAGACTTTCATAGTTTTAGCTCTTACATTTAGGTCTTCGATTTATTTCGAGCTAACTTTCATATATGGTGTCAGATAAGAGTCCAACTTCACGATTTTGCTTGTGGATATCAAGTTTTCCCAGCACCATTTGTTGAAAAGCCTCCTTTCCCCTATTGAATGGTCTTAGCACATTTGTCAAAAACCAATTGACTGTGTGTGCCAGGGCTTATTTCTGCACTATCTGTTCTATTCCATTGGTCTATCTTTATGGCAGTACCACAGTGTTTTGAGTACTGCAGCTTTGTAATAAGTTTTGAAATCAGGAAGAATGAGTCTTGCAACTTTGTTCTTGTTTTTCAAGAGTAATTTGACTATTCCCTTGAGATTCCACATGAATTTCTGTATGGATTTTTCTATTTCTGCAAAAACACCATTGGGATTTTGATAAGGATTACATAAAACCTGTATATCTCTTTGGGTAATATTGTTATCTTACCGGAATTAAGTCTTCAAATCCATGGATATGAGATATTTTTCTACTTATTTATATATTCCTTAATTTCCTTCAGCAATGTTTGTAATTTTTAAAATAAATTTATTTACTTAATTTATTTATTTTTGGCTGCATTGGGTCTTTGTTGCTGCACGTGGGCTTTCTCTAGTTGCGGCGAGCGGGGGCTACTCTTCATTGCAGTGTGCAGGCTTCTCATTGCGGTGGCTTCTCTTGCTGTGGAGCATAGGCTCTAGGCTCATGGGTTTCAGTAGTTGTGGCTCTCGGGTTCTAGAGCGCAGGCTCCGTAGTTGTGGCGCACGGGCTTAGTTGCTCCACGGCATGTGGGATCTGCCCAGACCAGGGCCTGAACCCGGGTCCCCTGCATCGGCAGGAGGCTTCTTAACCACTGCGCCATGAGGGAAGTCCCAGTGTTTTGTAACTTTCATTGTACAAGTCTTCTGCCTCCTTGCTTAACTTTAATCCTAAGTATTTTATTATTTTCGATGCTACTGTGAATGGAATTATTTTCTTAATTTTCTCTTTGGGTTGTTCCTCGCTAGTGTATAGCAACTTGCTGAATTCATTTATTAGCTCTGTCTTAATCCATTTGGGCTGATATAACAAAATGCCACAGACTAGGTTGTTTATGAACAACAGAAATTTATTTCTCACAGTTCTGGAGACTGGAATTCAGCCAGCATGATTGGGTTCTGGTGAAAGCCCTCTTCCTGGTTTCAGACTACCCACTTCTTGCAAAGTCAACAGAGGCTAGTGATTTCTCTGGAGCTGCTTTTATAAGGCACTAATCCCATTCATGAGAGCTCCACTCTCATGACTTAAGCACCTCCCAAATGCCCCACCTCCTAATACCGTCACCTTTGAGGGTTAGAATGTCAACATATGGATTTTGGATGGAAACACACCATAGCAAGCTTGAATAGTCTTTGGTAGAATTTTCAGAAATTTCTACATATAAGATTATGTCATTTGTGACCAGGCATAGTTTATTTTCCAATCTGGGTGCCTTTTACTTCTTTTTCTTGCCTAATTGCTTTGGCTAGAACTTCTAATACTGTGTTGAATAGAAGCAATGAACATACGCATCATTGTCTTGTTCCTGATTTTAAAGGAAAAGATTTTCTCTTTCACCATTAAGTATGACATTAGCTGTGGGCTTTTCGTGTATGGCCTTTATTATATTGAGATAGTGTCTTTCTAGTCTTAGTTTGTTGAGTTCCTAATCATGAAAAGATATTTAAATTTGGCAAATTCTTTTTCTGCATTAATTGAGATGTGGGTTTTTTCCCTTTTCAATCTATTAATGTGGTGATTGGTTGGTTTTTGTATGTTGAACATCCTTGCGTTCCTGGAATAAAACTCACTTGATCATGGTGTAGAAACCTTTTAATATACTACTGAATTTGTTTGCTAGTATTTTGTTGAGGATTTTTGCATAACTATTCACGAGGGATATTGGTACGTAGTTTTCTTTATTTGGACCAAACATAGTTGTTTTTTTTGAGGTTTTTGATTACTGATTTGATCTCCTTCCTAGTTAAAGGTCTATTCAGTTTGTCTGTTTCTTCATGAGTAAGTTTTGTTAGACTATGTGTTTCTAGACATTTTTCCATTTCTTCTATGTTATCAAATTTGTTGGTATGCAATTGTTCATACTATTCCCTTTAATCATATTTTTTAGTATCATTTGTATTATATTTATTTCTTTGTGATTTTAGTTTTTAATATACTATATTGCCCTCATTAGATTATACCTTCATATTCATAGAACAATATAAACTAATGCCAGTAATAATAATATTGTGGTACAAAAGATCCTGAAGCCTTTTTTTAAACTGTTTTGAGCAACCATACATGGTATTATATTTTATTTCATTCTGTTATTTTAATTTTTTATTTAAAAATAGTTGATACACAATATTATACAATTTACAGGTGTACAAATAGTGATTTACAATTTTTAAAGGGTATGCTTCATTTATAGGTATTATAAAATACTGGCCATATTCCCCATGTAGTACAATATATCCTCATAGCTTATTTGTTTTATACATAATAGTTTGTACCTCTTAATCCCCTACCCCTATGTTGCCCTCCCCCCTTCCTACTCCCCACTGGTAACCACAGTCTTTTCTCTACAACTATGAGTCGGTTGTTGTATTCACTAGTTTGTTGTATTTTTTGGATTCCACATGTAAGTGATATCATCAGTATTTGTCTGTCTCTGTCTGACTTATTTCACTTAGTATAATACCCTCCAAGTCCATCCATGTTGTTGCAAACCTTTAATCACATTTATCTCTATAAAATTGACAGTAATGCCCCTTTCATTTCTGATTTTAAATTTTGATTCTCCTTCCTTTTTTTTCTTAGTGCATTTAGTTAAAGGTTTGTCAATTTTGTTGATCTTGTCAAAGAACCACCTTTTGGTTTTGTTGGCTCTCTGTTGTTTTTCTGTTCTCTATTTTATTTATCTCTGCTCTAACCTTTATTTTTTCCTTCCTTCTGCTAGATTTGAGTTTAGCTTTCTCTTCTTTTTCTAGTTCTTTAAGGTGTAAAGTTAAGTTATTGGTTTGAGATCTTTTTTCTTTCTTAATGTAGGTTTTACAGCTATAAATTTTCTTCTTAGCACTGCCTTTGCTGAATCTCCTGTTTTGGTATGTTGTGTTTTTATTTTCATTCATCTCTAAGGATTTTCTCATTTCTTCTTTGACCTATTAGTTGTTTAAGAGTGTGTTGTTTACGTTCCATGTATTTGTGAATTTTACAACTTTCTTTCCATTATTGATTTTTAGCTTCATTCCTTTATGGTTAGAAAAGATACTTTATATGATATTAATCTTTTAACATTTACTAAAGCTTGTTTTAGAGCATAACAATTAGTTTATTCTGGAGAATACCCCATGTGCACTTGAGAAAGTGTGTATTCTGCAGTTGATAGGTGGAGCGTTCTGTATATGTATGTTAGGCATAGTTGGTTTGTTTTTTTTTTTTTGCGGTACACAGGCCTCTCATTGTTGTGGCCTCTCCCATTGCGGAGCACAGGCTCCGGACGCGCAGGCTCAGCGGCCATGGCTCATGGACCCAGCTGTTCCGTGGCATGTGGGATCTTCCCGGATCGGGGCACGAACCCGTGTCCCCTGCATCGGCAGGCGGACTCTCAACCACTGCGGCACCAGGGAAGCCCCCTGTAGTTGGTTTATAGTCTTGTTCAAGTCCTCTGTTCCATTATTGATTTTCTGTCTTGTTCTATACATTATTGAAAGTGTGGTACTGAATTATCCAACTATTATTAGTAGTTTTATTATCTAGCTCTCCTTTCAAGTCGGCCAATGTTTGCATCATATATTTTGGGACTATACTGTTTGGTGCATATATCTTTATGATTGTTATATATTGTTGAATTTTTTTCTTTTATCAATAAATAATATCCTTCTTTGTCTCTTATAAACTTTATTTTAAAAAACTTAAAGTTTATTTTGTCTGGTATTAGTGTAGCCAGCCCAGCTCTCTTTTGGTTGCTATTTGCGTGAAATATCTTTTTCCATCCTTTCACTTTCAACCTATTTGTGTCTTTAGTTCTAAAGTGAATCTCTTGTGGACAGCATATAGTTGGATTTTTGTTGTTGTTGTTGTTTGTGGTACGTGGACCTCTCGCTGTTGTGGCCTCTCCCATTGCAGAGCACAGGCTCCAGATGCGCAGGCTCAGTGGCCATGGCTCACGGACCCAGCCACTCCGCAGCATGTGGGATCTTCCCAGACCAGGGCACGAACCCGTGTCCCCTGCATCGGCAGGCAGACTCTCAACCACTGCGCCACCAGGGGGGCCCTGTTGTTGTTGTTTTTAATCAATTCTGCCTTGTGAGTGGAAAGTTTAAATCGATTTACATTTAAATTGATTACTGATAAGGATGGACTTACTTCTGCCATTTTGCTATTTGTTTTCTGTATGTCTTCTAGCTCTTTTGTTCCTCATTTCCTCCATTACTGCCTTCTTTTGTGTTTAGTTGATTTTTTGTAGTGACAAATTTTGATTCCTTTCTCATTTCCTTTTGTATATATTATGTAGATATTTTCTTTGTGGTTATCATGGGATTACATATAACGCCATAAAGTTAAAACCATCTAATTTGAATTGACACCAATTTAGTTCCAATTGCATACAAAACTCTAATCCCATATAGTTCCTTCCCCTCCTAATGTTATTGTTGTAACAGATTAAATCTTTATGCCTTGTGTGCTAATAACATAGATTTGCAATTATTTTCATGAATTTATCTTTTAAATCATAGAAAATAAAATGTAGAGTTACAAACAAAAATTACAGTAATACTGGCTTTTATATTTGCCCACATATTTAGCTTTATTGGATATCTTTATTTTCTTATGGAGGTTTTATTTACTGTCTAGTGTCTTTTCATTTCAACCTGAAGGGTTTCTTTTAGCATTTCTTATACGGTAGGTTTAGTTTTTGTTTATCTGGAAATGTCTTAATTTTGCTCTCACTTTCGAAGGGCAGCTTTGCCAGGTAACGAATTCTTGGTTGATTGTTTTTTCTTTCACCCTTTCAGATGTATCATTCAGTGCCTTAATGGCTTCCAAGGTTTCCAATGATAAATCAGCTGATAATCTTATTGAGAATGAATTCTCTTGGTACTTTTGAGATTTTCTTCTTTGACTTTCAACAATTTAGTTATAATGTATGTCAATGTGGACCTCTTTGAGTTTATTCTACCTGGAGTTTGTTGAGCTTCTTAGAAGTTTTCAGCCATTATTTCTTCACATAATATCTTCACCCCTTTCTCTTCTCTGCAGGGACTCTCATTATGCATATGTTGGCCCACCTGAAGATGCCTGACAAGTCCTTTAGGCTCTATTCACTTTTCTTCATTCTTTTTTTCCTGCTCCCCAACTTTGATAATTTCAGTTGTTCTGTCTTCAAGTTCGTTGAGTCTTTCTTCTGCTTGCTCAAGTCTGCTTGCTATTGAGCCCCTCTAGTGAATTTTCCATTTCAGTCACTGTATTCCAGAATTTCTATTTTTTTTAAATAATTTCTATCTTTGTGTTAATATTCTCATTTTGTACATGCGTCATTTCCCTGATTTCCTTTGGGTTTTGTCCATGTTTTACTTTAGCTATTTGAGCACACTTAAGGCAGTAGTTTTAAAGTCTTTGTCTAGTGAGACTGATGTCTTGACCTCCTTATGGATGATTTCTATAAATTTATTTTGCTCCTTTGAATGGGCCATATTTTCTTGTTCTTTGTAAGCCTTGTGATTTTTTGTTGAAAATTGGGACGTAACTCTGGAAATCAGATTCTCCCCTTCCCAGCGTTTGCTATTCTTTTTCTTTTCTTTCTTTCTTTTTTTGTTGTTGAAGGATGTAGCAGTCCATCTGTTTTGGGACTTCTCCAAAGTCTTAATTTTTACAAAGACTATTCCTTGTTGTGTGTGATCACTGAATCTTTGCTGGTTTAGCTTGTGTTCAGCTGGTGTTTGGGCAGAGTTTCCTTGAGTAGCAGGAGCCTTCCCAGTCTTCACAGCCTAGCTCTGTCTTTCAACACTTAGGCAGGCTTGCTCTGAGCCTGGGGACCAGCCCAAGATGAAATCTTGCCTGGGCATGAGTGTGTCTTTCTAAATTCCTGCATGTGCATGGCTGCTTTTGAATGCCCGAATTTCTCAAAGGGTCCCACTTCAACTCCTCCAGGTCTTAGATGGTCCATTATATGTCTCCAACTGTAATCTCTTGCCCCAGGAGTCTGTGGGTCTGTAGTCACTTCACAGCTTTTATGAGCAGTGTCTGCCACTTTTGCCACTTGAATTCCAGGTTAAGCAAAACAGAGATGCGTGCCTTGCATCATTCCTTCATGAATCCACCAGATGTTCACAGTAATTTGCAAGTATGGTATTCTCTGCTCCTTCTGGCTTGGGGTGGGGGAGGGGAATGGAACTGGGCTGGCAACTCAAGACCAAAACCGCCACTGCACTGGGGATGGGCAAGGGTGAGTGAAAATGCCACAAAACTTTCCTATCCTTCTGAAGATGGCCTTTTCTGGATTGGACATTGGCTTGGTTGCTGTAAACCTCTGACTATTTTCTAGAGCTCTGAAGACAGTTATTCCAGACAGTCTCTCCTTGTCCTTTTCAATGTTTCTGTGGAAAACAAGACCTTAGAGCTTCCCAGCCCACCACAGGGTCATTCTGAAAATACAAGTTCGTGAGGCTAAACGGATATAAATGAATAAATGAAAAATAAATAAATGGAAGAAAAAAGATATCTCTTCCTACTGCAGAATGCAGGTAAGAAGAGTGGATGTGATTAGAAAAGCATCAGTGGGTGCTAACACTAAAGGGAGTGGGATCCTTACATGGTCCCAAGCCTCTCCCACAAGACCCTTATTAATTCCAAGGGGGGAAATGGCTACTTTCCAGTGGAAAACCTGACAGACCCATCCCGAGCCAAAGTGAACTCCCAGTGGTGGATCCAACCAACATCACGTGCCTCCAGGTATAAGGAACCAAGAAGGACACAGCTTCACTCCTGCTGAGTGTGTACTCCAACCTCGACACAAGGAAGCCACAGACAGACCCAGATTTGGGGATGCTGCACCATGTAACCGGCCCACACTACTCAAAAAGGGCATGGTCAAGAAGCCCAGAGAAAGGCTGGGGACAGATTCCAGGTTAAAGATGACCAAGGAGGCTGCACTCACGTGACATGCGGTCCTGGGTCAGACCCCAGACTGGGAGGAATGGACACCAGCAGGACAAGCGAGGGGTGTAGCGGCCTGAGGACGGCAGGTGGTGCTGCATCTTCACAGACCCCGCTCTACTTCTGGGAGACACACCCCCATCTATTTAGGTTGAAGGGGCAATCTTCTTAAACTCCAGTGAAACAGAGAAAATATGTAGACACAGAGAGAGGGGAGGGCAGGCACAGCACAGCCCAAGAGCAAACAGTACAGCAAAGGGAGCAAAATACAAACCCTGGAGAATCTGGGCTAAAGGCAGACAGGAGCTCTTTATACTATTTCTGTAACTTATCCATAAATTGGAAATTGTATCCAAAAGTTCTCCAGAAAGCTCCATGCTGGCTGTGATTTGGGGAATGGACTAGAGGGAGGCCATTGGGGGACCACTGTACCTGTACATGGCAGGGACACAGTGGTGAGGTGGGGGAGGGCCAAAGGGAAAGGGGGAAGGGGGAGGGGGAGGAAATAAGGGAGAGCGGAGGAGGGGCAGGCACCCTATCTTCTGGGCAGAGCCAGCCTGAGCAGGGACCCCGTGACGTGGCAGGTCCCCAGGCAGGTGCAAGAGGTGCCTCCCTGTCCCCTTCTCCCCCCTCCCTCTCCACCTCTCCCCCCTCCTCTTCCCCAGCCCTGTTGTGAATCTCCTGGAGAAGCAGCACCCCCATACAGGGCCAAGGTCTTAGGGAGGGTCACAGGACCCCCCGAGGCGGCAGAGCCTGGGCGAGGGGGCAGGCATGGCCCGGCATGGACAGGCAGATGTGGACAGAGGAGAAGGTTGGGCCTCTGGGCCCACGTTTGCTCAGGATTAAGACAGCGTGAGGGAGAATAAACAGTAGCGGGTGGGGTGTCCTGGCCGCCAGCAAAGGTGACCAGGTGTCAGTGGGCAGCGTGCCCTCCTCCTTCCAGGAACCCCAGTGTTGACTCAGCACCACGACCTGGCAGAGGGGCCCGACGCAGCCCCACACAGCCCGGGGCCACACCCCCCAGCCAGTGCTGAGGGGCGCCTGGCCCTGAGGCTACGCAGGCCGGTCATCCACATCCAAGGCCCGCCTGCTGCCCTCTCCACTGGCCTCAAGGCCCCAGCAGTGACCAGTGACCGGAGAGGGCGGCCGGGGGACACACCACCGTCCTGGGCCACGCCGCCCTCGTCTGGGCTCAGGCCCCGGGGTGGGGGAGGCCCAGCCCTCCTGGGGGTCACAGGCCCAGGCCTGATCTCTGACCCCTGGAGGCCCCGACTTCACTCTGCTGCATTTTCTTGGGGAGGCTGAAGGGGTTCCCTCGTGTCTGGGTATCTTGTTCGTGTTCTGTCAGGGCCCCCGCCTAGCCCCACGTCTGGGATGTGGGCGATGCAGCAAGTGGGGTACACCCCAGCGATGGGTGAGTTTGAACTCCGGACTGTAACAGGAGGGCAGGGAGGATGGCTAACAGCAGCGATCCTGGTGGCCAGGAAAGTCCTCAAGGCACGAGCTGGACTAGCGGACTGTGGGGAGGGTTGGATGGAGGCTTCTTGGAAGCACCAGCTGGGGGAAGAGGTGCTAGAGCCGCCTCGCCATGTCTGCCCCCACATCTGCCCAGCAGAGCTGCTGACAGGCCCCTCAGAGCTCAGGACCGCTCGGGATGGACCTCGCTGGCCAGCAGGGTGGTGGGACCCGCAGGGGACAGCAGTGGCCGGAGCGCCTTGCCCACAGCCCCCTGCCCCAGCCCCCTTCCCCGGGAGGCTGCCTGGCCTCTGCAGGAGGGGTTTCTGCCAGCAGGTAGTCCCTGCCCTCCGTCCCCAGGGCTCTGGCGTCCACGTCTGCAGGTCTGGCCAGGGACTGTGTGAGTGACACGCACACCCGGGTGCCACGTGAGCAGAGACATAGGTGCCGTGGCTGGAGAGACGCCGTCTCCCTGATGCCTAGGGTTAGGGGTGTGGCCGCCACCCCAGGGGCAGCTTCTGCAGGGGCCCTGGGAGGAGACGGGGGCCGGGGGGAGCTCGCTGGGCCCCACCAAGCATGGCTTAACCTGGAGCAGCAGGACAGGGTCCCTGCTGGTTCCACACACGCTGAACTGCCCCCTCGTGGAACCGTGGAGGCTCGGCCGTCAGCTGAGGACACAGCATGGATGCAGCCAGCAGGAGGCAGAGACCCCACCCCAGGGACGGAGCTCCAGGCCCCACTTCCTGGGGCTGGAGGCTAAGGGCCGGGAGGGTGTCCAGGAAACGACGGGTCTGGAGACAGGGCGTGAAGTCCCTCCACCCGAGGGCTCAGCCTGTGGCCTGCGAGATTGAGTCTAGGGTCCACGAGGCCAGGCCACCCTTCCCACCTGGGGGACAGTCTCCAGACACCCAGGCTGCCATGGGGCCGCTGGCTCTGTGGACGCTGTGTGCCCCCAGGGCTGGCTACCCTGGTGGAAGCAGGAAGGGCCGGGGCCCAGGGCGGGGCGGGGCCCCCGGGAGGGGCTGGGCGGGAAGGGGGCCACCTCACGCCCCCCGGGGATTTCGTGCCCCTCACGTCCTCCAGTGGGCTGGGTGCCTTGCTCTGAAAGGTCTCCTGAAGTGGGCAGCACCTGCTGACAGGCTGTGTCCCCAGAGGGCACCCTACCTGCTCCTTCGTTTCATGGGTGTGGGGGGCTGTGGCACTCACAGGACAGGGTGGCCCTGAGCTTGGCATGGGTGCTGGGGTCCCCTCAGGGCCTGTCAATCTGGGAGTGAGGGCACCAAGTTCCCTGAGCCCTGCGGGGGCTGGGGGCGCCCAGGCTGTTTGTCTTGGTGGAGGGGTGGTTCCCATTCAGCTGCGTCAGCTCTGACCTGCCCTGGCGACCCTCCTGCCCAGCCCCCCAGGCAGCCCCCTGCTCGGCAGCTGGACACCCCTGGGGTGGATGCTGGGTTGTGGGGCTGTCCTGAGTCCCAGGCTGATCACTGGTCGTGCAGAGCCCACCGCTGCTGTCAGAAACACACCTAATCGTGCCCATCATCCGAGTTCCACGCTGGCTTTCCACCTTTGTTTTTGTTTGCAGCTCTAGGCGTCTTCCACAGCCCTCTGTCCATCCTTGCTTGGCTCCGGGAGTCATGCTCTTTGGAACATCAGTCATAAACACATTTTCTTCTGGGAGCCGGGACACAGGGGCTTTACAGTGGTAACACGATGCTGTTTTATTTTTATTCTGTTCTGTAGAGAAAGAAAACCCTGGAGTGCCTCTCTATAGGTGGTTCTATGAGCCACGAGAAAGCCACGGGTGCAGACAGCGACCCCAGGTATGTCACCCTGTCCACGGACCGCGGTGAAGGGGAGCCACAGAGTTTATGTCAGTGAAGCCCAGGGCTGTTGCCGGCATCTACTGTTTTACATCTCGCGGAAGGGCTCCCTCCCCACTTCCCGTCACAGAACCATCTCCCACAGCTTCCCTGGGGCTGCAGGGTCCTCACCTGCGAGGTCTTGAGCCTCCTGGAGTCCAGAGGAGAGGAGACCTACCTCCCGCCTCCCTCCCCCCACCTCCCCTCCCTTTATTTTCACTCACTCCCTTGACAATCTCCCGAGCTGAAGAGCTGAAGCTCCGACTTCTCCCATCTTTGCCTCCCGGTGAGGGCAGGCTCCAGCCCTGGCCCCCCCAGCTCACATGTCCACCTACCACCCTGACCTCTCCACCGGGCATCTAATGGTCAAACACAGTGTGACCCCACCAAGCTCCTACCCACCCCAATGCCCTTCCCCAGCCACCCCATCCTTCCCCGGCCCCCCGATGGAGGGTGCTGTCTATTCACCCACACTCCACAGCCGGTCCATCGCCAAACAGTCACCTTCACCACTGACCTACCCCCCCAGCTCAGTCTCCCGCTTCCCTCAGCCCGTGTGTCCGTCCTCACCCTGCAGTGGGGCCTGAAGGGCAAGGCAGGGCTCTACAACCTCTGCCCGGCCCCCCAGGGCCCTTCACTCAGGGCTAAGGCCCGGTTCTGGCTCACCCTGAGGCCCCTCACCCCGCCCACCTCAGGCACAGCCATGTGCCTGCAGCTCCGCTCTCCGACCCCGCCAGGCCCTGCCAGGGCACCTCCCCCAGACATGCGCAGGCTCCCTCCTTCCCTTCCTCCCTCCCTCCCATGACGGCCACTGAGCAGGACCCCACCAGCAGAAAGGGGTTCTCTGCTTTACTCCCCCGTGGCACTAACGCGTGGCCTCATTCCCAGTGATCTGTCCACTCTGCCCGCCGTCGCCAGGCTCCCGCTGTGCGTGGCTCTGCACGTGGCCCAGTCCCTGAACGCGGCTCGCCCTGGGTCCCGGGCTGCCGCGTGGCACGGCTCCTGGCGCAGCCCTGGCCCCGAGATCGCCGCGGTACTTCCCGCGCCGGCGGCAGCGCCCTCACTCTTTGTCAGTTGATCCGGATATCTGAGGACCTTTGACGTCCATGCAGATTCTGCAGTGAGTTTGCTGACTTTCTCTGAAGACCAGGCCACGAGGCTGTCTGGGCCGTGCTCACGGAGACGCCTGTGTGATGGCCCAGGCCCCACGTGTCCCCACGGGGTTGGCTGTGAATCGCCAATCCGGTGCCCAGGGCCCAGGTCAAATAGGTCAGAGCTGTGACCTGCATGTACCCAGGACCAGGCCAGCCGCTGGCGCCCAGCTCTGGCCTCAGACCAAGCGGCCCTCTCCAGGGGTTCGGGCCTGGGTGGGAGTCCGAGTGTCCCTGGATGGAGTGGGCTTGCTGGGGGCAGAGGTCAGGAGAGGGCTGCAACCCGACCTGCCCACCACGGTCACAGGCTCCCCAGTGTCCTGTGTCCCTGTCCATCTCCTTCCCCATATCCAGGAGCCCCCAGCGCCCTTTATCTGGGCAGAAGCTGCCCCCAACCAAGTCCCCCCAGCATGAGGGTGGACGCCCCTTCCCCATCTGCCTGGGGCAGGACCCAGAAATGAAGGGGTGGCCCTGCCAAGGCCAGACTCCACGGGGGCCAAAGGGGGTGGGGTGTGAGCCGCAGAGGCCAGCCCTGGCCCCGGGACCTCTTCTGGCCATGTGTCCCCACCCCCGTGGTGACAAATCATCCCCTCTCCCCCCGCAGCATCCAGCAGGTGGGGGCCCCAAGCACAGCCTGGAGGAGCTGCCCTGCAGGCAGAGCCGTGGACGCCTCGGTGGGCCGGACCCAGCTCTGTTGCGCTTCCTGGCACCACCTGGCCAGGGCTGCGGGTCTGGGGTGGCAGCAGGGACCCATTATCTGGTTACCCTTGCTGCCTGGTCACAGTTCCAGGCAGGGGAGGGGTTGTGCACTCCTGGGGGTGTGGAAGGTTAGTCACTGTGTTGGCGTCCATCCCAGCCAGAGAGGAAGAGGGGCCTCCCTCCGACACCCGGTCCCCCCGGGGGCAGTGGCACTGATTAGGGTACCACCTGCAGCTACAGGGCCAGCCGGTCTCTGGGGCAGCAGCTCCCAGAGCCAGAGGGCCGGGAACTTCCTGCTCCCAAGGAGGGCGTCCCATGGGGGTGGCAGTGACTTCCCTGCCCGGACCTCGTTGCCACGCCCATCCACCTCCCACTCAGACTGTCTCCTGGGCCCAAGGGGTCGTGGGGTCATGGCTGTGGGAGCGCCTCGGCCCCTACCTGGTCTCTGACAGGAGAGGTCAGGCTGTGAGGTCAGCTCCACTGCCCACACGGCCGGCCGGAGCAAACAGCCGGGTCAGGCGGGCCATGGGGGGCTGGACCAGGGCACCGGGCACTTGGCGCTCAGGACGGGGCAGACAGGGCTGGGAGTGGGCAATGCCGGCCAGAGGGGTGTAAACTGTAAAGGGCGGTCCTCGCCCTCATCCAGGGTCCTGGCGGCCCTGCGGACCTCAAGGGGCGGCCCAACCTCAGAGGACGTAAGCCGCCTCCCTGGACCCCTGAGACCCCTGACTCTGCTTCCTGAGCCCCTGGCCCAGCCGGAGGCGCCAAGACCACTGTGCTGCCACCTTGTGGCCGTTCAGGGACTGCAGCCGGGTCCTGGAGGTGGGACTTTCGGTGCCACCAGCCACGGACCCACCCGGCCCCGAGACCCAACTCAGCCTGGCCCTGGTTCTTGTGACCAAGGCAGCGTGAGGTGGACGCAGTGGGCATATCTAATTCCAGGAGCCGCAGCAGGGACATGAGGACGTGAGTCCAGCTTCCTGTGTTTCCACAGTTGACCTCCAGCAAGCTGCCCTCCCCAGGCCTAGATTCCAGCAGGACAGAGAGCCTGCTCCCACCCCCCATGTCGTCGTGGAGGACAGGTGGTGAGGCATCCGCCCCTGCCCTGCATCCACGCCTGGCCACTCGAGCCCACTGGCCAGTGTCCTCAGGTCCCCGAGGCCTTCTCTGGCCCAGCAAAGGGGCCCCAAGATGCGTAGAGCGGTGGGAAGCTCGGCAGGACTGTTAGCCCCAGGCGACCCTGGTGGCCGGCACGGTCCAGCCTGGCAGTGCCTGCCCCGTCGGGGTCCAGGCCGGGCTGGCCTCCCAGCAATGGCCGGGGTCGGCGGGCTGGCACCTGGCCCCGTGGGCTTGTCTGCTCTGGGTGCCCCTTCCTGGCACTCAGGCTTGGGGAGCTCGGGACACCCTGTGCATTCCTGTGCTGGACCCTGCCCCCTGCCCCCCTCCGCTGCCCTGTCTGGGCAGCAGGCTCCCTCCATGCCTGGAGAGGGACATCCGCACGGCCCTTGCCCACCCTCCCGGTGCTGCTGTGGAGCTGGGTCCGGCCTGAGGCCAGTGTGTCACCGGGGGTGTCAGGGACTCCCCTGGGGCCTCTGAGGAAGAGGGGGCTGGGTTTTCGAAACTTGGAGGTTCTCAGGGCAGGGGGCAGGGGTCACAGAGGGGAGGGCAACAGCACTTCTGGGGGATTGGTCTCCCTTGGGCCTGCGTGCACACACACATGTGCACACACGTGCACCGCACACCGAGCTTGACTTTGGTGTGACGGGAGAGTCCAGAGATTTGTAGAGAGAAGATGGAGCCTTCCCAGTCTGACGGCTCAGCCGGGTGGACCCACGGGACTCCCGTCCTCCGTCCGGCCAAGTGCACAGAAGACCAGGCAGCTGGCCTGTCCCGCCCCGGGCCCACGTCTGCCCTCCGACCTGCTCCCGGCTTTCACGGACAAGCTTAAAAATCACACGGAGCCCACGAAATGCAAATGCTCCAAGTGTATTTCCGAAATCGACGGCCCTTTCCTGAGGCCCAGGGCCGAGGCAGGGTGAGGCTCTGCCTCCCAGTGGCCGGCTGAGCAATCAGTTGCTGCATCTGAGGGACCGCTGTGGATCAGGCCCTTACGGGATGCTGAAGGCTGGGGCCAGCAGGCTGGACCCACAGAGGAGCCTCCCCCACCCCCTGCCCCCCCGGGCTGGTCCCGAGCCGGCGGCTGCAAGCCCGTCAGGGCCGCTGCACACTCGGGGCCTCGGGACTCGGAGAGGGACGAGAGGGGTGGACCGTGCGTCCTAGGCTTGGGTCACCTGGCCCGGGGCTCAGGTTCCACCGGCCCTGGAGGCCGAGATTGCAGCGAATACAACCGTTCTCGTGGGCCTGTCCTGGAGGGACAGGGCGGGGCTCCAGCCCGTCTACTGCAAAGGCCGGGGAGCCAGGGCGCCTCTGCTCCAGCGCCTGAGCCCCGCCTCCTGGCTGTGCTCAGTACCCTACACCTCCCCTGAGCGGCTGGGGCCCCCGTGGGAGTCGCAGGGCAGGTCCACGCAGCCGCACTCCTGCACCTCGGTGTAGCTGAAGGCCTGGCTGGAGCCGTCCTCACAGCGCAGGGTCACGTGCCGCAGAGAGGCCCGCAGCTCCCAGCAGCACCTGCACCTGTGCTCCACGGTGCGGGCCTCCAGGGAGAACCTGCGGGCAGGGGCCGCCTGAGCCAGAGGTCGCGGGGGCGTTTAACAGTGGCTCCCGCGAGCCAGTCACGGCAGCTGAGGGCCTGTGGTTCCTTCTGAGCCCCCAAAGGCTGGGGGGGGCCCAGCAGCCTCTCAGCAACCACTTGACCAGCAGGTCACCAGTGGGGACCCCGAGTCTGGGGTCTCAGTAAAGAGAAGAGTGTGAGTCCGGACAGGCCGCGAGCCGTCCTTGGCCCCCGGCCCAGCCCCCTGCTGGCCCCCGGCCCCCCCATCCTGCCCCTGTCTGCCCGCCCCGGGCCCTGCCCTGCGGGAGCCCTCTGTGGGCCAGGGGTGGGGGAGTTGCGGGTCTGCCCTGGGCGAGTCAGGGACTCACGTACATGGAGGTGGTGTCCCCACAGTTGCCCCGGCAGTAGGTGAGGCGCACGGGCCCCACGGAGCTGCAGCCTGGCTGCCGGAGGACCTGAAGCTCGTGGTACACGGCGCAGGTCGACCCTGAGGAGGGACACAGGAGGCGGCGCAGAGGTCAGCCCTGGCCAGGCGCCCCCCGCCCCCCGCCGCCTCCTGCGTCCCCCGCCCCTGGCAGACACGCCCACTCACTGTTCTGGGCTGGGGGTTGGGGGCAGGAGAGGCAGCAGCCGTCCTCGCTCAGCCGAGCCTCGTCCTGTGAGGACAGAGATGCCGTTGGCGAGGGCAGGGACGCAAGACGGTGGCGCCCACTCCCATGCAGGGCCCCATCCTCCCGTGGCCACTGTCGACCCCCCTGGGCAGGGCAGGCGGGCTCCCAGGACTCACCGCTGGACAGCCGAGGGGGGCACACGCCTTCTTCGTGGTCACCACCACGAGCCCACCCTGCTGCCTCTCACACTTGTGTGTCACGCAGTAGCTCCCCGGGTCTGACCAGGACTCGCCGGGCTGCAAGGAGGCCCAGCCAGCAAGTGAGTGGCCCTCCGCAAGGCCCCCCTTCCAGCAGGGGAGGGTGCTGCATCCGTCTGTCTGTCAGCCCCCAGCCCACGGGCGTCCAGAGGCTTCCGCGGCCTCTGCCCTGCGCCCGCCTTGCACTGACGGCTCCCCAGGGGCCCCAGTGCACCAGGAAGCCATCCACCCAGCACCCCCGCTGTCGCTGTGTGCCCCCGGCGGCCCCCCTGTGCAGGGGTGGGGCTGGCCCCCCTGGAGCCTGTGGCCGGCCCCGCCCGGAACTCACCCCAAGGCCCCGTGACCGCTACTCACGTAGAAGAGGTGAGCAGAGCTGTCGCTGGCGTTCGTGACACAGGCCACCTGCACGCACGTGCCACAGCACTGCCCGCTCTGTGTCTGGTACTCGAAGCCCTGGGAGGGGGGCAGGGTGTGTGGCCTGAGCCCCGGCTGGGCGCTGCGTGGGGGTGGGAGTGTGAGGGGGGCACTCACCACGGGGCAATGGGTGCTGCAGATCTGGGTCTCACAGCTGATCACGACCGTGTCCGACTGGGGGCCACCGGGCAACTCACACCAACACTTTTCGCACAGGTTCGAGGAAACTATGGCACCAGGCTGGGGGAGTCAAGGCGACAGTGTCTTCCCAGCTGGGCCTGGTGCCCCCGCCCTCCCGGACATCCCCTCCAGGCCTGCCCCCGCCAGGCAGACTCTTCCCCTGAGGTGACCCTCAGTAGTGCCTCCTGGTTGGGGTCCCGGTCTTGGGGACAGAGCCCCAAGGCTGCTCCTCCAGGGAGGTCACATGCTCTGGAGGACCCGGCATGGGGAGAGAGAGGCTGGGGACCTTCTCAAGTTCAGGACAGGGGTTGTGGTCCCAGAAGAACCCACTGCTGCTCCAAAGGCCACCCAGCCTCGGGGAGAAGCTGGCAGGACGGGGGGACTCTGGTCCCTGTGCACCAGGGGGCCTGACCTTCGGCTGGCTCTTACCTGGTACAAGGTGCTGTTGATGCTGCAGACGGTCCAGCCTGCTCAGGGGAGAAGGCAGACCTGCAGACCCACCGTCCCCTTGTCCCACCGGCCTCCCGAGTAGCAGCTGCCCGCGCCGCCACTACAGCATCCCAGTCCCGGGCGACGGCCCACATTCCCCCCAGCCTGGCCGCCGCTGAGCCAGGACACTCACTGCAGTTTTGGGTCGGGCAGCAAGCCCCTTCCTCATAGGCCAGGATGGAGCGCGAGCCTTCCGGGCAGTCCACGGGCGCGGGGCAGTGTGTGGTGTTGCAGACTGCAGCAGACGGAAGGGGGTGTCAGGGCACCTGCCTCCCTCCCAAGCCTGAGTGTCGCCTCTCCCTGGGGGTCTCCAGGAGTACTGACTACCCAGTGGACAGGTGGTAGGCTCTCCAGGGGGTGCCCACCGCCACAGGGGACGAGGCTTCTGCTCGGTGCTGACTTCCGTGGTACCCCTCACCCTTGAGCCTTCCTGCTGGGGGTCAGCAGCTGAAGTCACATACAGGGAGGGTATGCCCACCACCCTCCTGGGGGGTGCCGCCAGGTGCCAGCACCTCGGGACCCTGCAGGGGCAGAGCTGGCCAGCCCTGAGCCTGTGCACGTGCGCCCCCGCCCGGCCTGGGGCTCACCGCAGGTGTACTGGGGACAGCACTGGCCGGTCTGCAGGGCCGCAGGCACTGGCACGAAGCCGGCCTCGGGGCAGGCGGGGGGCGGGGCGCAGGGCCGAGTCTGACAGCTCAGAGTCCAGGTGCCGCCCTTGCAGGTGCACTCCTGGCAGCCCACGCTGACAGTGTGGCCAGGCTGTTAGGGGAAGGACATGGGACCCCCGGGCCCACGGCTGAGGGCCTGCAAGGGGTCTTCCAAAGTGTGGGCGGGGCTGAGGGCTGCTGGGGCTCTGGGAGGCCCATGAGGGCCAGGAGGCGGGGTGGGAGGGGGCTGTGCGGGCGACCGGCCTCCCTCCCCACCGTCCCCACCTTCACTATGTGGGAGCAGGGTCGGGGGTTGTCTCCAGGGAGGGCGGGATGCGGCCAGCCTTGGGGCCAGCACCCACCCTCCTCCAGGACCGTGCAAGGAGGCCTCCTGAGTCTTTGCTCAGGAAAACCTGGCCCCTCCCTTCCCCTCCTCTGAGTCCCCTGAGGGTGCCACACTCACCTCCACAGGCTCCCCGTCAGGCCCCATGCAACCTGGAGGAAAAGAGAGGACGTCATCGCTGGGCTTCCACGGCCCCCAGCCCATCACGGGCAGACCCGGTGTCAGGGGCTGGGGGAAACCTAGGCTGTGGTGGAAAGCCCTGGGGTCTGGCTGAGAAGTGCAGAGCCCGAGGGGCCAGTGCATGGAAGCCCCAAGCCCAGCCCCAGGGACGTACTGCTGCAGTTGGCTGGCACGCAGACCTCCGAGCTCGAGCTGAACAGCGTCATGTCCTCCGGGCAGAAGCAGCCTTCCGTGATGGGAATGGCTTCCGGGAGGGCCCTGTGGGGAGCGGAGGGTGAGCGGGGCCGTGACCTCCAGGATGGGGAGAGGCGGCCTGGGGACACAGGGCGGGGTGGGTGTGTCCCAGAGGGAGAGGGCAGGTGCTTACAGGGTATTGGCACTGTCGTTCATGTAACAGTAGGAAGGATTGGACGGGCCGCAGGGCCGGTACACCTTGTCAGCAGGGCAGGTGAAAGCTGCGCGAAGGGTGAGGCCACACCTGAGGCCGGAGGGCACGAGAAGCGAGCCCTGGCCTGGGTCCCGCTGGCTGGAGCTCTTGGCCCAGGCACCTGCTGTGTGCCCTGCACCGGCCAGCCTGTCCGAGCCCTGGACCCCTGCACCCTGGGCCCAGGTGCTCTGACCTGGATGCCCCCTCTTGTCCCTCCAGGAAACAAATGCACTCCATCCTGGGCTCAGCCCTCCTCCTCCCGGAAGCCCACCCTGACCACCCAAGCCCACCCATGGATTGCCCAGTGTGTCTGTCCCCTCAAACATGCTGATTGCCACCGCCCAGCAGGACGGGGCACTCTGGGGCAGGGGGAGGGGGCACTCACGGCACTCGTGGGTGGTCAGGCCCCGCCAGTCGATGCACACGCTGAGGGACGCACAGAGGGCGGCGTACAGCTCCAGGCTGGAGCACCCCAAGTCCACCGTGGGCGCGTGGCACTGGTCAAAGGCGCAAGCTTGGTAGTATGGCCACGGGGGGATCACCGAGTGGCACGGCTTGAAGACCCTGCAGCACAGGGACACACGGGTCATGGGGCAGCTCCGTGGTGGGGTTGCCAGGCTGTAGGCTTTCCCTAATGAAGGGCCCCGAGGGAGAGGCGTCACTGGGCCGACCTGTGTGCTGAGGGACCCCAGCCCCTGGGGCCATCTGTGTGCGGCGGGGAGGGTGTCTGGCTGCAACACAGCTTTTCTTTCTGCAGATTCTCCGCTGGGCTCCCCCCGTGCCCTGCACGCCCGGGTGTTGCCACTGGCTGAGGACTTATGCCCGGAGCCACCATGAGCTGCCTCAGCGCCTCAGAGGCCGACCCGCCACGAGCCCCGCTGGGCTCTGCGCCTGGCGTTCCAGCAGCTGTGGCCCCTCTCCCTTGGAGCCCCCTGCAGGCCCGCCCACTCCTTCCTATCTCCCAGGCAGCGTGGGATCAGCAGGGCTACTTGATACCCCCCACACCCCAGCCCTGTCAGGGAATCTCACTTGCTTAGAATCAGCTGGCAGATTGGCGAAGGTAGGCACGAGGTGGACGTTTTCTTGGGCTCAACTGTGGTGGGCGTCAGGGGAGGCCTGCTGCAGGATGGCTGGCCGGGGCGTGTCACATTCCAGTGGCGGGGCATGTCGGAGCAGGAGGGTACCACCGCCCCCCCGGGCAGGCGGCACTCGTCCTTCTGGTCATTGGTACAGGTGCCTGGGGCGTGGAAGCAGCGGTCAGTCAGCTGGGGAAAGCAGAGGCACCCTCACCCTCCCTTGGGGCGCTGGGGCCCGGGCCCCAGCGTCTCCGCGCAGCACTCGATGGGTTGCCGTGGGACCTGTCCCCTGACCTCCCTGTGCTTTCTTTTGCCTCCAAGAAGCCAGACCCCGGGGCAGTTCCCAAAGAGGCCTCATGTATGGGCCACATGGCCAGGCCCCTGGGCCGTGTGGCCGCACATTCTTGGTGCAGCTGGAAAGCAGAATCACCTGGAGGCTCCGTGCCACACGGGCGGCCTCACCCCCAGCCAAGAATGCAGTTCCTGGAGGGACACACCTGAGGCCGACCCTTCGCACACCAGACACTCCCGGCCAGAGAAAGGGCCCAGAGCCCGGAGGGCCAGAGCGGGGCTGGGGCCGAGCGCTCACCGCACTGCCCCTCCGTGTTGTTGGCGAACTTGCTGAAGGGCAGCTCCACGGAGAAGATGAGGCCACTGAACATGACCTGGACACCAAGGGCGGGGATGGTCACGTACATCTTGATGCCGATTTGGGAGACAACGATGCCGTCTTTCTGGAAGCCGGGTCTGACCACCTCACTGTTGAAGATGATCTAGACGGGGACCCGGCGAGGGAAAGAGAACCGGGTGGCGATCAGCCAGTGCCTGGCGCCCCGAGTCCGCCCGGCATAAACGGGGGCTGCCCCGGGGGGCGTCCCCACCTCGCTGGTCATCACCCCTCCGACGGGCTTGCGGGTCAGCACGACGCGGTCCTGCTGGTACTCGATGATGATGGACTGCAGGCAGGGCAGCCCATCCTCAGCATCACAGAAGTAGGTGTCGATCAGCACCCGGAAGTGTCCGAACACGGGCACGATCTGCTGTACCAGCACATACGTGCAGTTGTCCAGAAACGTGTAGTACGTGCCATCAAAGGTGACGTAGTGGGGTTTGCCCCAGCGGCTACACACGCCTGCGGGAGGACGAGCCGCCTTACCTGGCCGCACTACGGGCCTCCTCCCACCGCCCCGGGGCTCCACAGGGGCAGGTGTGTCCCGCGCCAAGCGGAGCAGGCGACTGCCCTGTTGTCGGGACCCACACGCCAACGGCACATAAAACTCTGTCCAGTAGGTGCCCAAAGAGGCCAAGAGGTGGGACCAGACTCCGGACGCCCCCTCGCGCCTGCGTGGCCCGGCTGCTCTGGGCTTGGGCAGGGTTCCGCCGGGCACCTGGGGAGGAGGCTGGGCGCCACCACCGCTGCCCTGACCTTGGGAAGTCCTTCCTGGGTCCCACCGATTCCATCCCGCCTTCTCTGCCATGGCTGCCACCCCCGGCCCCGCCAACTCACACTTGCACTCGTAGAGTGGGCAGCAGTCCTCCGGGTTGGCCACTATCACAGCGGGGTAGCCGTTGGCGCAGATGGGCTTCTGCACCTTTGGACACTGGCGTGCCCTCACGGTGATGACCCCGTTGCCCACACAAGTGGCCTCAGAGCAGTTGGGCATGGCCCAGGTTTCGCCTTTCTGCGGAAGCAAAGACTGCTGCAGGGCCTTGCCCTGACCCAGCGCCCACCCCTCGGGGCTCAGGGCTCGCCTGGGTCTCCGGGGAGAGAAGAGCCACCGGGATTGGGACCAATACTCACACCAGGCCTCTCCTCCCCCAGCACCCCGCCGAGCGCCCGGCTGACTGGGAGGGGTTCCGGGTGTTGGAGGTTGCCCCCTTCCCCCTCTGCCCATTTGCACCCACCCACTGTTTCCACTCCTTGGCCGTTTGACCCTGTCCGGAGCATCGGTCACCTGCTCTAGCCCCCTTTATAGGGGCCCCACGCTCCTGGCACCCCCTTCCAGAAGTTCTGGAGGACCAGAAATGGCCGCTTGCCGTGGTCAGCCTACATCAGCCAAGGGGTCACCAACCTTCATGCGCCCTTGATGCCACAGCCTACTTTGTTTTTTTTTTTTTTTTTAAACATCTTTATTGGGGTATAATTGCTTACCACAGCCTACTTTGAATAATGCTGAGGGTCCCTGCCCTGGCCGCCCCGAGCCCCTGAGAAGGGCAGAAAAGGCGAGGTTACCGTTCTCGGGGGGACTGCATTTGGGCACCCTCGCTGAGTAACGGGCACAGAGGCAGAAGGGGAGGACGCTGGCGTGGAGGTGGCCGGGGCGGGAGGCGGTGTGCTGGTGGGACAGGTGTGGTCGGTCCGCCTGACCACGTGGCAGTGCAGGCTGCAAAGGGCATAATAGCAGTGCCCGGAGAGGTCCGTCTGCTGGTAAATGATGGATCCTGCAAGAAAAGGAATGGGAGAGCACTAGGAGAGCCAAGAAGCGATCACCAGGAGGGACTCTAACCAGGCTGGTGGTCCACCTGGGTGCTGGGCTGGCAGGTGGCCTTCCTTCCCAGGTGTAGATGGCATATCCTCAGAGACGGCTTACTGCCTTCCTATACGCAAGACCTAGCCCTTTCGCAAAGACAAGGCACCCCTCCCTCCCCTTAACACCGTAGTTTTGTGACCAGGACAACAGTGACCAGGGTCAGCACACAGCACACACCCAGGTAGGGTACACATACCTGCGGAGTATAACCTGGGGGCCACACTGCAGTAGCACGTGGATGTGGAGGGCGCTGCGGAGCTAGGGGAGGTCACCAGGGAAACCGTGGGGGTGGTGAACTCTGGAGAGAGTGAGGGCTGGGGACTTGGAGTCACAGAGCTGACAGGGCAGCCTTTCTGGGGCTCACAGCACAGCACGCGCACCTCGTAGTTGAGGCACATCCTGAACTTGCCCTTCTGGTCCCGGTTCCGACACACCAAGCCCACTTCCGGGCTGCACTGCACCACCTGGTCCAGCCTCTGGATGCCGACGTCCGGGTGGCTCTCGGCTCTGCACTCCAGGGCGCTGATGTATTCGGGTCGGCGACAGATCTTCTCTCCTCTTCTGACGATGTTGCTGTAGGTTTCAAAGTCTCCTCCGTGGGGCCCAGGAGATGGGAAGTCCTCGTCGAACCACTTGGTCCATGTGCACTGTGGCTGGCAGGAGGTGGTCCAGGGTTGGGAGTGGGTTGTTTCAGGTATAGAGACAAAAGTTGTGCTGGTTGTAGGAGCTGTGGTTGGGCTGGTTGTCTCCACAGCGGTGGTGCTGGTTGTAGGAGCTTTGGTTGGGCTGGTTGTCTCCACAGTGGTGGTGCTGGTTGTAGGAGCTGTGGTTGTGCTGGTTGTCTCCACAGCGGTGGTGCTGGTTGTAGGAGCTTTGGTGGGGCTGGTTGTCTCCACAGTGGTGGTGCTGGTTGTAGGAGCTGTGGTTGGGCCGGTTGTCTCCACAGTGGTGGTGCTGGTTCTACGAGCTGTGGTTGGGCTGGTTGTCTCCACAGTGGTGGTGCTGGTTGTAGGAGCTGTGGTTGGGCCAGTTGTGCCCACAGTGGTGGTGCTAGTTGTAGAAGCTGTGGTTGGACTGGTTGTCTCCACAGTGGTGGTGCTGGCTGTCTCCACAGTGGTGGTGCTGGTTGTAGGAGCTGTGGTTGGGCTGGTTGTCTCCACAGTGGTGGTGCTAATTGTAGGAGCTGTGGTTGGGCTGGTTGTCTCCTCAGTGGTGGTGCTGGTTGTAGGAGCTGTGGTTGTGCTGGTTGTCTCCACAGTGGTGGTGCTGGTTTTAGGAGCTGTGGTTGGGCCGGTTGTCTCCTCAGTGGTGGTGCTGGTTGTAGGAGCTGTGGTTGTGCTGGTTGTCTCCACAGTGGTGGTGCTGGTTGTAGGAGCTGTGGTTGTGCTGGTTGTCTCCACAGTGGTGGTGCTGGTTTTAGGAGCTGTGGTTGGGCTGGTTGTCTCCACAGTGGTGGTGCTGGTTGTAGGAGCTGTGGTTGGGCCGGTTGTCTCCACAGGGGTGGTGCTGGTTGTAGGAGCTGTGGTTGGGCTGGTTGTCTCCACAGTGGTGGTGCTGATTGTAGGAGCTGTGGTTGGGCCGGTTGTCTCCACAGTGGTGGTGCTGGTTCTACGAGCTGTGGTTGGGCTGGTTGTCTCCACAGTGGTGGTGCTGGTTGTAGGAGCTGTGGTTGGGCCAGTTGTGCCCACAGTGGTGGTGCTAGTTGTAGAAGCTGTGGTTGGACTGGTTGTCTCCACAGTGGTGGTGCTGGCTGTCTCCACAGTGGTGGTGCTGGTTGTAGGAGCTGTGGTTGGGCTGGTTGTCTCCACAGTGGTGGTGCTAATTGTAGGAGCTGTGGTTGGGCTGGTTGTCTCCTCAGTGGTGGTGCTGGTTGTAGGAGCTGTGGTTGTGCTGGTTGTCTCCACAGTGGTGGTGCTGGTTTTAGGAGCTGTGGTTGGGCCGGTTGTCTCCTCAGTGGTGGTGCTGGTTGTAGGAGCTGTGGTTGTGCTGGTTGTCTCCACAGTGGTGGTGCTGGTTGTAGGAGCTGTGGTTGTGCTGGTTGTCTCCACAGTGGTGGTGCTGGTTTTAGGAGCTGTGGTTGGGCTGGTTGTCTCCACAGTGGTGGTGCTGGTTGTAGGAGCTGTGGTTGGGCCGGTTGTCTCCACAGGGGTGGTGCTGGTTGTAGGAGCTGTGGTTGGGCTGGTTGTCTCCACAGTGGTGGTGCTGGTTGTAGGAGCTGTGGTTGGGCTGGTTGTCTCCACAGTGGTGGTGCTGGTTGTAGGAGCTGTGGTTGGGCCGGTCGTCTCCATAGTGGTGGTGCTCGTTGTAGAAGCTGTGGTGGGGCTGGTTGTCTCCACAGTGGTGGTGCTGGTTTTAGGAGCTGTGGCTGGGCTGGTTGTCTCCACAGTGGTGGGGCTGGTTCTACGAGCTGTGGTTGGGCTGGTTGTCTCCACAGTGGTGGTGCTGGTTGTAGGAGCTGTGGTTGGGCCGGTTGTCTCCACAGTGGTGGTGCTGGTTTTAGGAGCTGTGGTTGGACTGGCTGTCTCCACAGTGGTGGTGCTGGTTGTAGGAGCTGTGGTTGGACTGGTTGTGTCCACAGTGGTGGTGCTGGTTGTCTCCACAGTGGTGGTGCTGGTTTTAGGAGCTGTGGTTGGGCTGGTTGCCTCCACGGTGGTGGTGCTGGTTCTACGAGCTGTGGTTGGGCTGGTTGTCTCCACAGTGGTGGTGCTGGTTGTAGAAGCTGTGGTTGGGCTGGTTGTCTCCACAGTGGTGGTGCTGGTTGTAGGAGCTGTGGTTGGGCTGGTTGTCTCCACAGTGGTGGTGCTGGTTGTGCCCACAGTGGTGGTGCTGGTTGTAGAAGCTGTGGTTGGACTGGTTGTCTCCACAGTGGTGGTGCTGGTTGTAGGAGCTGTGGTTGGACTGGTTGTCTCCACAGTGGTGGTGCTGGTTGTAGGAGCTGTGGTTGGGCTGGTTGTCTCCACAGTGGTGGTGCTGGTTGTAGGAGCTGTGGTTGGGCCGGTTGTCTCCACAGTGGTGTTGCTGGTTGTAGGAGCTGTGGTTGTGCTGGTTGTCTCCACAGTGGTGGTGCTGGTTGTAGGAGCTGTGGTTGGGCCAGTTGTGCCCACAGTGGTGGTGCTAGTTGTAGAAGCTGTGGTTGGACTGGTTGTCTCCACAGTGGTGGTGCTGGCTGTCTCCACAGTGGTGGTGCTGGTTGTAGGAGCTGTGGTTGGGCTGGTTGTCTCCACAGTGGTGGTGCTAATTGTAGGAGCTGTGGTTGGGCTGGTTGTCACCTCAGTGGTGGTGCTGGTTGTAGGAGCTGTGGTTGTGCTGGTTGTCTCCACAGTGGTGGTGCTGGTTTTAGGAGCTGTGGTTGGGCCGGTTGTCTCCTCAGTGGTGGTGCTGGTTGTAGGAGCTGTGGTTGTGCTGGTTGTCTCCACAGTGGTGGTGCTGGTTGTAGGAGCTGTGGTTGTGCTGGTTGTCTCCACAGTGGTGGTGCTGGTTTTAGGAGCTGTGGTTGGGCTGGTTGTCTCCACAGTGGTGGTGCTGGTTGTAGGAGCTGTGGTTGGGCCGGTTGTCTCCACAGGGGTGGTGCTGGTTGTAGGAGCTGTGGTTGGGCTGGTTGTCTCCACAGTGGTGGTGCTGATTGTAGGAGCTGTGGTTGGGCCGGTTGTCTCCACAGTGGTGGTGCTGGTTCTACGAGCTGTGGTTGGGCTGGTTGTCTCCACAGTGGTGGTGCTGGTTGTAGGAGCTGTGGTTGGGCCAGTTGTGCCCACAGTGGTGGTGCTAGTTGTAGAAGCTGTGGTTGGACTGGTTGTCTCCACAGTGGTGGTGCTGGCTGTCTCCACAGTGGTGGTGCTGGTTGTAGGAGCTGTGGTTGGGCTGGTTGTCTCCACAGTGGTGGTGCTAATTGTAGGAGCTGTGGTTGGGCTGGTTGTCTCCTCAGTGGTGGTGCTGGTTGTAGGAGCTGTGGTTGTGCTGGTTGTCTCCACAGTGGTGGTGCTGGTTTTAGGAGCTGTGGTTGGGCCGGTTGTCTCCTCAGTGGTGGTGCTGGTTGTAGGAGCTGTGGTTGTGCTGGTTGTCTCCACAGTGGTGGTGCTGGTTGTAGGAGCTGTGGTTGTGCTGGTTGTCTCCACAGTGGTGGTGCTGGTTTTAGGAGCTGTGGTTGGGCTGGTTGTCTCCACAGTGGTGGTGCTGGTTGTAGGAGCTGTGGTTGGGCCGGTTGTCTCCACAGGGGTGGTGCTGGTTGTAGGAGCTGTGGTTGGGCTGGTTGTCTCCACAGTGGTGGTGCTGGTTGTAGGAGCTGTGGTTGGGCTGGTTGTCTCCACAGTGGTGGTGCTGGTTGTAGGAGCTGTGGTTGGGCCGGTCGTCTCCATAGTGGTGGTGCTCGTTGTAGAAGCTGTGGTGGGGCTGGTTGTCTCCACAGTGGTGGTGCTGGTTTTAGGAGCTGTGGCTGGGCTGGTTGTCTCCACAGTGGTGGGGCTGGTTCTACGAGCTGTGGTTGGGCTGGTTGTCTCCACAGTGGTGGTGCTGGTTGTAGGAGCTGTGGTTGGGCCGGTTGTCTCCACAGTGGTGGTGCTGGTTTTAGGAGCTGTGGTTGGACTGGCTGTCTCCACAGTGGTGGTGCTGGTTGTAGGAGCTGTGGTTGGACTGGTTGTGTCCACAGTGGTGGTGCTGGTTGTCTCCACAGTGGTGGTGCTGGTTTTAGGAGCTGTGGTTGGGCTGGTTGCCTCCACGGTGGTGGTGCTGGTTCTACGAGCTGTGGTTGGGCTGGTTGTCTCCACAGTGGTGGTGCTGGTTGTAGAAGCTGTGGTTGGGCTGGTTGTCTCCACAGTGGTGGTGCTGGTTGTAGGAGCTGTGGTTGGGCCGGTTGTCTCCACAGTGGTGGTGCTGGTTGTGCCCACAGTGGTGGTGCTGGTTGTAGAAGCTGTGGTTGGACTGGTTGTCTCCACAGTGGTGGTGCTGGTTGTAGGAGCTGTGGTTGGACTGGTTGTCTCCACAGTGGTGGTGCTGGTTGCAGGAGCTGTGGTTGGGCTTGTTGTCTCCACAGTGGTGGTGCTGGTTGTAGGAGCTGTGGTTGGGCCGGTTGTCTCCACAGTGGTGTTGCTGTTTGTAGGAGCTGTGGTTGGGCTGGTTGTCTCCACAGTGGTGGTGCTCGTTCTATGAGCTGTGGTTGGGCTGGTTGTCTGCACAGTGGTGGTGCTGGTTCTACGAGCTGTGGTTGGGCTGGTTGTCTCCACAGTGGTGGTGCTGGTTCTATGAGCTGTGGTTGGACTGGTCGTCTCCACAGTGGTGGTGCTGGTTGTAGGAGCTGTGGTTGGGCCGGTTGTCTCCACAGTGGTGGTGCTGGTTGTAGGAGCTGTGGTTGTGCTGGTTGTCTCCACAGTGGTGGTGCTGGTTGTAGGAGCTGTGGTTGGGCTGGTTGTCTCCACGGTGGTGGTGCTGGTTGTAGGAGCTGTGGTTGGGCTGGTTGTCTCCACGGTGGTGGTGCTGGTTGTAGGAGCTGTGGTTGGGCTGGTTGTCTGCACAGTGGTGGTGCTGGTTCTACGAGCTGTGGTTGGGCTGGTTGTCTCCACAGTGGTGGTGCTGGTTGTAGGAGCTGTGGTTGTGCTGGTTGTCTCCACAGTGGTGGTGCTGGTTTTAGGAGCTGTGGTTGGGCCGGTTGTCTCCACGGTGGTGGTTCTGTTTGTAGGAGCTGTGGTTGGGCTGGTTGTCTGCACAGTGGTGGTGCTGGTTGTACGAGCTGTGGTTGGGCTGGTTGTCTCCACAGTGGTGGTGCTGGTTCTATGAGCTGTGGTTGGGCCGGTTGTCTCCACAGTGATGGTGCTGGTTGTAGGAGCTGTGGTTGGGCCGGTTGTCTCCACAGTGGTGGTGCTGGTTGTGCCCACAGTGGTGGTGCTGGTTGTAGAAGCTGTGGTTGGACTGGTTGTCTCCACAGTAGTGGTGCTGGTTGTAGGAGCTGTGGTTGGGCCGGTTGTCTCCACAGTGGTGGTGCTGGTTGTGCCCACAGTGGTGGTGCTGGTTGTAGAAGCTGTGGTTGGACTGGTTGTCTCCACAGTGGTGGTGCTGGTTGTGGGAGCTGTGGTTGGACTGGTTGTCTCCACAGTGGTGGTGCTGGTTGTAGGAGCTGTGGTGGGGCTTGTTGTCTCCACAGTGCTGGTGCTGGTTTTAGGAACTGTGGTTGGGCCGGTTGTCTCCACAGTGGTGGTGCTGGTTGTAGGAGCTGTGGTTGGGCCGGTTGTCTCCACAGTGGTGGTGCTGGTTGTAGAAGCTGTGGTTGGGCTGGTTGTCTCCACAGTGGTGGTGCTGGTTGTAGGAGCTGTGGTTGGGCCGGTTGTCTCCACAGTGGTGGTGCTGGTTGTCTCCACAGTGGTGGTGCTGGTTGTAGGAGCTGTGGTTGGGCCGGTCGTCTCCATAGTGGTGGTGCTCGTTGTAGAAGCTGTGGTGGGGCTGGTTGTCTCCACAGTGGTGGTGCTGGTTTTAGGAGCTGTGGCTGGGCTGGTTGTCTCCACAGTGGTGGGGCTGGTTCTACGAGCTGTGGTTGGGCTGGTTGTCTCCACAGTGGTGGTGCTGGTTGTAGGAGCTGTGGTTGGGCCGGTTGTCTCCACAGTGGTGGTGCTGGTTTTAGGAGCTGTGGTTGGACTGGCTGTCTCCACAGTGGTGGTGCTGGTTGTAGGAGCTGTGGTTGGACTGGTTGTGTCCACAGTGGTGGTGCTGGTTGTCTCCACAGTGGTGGTGCTGGTTTTAGGAGCTGTGGTTGGGCTGGTTGCCTCCACGGTGGTGGTGCTGGTTCTACGAGCTGTGGTTGGGCTGGTTGTCTCCACAGTGGTGGTGCTGGTTGTAGGAGCTGTGGTTGGGCCGGTTGTCTCCACAGTGGTGGTACTGGTTGTGCCCACAGTGGTGGTGCTGGTTGTAGAAGCTGTGGTTGGACTGGTTGTCTCCACAGTGGTGGTGCTGGTTGTAGGAGCTGTGGTTGGACTGGTTGTCTCCACAGTGGTGGTGCTGGTTGTAGGAGCTGTGGTTGGGCTTGTTGTCTCCACAGTGGTGGTGCTGGTTGTAGGAGCTGTGGTTGGGCCGGTTGTCTCCACAGTGGTGTTGCTGGTTGTAGGAGCTGTGGTTGGGCTGGTTGTCTCCACAGTGGTGGTGCTCGTTCTATGAGCTGTGGTTGGGCTGGTTGTCTGCACAGTGGTGGTGCTGGTTCTACGAGCTGTGGTTGGGCTGGTTGTCTCCACAGTGGTGGTGCTGGTTCTATGAGCTGTGGTTGGACTGGTTGTCTCCACAGTGGTGGTGCTGGTTGTAGGAGCTGTGGTTGGGCCGGTTGTCTCCACAGTGGTGGTGCTGGTTGTAGGAGCTGTGGTTGTGCTGGTTGTCTCCACAGTGGTGGTGCTGGTTGTAGGAGCTGTGGTTGGGCTGGTTGTCTCCACGGTGGTGGTGCTGGTTGTAGGAGCTGTGGTTGGGCTGGTTGTCTCCACGGTGGTGGTGCTGGTTGTAGGAGCTGTGGTTGGGCTGGTTGTCTGCACAGTGGTGGTGCTGGTTCTACGAGCTGTGGTTGGGCTGGTTGTCTCCACAGTGGTGGTGCTGGTTGTAGGAGCTGTGGTTGTGCTGGTTGTCTCCACAGTGGTGGTGCTGGTTTTAGGAGCTGTGGTTGGGCCGGTTGTCTCCACGGTGGTGGTGCTGGTTGTAGGAGCTGTGGTTGGGCCGGTTGTCTCCACAGTGGTGGTGCTGGTTGTGCCCACAGTGGTGGTGCTGGTTGTAGAAGCTGTGGTTGGACTGGTTGTCTCCACAGTGGTGGTGCTGGTTGTAGGAGCTGTGGTTGGGCCGGTTGTCTCCACAGTGGTGGTGCTGGTTGTGCCCACAGTGGTGGTGCTGGTTGTAGAAGCTGTGGTTGGACTGGTTGTCTCCACAGTGGTGGTGCTGGTTGTGGGAGCTGTGGTTGGACTGGTTGTCTCCACAGTGGTGGTGCTGGTTGTAGGAGCTGTGGTGGGGCTTGTTGTCTCCACAGTGCTGGTGCTGGTTTTAGGAACTGTGGTTGGGCCGGTTGTCTCCACAGTGGTGGTGCTGGTTGTAGGAGCTGTGGTTGGGCCGGTTGTCTCCACAGTGGTGGTGCTGGTTGTAGAAGCTGTGGTTGGGCTGGTTGTCTCCACAGTGGTGGTGCTGGTTGTAGGAGCTGTGGTTGGGCCGGTTGTCTCCACAGTGGTGGTGCTGGTTGTCTCCACAGTGGTGGTGCTGGTTGTAGGAGCTGTGGTTGGGCCGGTTGTCTCCACAGTGGTGGTGCTGGTTGTAGGAGCTGTGGTTGTGCTGGTTGTCTCCAGAGTGGTGGTGCTGGTTTTAGGAGCTGTGGTTGGGCTGGTTGTCTCCACGGTGGTGGTGCTGGTTCTACGAGCTGTGGTTGGGCTGGTTGTCTCCACAGTGGTGGTGCTGGTTGTAGGAGCTGTGGTTGGGCCGGTTGTCTCCACAGTGGTGGTGCTGGTTTTAGGAGCTGTGGTTGGGCCGGTTGTCTCCACGGTGGTGGTGCTGGTTGTAGGAGCTGTGGTTGGGCTGGTTGTCTCCACAGTGGTGGTGCTGGTTGTAGGAGCTGTGGTTGGGCCGGTTGTCTCCACAGTGGTGGTGCTGGTTGTAGGAGCTGTGGTTGGGCCGGTTGTCTCCACAGTGGTGGTGCTGGTTGTAGGAGCTGTGGTTGGGTCGGTTGTCTCCACAGTGGTGGTGCTGGTTGTAGGAGCTGTGGTTGGGCTGGTTGTCTCCACAGTGGTGGTGCTGGTTCTATGAGCTGTGGTTGGGCCGGTTGTCTCCACAGTGATGGTGCTGGTTGTAGGAGCTGTGGTTGGGCCAGTTGTCTCCACGGTGGTGGCGCTGCTTATGGGCACTGCAGTTGAACTGGTTGTCTGCACCGTGGTTGCACTGGATGTGGCCTCATGGGAGGTGGTCCCCGTCTGGCTGGTGACACTCACACTTGAGGTGCTGGGAACTGTGACATGTGTGACAGGGCAGCCTTTCTGGGGCTCACAGCACAGCACGCGCACCTCGTAGTTGAGGCACATCCTGAACTTGCCCTTCTGGTCCCGGTTCCGACACACCAAGCCCACTTCCGGAATGCACTGCACCACCTGGTCCAGCCTCTGGACGCCGACGTCCGGGTGGTTCTCGGCTCGGCACTCCAGGGCGGTGATGTATTCGGGTCGGCGACAGATCTTCTCTCCTCTTCTGACGATGTTCCTGTAGGTTTCAAAGTCTCCTCCGTGGGGCCCAGGAGATGGGAAGTCCTCGTCGAACCACTTGGTCCATGTGCACTGTGGCTGGCAGGAGGTGGTCCCCAGAGGGGACTGCTCAGTTGTTCTGGTTGTGACCCTCGTTCTTGTGGGCACATGTGCCGAGCTGGCAGTGCTGTGTTGTGTGGAAGACGAGAACGTTGCAGTGGTCCAAGCAGTGCTGGTTTCACCTGTGGTCGTCTGTGTGGGCCCAGGTGTGGTAGGGGGTGTGGCCTTTGTTCTGCAAACGTCCACCACCTCACAGCACAGGATCCGGATTTGGTAGTTGTAGCAGATGGGGGGCAGCTGGTCTCTGTTCCAGCAAATCAGCCCCACGTTTTTGTCACAGATCAGGTTCTGCCCCAGTGCCTGCAGTGAGGTGTTGGGAAAGACTTCCGCCCGGCATTCCACGTTCTTGGGGTTTGCACAGAATTTATAACCTTTGGATCTCAGATTCTGAAAACTGTCAAAATCTCCACTGTTCCTCCCTGCCCCGGGGTAGCTGCCATCAATCCACTTGGTCCAGGTGCACGTTTCTTTTAAACAGGTGACCTGGGTTGGCCCAGATGAGGTCCCCTTCGAGGGCCCGGGGGTTGTGGTTGACACAGAGGTTGTGGTTGAAACTGTTGTTGAAACTGGCTTTGGGCTAGGAGTCAAGGGGGTTATTTTCCCAGTTGTTGAGGTACCTGGGCCAGGTGTTTTGCTAGTCGTAGAGGCAGTGGTTGGGCCAAGTGTGGTGACAGGGGCTGAGGAACCTGCGCTCCCTGTCGGCACAGATGTAACCCTGCTGGGTCCTGGCGTGGGCCCAGTTTCAGTTGTGCTGAGGGTCGCGTGCAGGGTGGTCTCTGTACTGCTAGGGGGGCAGGCCCGGGAGAAGCAGCACAGGATCCGGATCTGGTAGTTGTCACAGCGCCCAGAGGCCTGGTCCCTGTTGTAGCAGGTCAGCCCCACCGTCGGGCTGCACTCCACGCGCTGCCCCAGGACTTCCAGCGGCACCTCGGGGGCACTCTCGTCTCGGCACTCCACCGCCCTCGGTGCTCGGCAAACCTGGTACCCGTAGGCACGGAGGTTCTCCAGCGTGTCGAAGTCACCGCTGTCTATGCCCCATCCCGGACGACTGACATCCAGCCATGGAGACCACTGGCATTCCTCCCCACAGCGGGGCCGGGACGAGGGCGGGGCGGAGGCTGTGGGAGGGGTTGGTCCAGGGGATGTGCCCGGGGTGGTGGCCGGGGCCGAGCTCGGAGCGTGTGCTGTCTTTTCGGACGGGCTGGGGGGTGTGCTGGGTGGAAGCGTCGAGCTCACGACTGAGGGCAGGAGAGAAAGGGCGAGCGTCAGGGGCCAGGGCTCCCCACACTCCTTGAGGACGCCACCCCCCGCCCCCTCTGTCAGTGTCAGCTGCCTGTCTGTCTCCACCCATGACGGGAACTTGGGAGACAGGGCAGTCGCCAAGCGTCCGGGATATGCCCAAACCTGGCAGGGGTAAAGCTCACCGCAGCTGAGTCAAGGGGTGAATTAAGCTCCCCGGAATCTAAAGCCAGAGCTACAGGGGCTCTTCACCCTCGGGGGAAGCTCTAATAAGGCCCTAAGTCACCCTTAGAAGAGGTTAGGATGCGGAGGTGCCTGGCCCTGGTGCGACGCAAGGCAATCGGAGAGCAGTGGATCCAGGCAGGGACTCCCCAGCCGGCTTCCCGTGGTCCTCTCCCCAGGAGCTAACCTGGGGTAGCTTTGCTCACAGCCCCTGCCCCACCCATGCTGGGTGCCGCAGCCCTGAGAGCATGACTGGGGACACGGGTCCTGCCAGCCTCGCGGTGGCTGCGGGCTGACCGGCACAGGGACATGCCCTCTGTCCCGTCCCAGCTCCTTCCTGCCGCTTGGGGCCAGGGGTGGGGGGACGGCACCACCCGGTCGGCACCCCGCCTGTCTGCCTTACCGATCGGTGTAGAGAAGGCGAAGGTGGTCTGGGGGGTGGGGGTGGTAGCGCTGCAGTCTTCGACCCTCCTCTCGATGGTGCCGTTAGCCCCACAGTGGGCGAAGATGCAGCCCCCCGTGCCGTCTGTCGTGTGGTAGATGACTTCCCTGGGACGGAAGCGCCTCCCATCGTAGGTGCAGACACAGGCTGTGGGGAGGACAGCAGCCAGGCGGTTAGGGGGCCAGGGCGCAGGCAGGGACCCGAGACCCCGGGCGCAAGGAGGGCCGCCCACCACTCACCCTCAGAGTTGTAGGTGCACTGCACGCCACTCTCGGTGCAAACGCTGGCGACAGACGGGAGATGAGTCTAGGGGCGGAGACTCACCCAGGGGCAGGCAGGCAGGGGAAGCCCCACTGGGGTCCCTGGGGGCCACGCCTCAGCCCCAGAGGTCACGCCCTCTCAGGGAGCCCTTCCTATCAATGACCAGAGAAGGCAACTCGAGCATGGCCACTGAGCCCCCTGGACCTTCTGAAGGCCACTCCCTCTCCAGGGTGTCTTCCCAGAGGTCCTTGGGCCGTGTCATGACTCAGCTTCCCCTCTGGCCCCTTCCTTCACCCCCAGACCCCCCACCCTCATCCTGCATAAAGGAAGCTCCCTGTTGGACCCCACAGAAAACCCAGGCCGGGGGACCCTCTGGCCCTGAAGGAGGGAGGCTCTGCTGGAGGATGGCCAGTTGGGGCCTTTCCCCAGTAGCAGAGGGCTGGGCGAATCCCCCACGTGCTCCAGGGCCCTCGCGGCTCCCGCCAAGCGCCTCACCAGTAGTGGCAGTTCTTTTCCGAGGGCACCACAGAGCCCGGCCGGTAGGACTTGCCCTGGACGCGGCAGGGCAGTGGTGGGGTCGGGGTTGGACATGAAGCTACACATCGCATCTGGTCCTCATCGAAGATGGGGGCCTCTGATGGGCACTTGGGGTAGCAGCCTGGGGACCAGAGAGGCCTGAGTCCCAGCCACACCAACTGCCCACTGCCTCAGCCCCGCCTTGACTCAGTCCCCAGCCCTGGGCCCCACCACGCCGTGGGGAGCTTGAGGCTATGGCCGCAAAAGCACCACGAGGGGTCAGGAGCCGCCCAGCCTGGCCGAGGGTCCCAGGATCCCCAGGACAAACCTTGGCCCCAACCACCGTCTCCCCAGCACGGCCCCGCCCAGACCAGCAGGACAGCAGCGCACCTTCCAGGCCACAGACGTCGTGCAGGTACTGGCCGCGGGGGTTCCGGCAGGTCCTCAGGCAGGGGGCCCCGCAGGGCTGGTAGTGCCACTCGCAGTGGCCCTTGGGGTTGTAGTAGTCGCAGAAGAGGGCTGTGGACAACGCGGGCAGGCTCAGGGCCAGGCGCTCGGCCCAGGGGGCCCCAGGTGGAGTGCCGCCCTTGCAAGGACAGCCCCGGGGGGCTCCCCCGTAGCCCGATCCTTGACCAAGTCCTGCGAGCTGTTCTGAAGACACGTCCCTCCTCTGTGCCTCCCGGACGCGGCTTCAGAGGCCATGGGCCTGGGATGCCCAGTTGCAAGAGGGGGCAGTGGGGAGGGGGGCTGGCTGGCTTGTCAGGGACGCCCACCCACTGCGGCCAGGCTCCATGGAGGGGGGGTGCTCTGCTGATTCCCTTCAAGCCCTTCCTCCCCTCGCACATTCAATACCACTCTTGTCACTCCCCGTGTCTCCGCCCCACCTTGACGGACACATCCGTGGGCACTCACGGCAGATGTCCGGAGTCCGCCAGGACACGCACACGCCCGCTTCGTGGCAGGCCTGGGCGTAGGCGGCCACAGCCGTGCAGAAACACTCGCGGTCACCCCCCGAGTCGCAGGCGCACGCGTCGCTCACGCAGGCCTCGTAGTACCTGGCCGATTCCACCTACGGGAGAGAGAGGCTTCAGATGCCGAGGGACCCGCCATCCCTGTGGGCTCCGGGGAATCAGTGCAGCTGGTGTCGGCCTGGGCCGGTTTCCCCTGGAGCTCGTTGTCCCACGAGGCCGGCCAGACGGGTCCTCATGGCCACAGCTGGCCCTAGAGGGCGGCAAAGAGCCACTGCTCCCATTTCTGTCCCTTCTTCCCCAGGTGCCTGGAGGAGCACCCCGCGTACGTGGGCGTGGCAGGCGCTGAAGGTGACAGCGTTGATGATGCTGCACTGCTTCTGGGCCCACGACCTGCGGTACGGGTTGGCGGTGCAGGGGTCCTTGGGGGCCTGGGCGTCCGGGCAGGACGGGGAGAATTTCCAGCTGTTGCCGAACTCCAGCACGTCGCCCGCCACGGACTGGCTCCGCGTGGTGAAGTCGTTGAGGGCGTTGTCGTCAAAGTTCCCACACAGCCCGCAGACCCTCCCCTGCGGACAGACAGACGTAGAGATGGCACAGGCTCAGGGCAAGCGCAGGAGGGGCCCTGCGACCTCACTCGCTCCCCCCCGCCCAACCCCGGGGCCCTCAGGAAGAGTCCCACTGGACTCTGAAGTCTCCAGGAGGGGAGGGCACAGGAGAAGCAGCCTAGTGGCTACGGAGTGTCCCCCAAAGACAGGCTCAGGCCCTGACCCGGGACCCACGAGTGTGGCCCAAAGCGGAAGTAGGGTCTCTGCGGATGCAATCAAGTTAGGATGAGGGCATCCTGGACTGGGGTGGCTGAACCAGTGGCCGGTGTCCTTACAGGACGAGAGACACACACAGAGTGAAGACAGTAAAGGGACGTCACATGCAGAGGTTGGGCTGACGGGGCGCCTGGGGCCACGGAAGCTGGAGGAGGTGGGAAGGATCCTCCCCTCGAGCCTCTGGAGGGAACGTGGCCCTGGGGCACCTGGTTGGACTTAGTGTCCAGACTGCGAGAGAAGGGCCACCAGTCAGGGTCATTTCTTCCAGCAGCTGCAGGACCCGGACACGACCGAGGGTCTCCTACCGTCACCTCCTCTCTGTCTCTCTGCCTCTCGGTTTCTCTCTGTCTGTCTCTCTGTCTCTCTCTATCTCTCTGTGTCTCTCTGTTTTTCCACCATCTCTCTCTGTCTCTCCCCCACCCGCACCCCCGTCTCCGGCCAGCACTTGGTCTGGGGCGAGGGCGGCGTCCTTCCCGGGCAGGGCCTCACCTTGAACTCGGGGCTGAGTCTAAGGAAGATGCTGGTCCCCTTGTCCCACAGCAACACCAGGCTGACATCCGTGTCTACCACCAGGTAGTTGCCCACCTGGCGAATGGAGAAGGGTGGCAGCTGCCCCTGTTCCTTCTCGATCACCTCCATGTTCCCGTCACTCAGCTTCAGCTCGTAGCTCTGCGTGGGGCAGGACCGGCGAGTGTCTGGGTGAGGACCCTGGCTACCTGTCGAACGGGTCCATGGCCCTGCGGCCCCTGTCCCAGCTCGGCCATGGGAGCGCAGCCTTCCTGGGGGCTCCCCACCAAGGCCCCCACCCAGTGCTCACCCCCAGGAAGATCTTGATGGCCTTGGAGCAGGTGGTCCCGGTGGTACCACAGGGGACGTCCTCGGTGATGACATGGAAGCCGTCCTGGGCGCTGCCGTCCCCCCCACAGTGGTCCTGGGGGGGCCGGGATGGGACTGAGCGTGCACCGCGGGGCAGCACAGCAGGGCTGCGGGGCGGCGGGAGGGCTCGGCAGCCACATACCTGAAGCAGCGTGTACTCGCAGCCCCCGCTGAAGCTGTAGCGCTGCCCATCGAAGGTGAGGTAGTGGCCGTCGCCGTACACCGCGCAGGTGGCCGGGCAGGGCTGGTCTGTGCACTGCCACATCCTGCCCTTACAGGTGCTGGGGCAGGGGCGGCAGGCATCAGGCCCAAACCCCCTCCTAGAGGCCCAGCTGCCTGCCTGGGTGGGGGCAGGACTTGCTGGCCAGGCGGTGCCTCCCGCTGCAGGGAACCCTCCCCCAGTTGGGGTCCGAGCCCCTCCCCATACCAGGTGTTGCAGCCCACCCGGATGATCTGGCCCGGCTTGTAGCTGGCCTCGTTGTGCACACAAGGGCAGTCGGACACAGGGATGCAGCCGCCGTCGCCAGTGGCCACCAGCCCGTGGGGACACACACAGCCGGGCACACACTGGGAGCTGTACTGGGGGGGAGCAGACACAGCTTAGTGGACCCCCAGGGCCTGCAGCGGGGCCACAGGTATGCAGGACCAGCAGCCTGCGGGCAGGGGTCCCCTGGGGCCAGTGAGTGGGCTTCTCCACAGGTGCCCATGGGGGCCGAGCAGGTGTGGGGTTGTCGGAGGGGGTCACTGGGGACACTTACACAGTCCATGTCCAGGGTGTGGCAGCTCTTCTGACAGCCAGCCCCAGCGGCCCCAAGCGTGGTATTGTGGCAGTCGAAGTAGACCATGGGTGGGGTACAGACTGGTGAGGGAGGGGCCGTTCAGGGGACCCTGACGCCACCTACCAGGCTCGCTTGAGGGACGTGTCTCCCGAGGGCAGAATTTGGCCGCCCCGGGGTGAGCGTGTGAGTGCGTGGGCAGGGTGCCCACATTGCTGAGCCAGGAGACGCTGATGGACACCCAGCAGCCTCGCTGACTCGTGGGCATTTAACCCCGTACTTAGGTAACTTCATGCAGAGATAACCGAGGGCCCCCTCCCCCACTCCGGGCTCACCTGGAGCTGGGGCATGGCCTCCAATGCAGGTCAGTGTGCCCTGGGTGCAGGTGCTGCAAGGAGAGAGTGGCCAGAGAGCCCCCCAGCCTCGCCCACCCCACCCACTCAGCAGGGGCTCTTACCAGACGACCCCCTGCTTGTGCGTCGACTCCCCGTTGGGGACCACGGAGCCCCCATGGTAGCAGGGGCAGTTGGTGGCCGGCACACACTTGCCCGTATCATCCAGGAAGGTGCCGTCAGGGCAGGTGCAGCCGTCCACGGGGACGAAGCTGATGCTGCAGGTGACGTCCGCGTCACTCCGGGCCCGGCAGGTGGGCTGGCAGGTGCTGATGTTGTAGAGGTAGGTCAGCGACGGGGGGCAGGTGGTCATGGCCTTTGCTGCATGATGCCAGGAGGGGGTAGCACTCAGGACAGGGCCGGCCCCCCTGGCTTCCCTGTTCCCACCAGGCCCTTCGTCCTTGATGGGGTCCCAGGGCACTGGCCTGGGCGCTCCTTGGCCTCTGAGCCTGGTTGGGGGACGGGGGCCCTGGGACATCCACCCTGGGACACTCACTGCACACGCCGTCCCGCCAGCCGCCGAGCAGCACGCCCCGGGCGGCACAGGCCCGCACGTAGGAGGACAGGGCCGCGCACATGCAGTCCTCACTCTTCTCACAGTTGCACGTGTCAAACATGCAGTTCTGGGGGGGCATCAGGATGTCAGGGACACCAGGCCGCACACGGTGAGCTTCCCCCGTGCTGCTGCCGGAGCCCCTGCCTCCCCAGGACCCCTCCCCGGGCCTCACGGGGGTCCCACTAACATGCACAGAGGATCTTGCCATCACGCCCCTGGGCTGGGGGGCGGGGGTGCTGGAAGGACCACAGCCCCTCATCTGTGTGACCCGGCGGTCCATCCCTGTGTATTCAGCCTTAGACACCAGTTTCTCATTTGCACCCTGGGGCCAGCAGGCTACTCACTCCCTGGGTGTAGCCCCTGCGCCTAGCATGGAGCTGGAGGAGAGGACGGACTCAGAACCACAGCAGGTGGGTGAGTGAGTGAGTGAGTGGATGGGTGAGTGGATGGGGGTGGGAGAAACTGGAGACTGAGAGACCTGCTGGGCCCAGACGCTGCTGCCATGGCCCCTGGGACCCTGAGGGTGGCCGAGTGGTCCAAGGGCAGAGGCAGGTGGGTGGCATTACCGAGTAGTAGGCGCTGGGGCTCACGGCAGCGTGACAGCGGGTGAAGGGGCCGTGGGGGTCTGTCAGCCGCGAGCACCAGTGCTGAGCGTATTTCTCTGTGGACAGAGGAGGGGGGCGGTCGGCGAGGCTGGACGGTCACGTCAGGCGGGAGCTACATGGAGATGAGCAGCTTTCCTTTTAGCCGGAATCCCTTATGCTCCGTGTGAAGGAGTGCCAGGTGTCAGCAGACCCGGGCTGCTTCCCGAGCGTCCCGCGAGCCCGGTCCCCCAGGAGAGCAGGCAAGGAGGGTGGGCCTCCACTCCCCCCAGCACCCTGATCCTCTCCTCCCGGGGCTCACCGGCCAGAACAACGCATGTTGAGTCTGCCTGTTTACCTACCACCTGACGCCCCCTTCAGGCCGGGCCCCCAAGGAGCGTATGCTCAGACCTCCGGCCCAGGGGCCCCAGCACCAGGTTGGCCCGCGGGGCTGCTGGACACACATACCGTTCTCCACGCTGAGGGAGCAGGGGTCCTCCAAGCTGTTCTTGACGTTGGGGCAGGCGGCCTGGGTCTTCCAGGTGTTGGCGAAGGCGGCGGCCGTGCCCTCCACCACGCCGCTGATGGTCCGGAAGTCGTCGGCCTGGTTCTGGTTGAAGTTCCCGCACAGGCCTGGGGGCGGGGATGGCGTGAGGCCCCTGTGTGCTGGGCTGCGGAGGGTGGGCTCGGGTGCTGGGTGGCGACCCTCTTACCGCAGGTCTGCCCCTGGAGCTGGGGCGCCAGCCTCACGAACACCTGCATGACGGGCACCAGCTGGATGTCCAGCTGCAGGCCCAGCTGGGTCTGGGCGATGATGAAGAAGGTGGAGGGTCTGAAGAGCGTGACGTTGTCTGCAGACACAGGGGACCGGGTCTCAGTGGGCGGGGCAGGGGGCTGTCAGGGGGTGGGGCTGTCAGGGGGCAGGGCAGGGAGGCGCCCTCACCTGCCGAGAGGGGCAGCTGGGTGTAGATCTGGTTCACAAACACCTCCCCGCTGGCCTTTACCACGAAGACCTGGAGAAGCACATGACAGGGCTCACGATGGCCTCCGCAGGGCAGAGGAGGGCTGATGACCTGGCCCCCCATCCCCCAGGCTCAGCCTGCTCCGCTAAGCTTTCCGCGAGGACCGGACCGCTTTTTGGCGACGTGAAAACCAAAGAGATTTACTCAAGTAAAAAAGTCGACTTCAGCAGAGAAACTTCCTGGCCTCATGGGGGAGGTGTGGAGGCCCCCTGCCAGCCCCTGAGCTATTCCCTTTGGGGATGGTCACTCAAAAGAGCCACGAGAGGTGGAAGCAGGAAGTCAGTGGGAGGGTCCTCGGGCCATGCCTCGGCCACCTGCTGCCCATGTGGGATCAAGGGCTCGGGCAGAGGTCACTTGCCGTGAAGGACACCCCGACCCCAGGGTCTGCACGCACCACGTGCCCCCCGCCCAGGGTCAGCGTCAGGCTCTTCAGGCAGGTCTCGCTGTCGGTCAGTCCACACCTGCACAGCTCGGCCAGCACGGTGAAGGCGCTGCTGTCACAGGGCTGGAAACACAGGGCCTCACACAAAGCGCAGCGCCCCCGGCCCACCTCATCCTCTCCCCTCCCCACCATCCGTCCGCCCGACCAGAGCTCCGGTGGTTTCCTGGACGACTTGGCGTCGGGGATCCCAAGGTGGCCCCAAATGCAGCACCTACATGCAGCCCAGGCTGGGGAAGGACACGTGGACCCGTGACCTGAAAGCCGCTCTGTCCGGGCAGGACCCTGGGGCCATGTACCTTGGCCAGCACGTAGCTGCAGTCCCCGTGTACCGTGTACTGCCTCTCGTCGAACGTGGAGAAGTGGGCACCGCCCAGCACCGAGCAGGTGCCCGGGCACGGCACCTCCTGGCATCTCCACCGGCCTCCAGAGCAGGTGCTGAGAGCAGGGAGCAACCACGTGGGTGCTGGCCTCCGGGAGCAGCCCGACCCCCCCAAGACGGCAGGTAGACTTGCCCAGGCCTGCCTGCATCACCACATAGACTGGAGCCCATCAGCGTCTGCCCAGAGAGCCACTGGCCTCCGCCCGGGGACCCACGTGGGAGAGGACAAGCCCCCAGAGGGGCCGGCCCGGGCGCATCTAGGGGGACCGGAAGGCAGGGGCTGTCCCTGGGCATCTCCGGGGGAGGAGAGGGCAGGGGCCCAGGGTCCTACCAGTTGGTGCAGTCTGTGGAGTAGCCGGTCCCTGGAGTGTAGGTAGCCCCGTTGTACACACAGGAGCACTGGGGCACCGGGATGCAGCCATTGTGGCCGACGTCATCCAGCACCGTCCCTGCAGAGGCAGGCAGGCCACGTGGCAGGTGCCGGACTGTGCCTGCCATGTGGGTGTGTGGAGGGGACAGGCCCTCTGCCCACAGTGGCCCTGCCCTGGAGGGTTCCTCAGACCCAGGGGTCCAGGGACACCTCGGGCCACGTCAGAGCGGCCTTCCTTCCTGAGCACCTACAATGCATTTGTGTGATTCTGGGGGCCCAGAGGGGGTGGGGCCCCGGCTCACCCTCAGGGCAGAAGCAGCCGGCGACGCAGTGGTCCTCGCAGAGCTGGGAGTGCTCCAGGTTGGAGCAGGTGTCCGTGCAGGGCGACCCGCACTCGCGGTACTGCATGTTGAGGGGGCACGTCTGGGCTGCAGGGAGGAGATGGGGCGCGTGTCACGCCCTGCCCCTGCCTCCGGCCCGAGAAGGGACGGCATGGCAGGGCCGGGGTCACACAGGGCACTCACGGCAGAGCTGGGGGCCCCGCCAGTCCAGGGGCAGCCCCCCGGCATGGGTGCACTGGCGGGAGTACTCAGCAAGGGTGTGACAGAGGCAGCTGGTGAGGTTGGCCTGCCCACAGTGGCAGAGATCTTGCCGGCAGGCCTCCACGTAGCTGCTGGCGTCCACCAGCGCGGCACAGTCCAAGAACGGCTCGCTGCTCAGCATCTCCTCGCAGATGCCCTGGGGCAAAGCCGGGGCACTCGGTCCAGGCTCTGGAACATCCCCTGGCTCACGGCCCCCTCCTCGGCTTGTCTCCGGGGCCGTGGGAGCCGGACGCCACCCCCGTTCACTCTGGGACTTACAAAACCGGTCAAGCAGTTCACGGGGGGCTCAGGGGCAGGGTCCTGACACTGCTCCGTGGGGCCGTCCATCTTCTGCAGATTCCCAAACTCGGTGGCGGTCAGCCTGATGTCTGACAGAAGCACAACACCGGGCTCCTTGCAGGCTCCCAGCGGCCCTCGCTCGGGGCGACCAGGCTACGCTGGCCTTCCCCTTCCACACCGCCAGTTTAAGCAGCGGCTACACAGGACTTTCAGGGAGTCTGGAGATGAAATGAGGAACTCCCGGGCATTCGGGGCTGCAGGGCAGCGGGTTGAGGTCCGTTAACTGACGCTCCGCTGGCCCAGGGCTGGAGAGTGACCCTGGGCCCCTGCCGGCCACTGCTGGGCACTCGGGCAGGCTTCCCCTAAGGGAGTCCCTTACGTATGGGCTCTGCGTGGGGCTTCATGGGCCTGACAGTGGGGACCCTGGGATCGGGGCTGCAGCGGGTGTGGGTCATATAAAAGGCCACTGCTTGGCAAAGTCTCAAGGACCAAGAAGCAGAGACAGGGTCTGGATGGAGGCAGGTCTTCGATTTCAGAGGAGGGTGTGTGACGGGCACTGAGAACAGGAGGGCTCAGCGGGGGCTGCCCCGCCGAGAGCGTGTGCTGGGGCATGCCCGAGTCTGTGCACACGTGTGTGGTGTAGGTGCGCGTGCATGCTGGACCTCGAGTGTGTGGGTCTGCGTGCGCGTGTGGGTGCGAAGACTGAGACCTCTGACTTGGGACCCTGGAAGGCAGGCTTCCAGGGAGCACAGAGCTGGAGCAGGCGGCAGGGAGGGGGGCTCGCGCCCCGGGGCTTACTGTGGGAGAAGAACTCGTTGAAGACGGGGACGCCATTGAAGTCTCCGCAGAGCCCGCAGGTCTGGTTGGCGTACTTGGGGTCCAGCTCCAGCTGCAATGAGAGGACACATCAGACTCCAGCCGTGCCAGGGACAGCCCCGGACCAGAAGGACAGACGAGGTTCCCCAGGCTGGAGCAGATGGGCCTCCTCACAGAGGACCCTCCCCATTTGCTCCACGCGGCTGGGACCCGGAGCAGGGGGTCTGTCCTGGAGGAAGCTACCCCCACACGCAGGGTCTCCATCAGGGGTGTGGACCCTGGGGCCCCGTTAGCATCTGGGCCCCATCCTCACTGCCACGGGGCTGGGGGTGTCTGGCTTTCCCACCCTCCTTCGCCCAGAGCACCTTCCTCCCTCCCTGGAGAGGCTGTCAGGCTGGAGGCATGTGCCTGGTCCCCCGAGCCCAGCCCCCCACCTCACCAGGAGGCTGTCATCCTGGTTCCACATGAAGACCAGGCCCAGCCTGGCCGCCACCTTCACGCCGCTGCTGCGTTGCTCAATGAGGACTCCGGAGCGGCTGAAGGGCAGCTGAATTCTGCGGAGAGAGGGCCCAGCTGAGGCGCCATAGGGCATGAGGGGACGGGCGGCATAGGTCTGGACTTCAGGCAGGGAGGGTCCCTTCAGTCACACGTATGACAAGGTCAACATGCCCACAAGAGCCTGGAGCTCTGGCATCAGAAGAACGAGGAAGGGGCCGCTTCCAGGGGCAGAGGAAGAGCCTGAGCCCCTGGGTGGGGCAGGGGGCCGAACATGGGGGCCTGGGGGGCACCGCTCCGGGACCCACTCTTGGGACAACTGCACTTCCCTCCCCCGACAGCCCAGAAGCATCCTCGCCGTCCAGGGCCCAGACTCACGGGAGGCTGTTGACCAGGACGGAGCCCTTGGTCAGCTCGACGACCATGCCGTCAAGCTTCATGGTGACCCTGCTGGGCGCGGTGGCATTGGGGCCTGGGCCGCGGCGGAGCTGGAGGTTGAAGTCCTCGTACGCGGCACCGCAGTGCGCGGAGAAGACGTAGTTGCACAGCCCGGGGAAGCGGAAGACGTCGCCGTCGAAGGTCTTGTAGTGGGAGTCGCCCCACGTGCTACACACCCGCCCGCCGTGCGCCGCATTCAGGGCTGTGGGCAGAACAGAGCGGGGCCTTTCTGAGGGCGCCGAGTCTGGGACACCCGGACGTCCCAAAACCTGGGCCCTTATCCACCTGGGAAGCCGCGGTCCCCCTGCCCGCCCCCCAGGTCTGACGAGGCAGAGCTCAGCCAACACGGCACCCCGCCTGCCTCTCGGGGTCTCACCTCGCACCAGGGGGGTGCTCCTCAGAGGCGGGTGGATGGTCGCCCCGCGGAGGGAGTTGCCTGTGGAAACAGGGCGGGTGATGCACAGCCCTCACCCCCACGGCCCAGGCACAGCTCAGCCCCCACGAGAGGCTTTGGCGGCTCCGCGACTGCTCGGGTCTGGCGGACTCTAGATCCGGCTCCGGGTTCTGCCGTGTATATGGCCTCCCGGCCGGTGTGAACACCAAGGCCAGCGGGGACCACTGTGGGCTGAGAGCAGAGCACCCCAGGGGCCCCAGCTCTCACACCCCGTGGCCCAGAATGCTGTTTGCACTGGGGCTTCCTTGCTCCCGGAATCTCAAAAATGCCTGAATCGATACCTGGAGACTGTCGTGCAGAGTGAAGTAAGTCAGAAACAGAAAAACAAATATCCTATGTTAACACATATTCATGGAATCTAGAAAAAGGTACAGACGAACCAGTTTGCAAGGCAGAAATAGAGACACAGACGTAGAGAACAAACGTATGGACACCAAGCGGGGAAAAGAGGGTGGGATGAATTGGGAGATTGGGATTGACATATATACACTAATATGTATAAAATAGGTAACAACTGAGAAGCTGCTGGATAGCACAGGGAACTCTACTTCGTTTTGCTGTACAGTAGAAACTAACACAACATTGTAAAACTACACCCCGATTAAAAAAAAAAACAAACGCATCAGCAGCTACGGGCAATCCCTTGGGTGCTGACATCAGGCACAGGTGTGCCTCCCTGGGAACCCCTTTTGGGGACATGCAAACGGAGGTGGCTGGGTCTGTCCCCGAGCCTCCCCTTGCTCTGGGGCGTCTGGCCGCGCTGGGGGCTGACCCTCACCCGCCCTGCCACCACTGGAGTATCAGGTGTTAACTCCAGGAAGAAAGGGACATTCTGTGAGCTCCCAGACAGCCTGTCACCCTGTCTCAGCCACGCCGGATGGGGATGGCAAGCAGCCTGCAGGGCCCAAGGCGAGTGACCCATGGCCCCTCAAGGGCTCTTTGACTGCTGGGGTGGGGGGGGCGCTCTGATAGGTGGGGGATCCACTCACCGCCAGGCCCCTGGGGGGCAGGAGGGAGGTCCGGGTACGCATAGCCGAGCTCTGCAGTGCTGTCCCGGCCCTGGCCTTTGGGAAGAGGAGAGGGTGCTGGGCCTGAGCCGGCCAAAGGACAGGCACGTCCCCTCAGAGGATGCACGGAGGGAGGGGCGGAAAGTCCAGATGGTGGGATTCTCTGTGCGGACGGGGGCACTGGGAGGATCTCTTCCAGGCTGCCGAGCCTTGGAGGTCACCCGGGCCCACGGCTGGGCCACCACTCCCTTGACCTCCCCCTCAGGTGGCCCCATGAGCATGTGGGGTGACCCCGGCTGGTCTCTCCAGGGGCCATTCCTTTGTTCACTGTTCATTCATGCCCACCGAGTGTCCACCGGGGCCCAGGACGTAGGGGGACAGGCAGGCAGCCCCCGTCCATCTACCGAGGGAGCAGACAGTAAAGCCACGGGTCTGCTGCAGCTGGTCCAAAGCAACCAGAGCTCTGGAGGAAAATTCAGAGCCTGTTGGGGATCTGGGACCAAGAGTGGGGACAGAGCTGCACCCAAAATGGGGTGCTCAGGGCCACTGCACGGGTAGGGGCCCAGCACCACGGAGGTCAGGTAGGCAGGGCCCAGGGACAGGCAGTGTTGGCCTGGAGGCCACCCCAAGAACCTCATTTCTGGGGTCCTCAGAGGCTGTTCCAAAGGTGCAGGATGTCACCAGACACGGGCTTGCCATCATCCTGCACAGAGCTGGCATGGCAGGAGGGTGCCCAGCCCCCCACCCAGAAGGGGAGGCCCAGCCCTCCTCTGGAAGGGGGGCTGATCCAGGGAGCACTGCTTCACTCACTGGTGTTCTGGCCCCATTTCTCAGATCACCTGGGACAACCTGGACGCATCCTTGCCATGTGTCCAGGGAACATCCAGTGGGGCAGCCTTGCCCGGAGTACTCAAGAGAGAGCTTCCCAGTTCTGAGACTGTCTGGTGGCAGCGGGAGACTGGGGACCGGGATGTGTGAGCCGCCTGGGGCAGTGGGGACCTTGGGTAACACGGCATGTTCCCCAAGCTGCCGTTCCAGGAGCCTGAGAGCCACCCCTCACCCATCCAGGGCCCTGCTATCCCCTGGGAAGCAGAGGAGGGAGGCGCAGGCCCATATGGGAAGGGGCCTCCGAGGACCGTGGGGCCTGTGAGCCGCCCTCATCACACCCTCCACCTAGGACTGAGCCCACCACAGAGAAACAGACAGGGAAAGCGAGCTTCTGAACCGGGGATGCACGGGGTGGGGTGGGGGGCGGTGTCCCAGGCAGGTGGGCAGCTCTGCCAGGCTGGGCCAGGAGTTCAAGAGTCTGCTCAGACCAGGCTTGGCAGGGGGCAGGGGGCAGAGAGCAGCAGAGACACACGTGTGGATGAGATTCTGCAGCCAGGGGCTCATAGATACTGGGCTGCTCCCAGCCCTAACCCCCACATGGACCCCACAGCCCCCAAGAACCCCTCCCCAGCCCCACAAGCTGGAAGAGCAGCTCACGGATGCACTCAGCTTGGCCAGAGCCCAGGACAAGGCCTCAGAGCTGCCCGCTGCCCGCCGGGGGCCAGGGCCACCCTAGGATTTGGGGGGGCCACAGGGGTGCCGGGCCATGGTCAGGGCCAGCCTGGGAAAGCCAGCACGAACCTTACCTGTGAGCTGGGCGCAAGCCAGAGTGAGGCCCAGGGCCCAGAGCAGGGCCAGCTTCCTCCGGCCGACACCCATGGTGTGTGGGGGGAGAAGTCCCCAGGGCAGCCTCTGAGGAGGGCTCTGCGTCTGCAGGAGCCTTTTGTAGTCCCAGAGCTGGCTCCAGCCCCACGGGCCTCACGTGGGAGGGTGGGGCAGGGCCTGTGGTTCCCCTCACCCAGGTAAACAGTGGCCACTGGCTACGGCAGCTGAAGACAGGCAGGGATGGGCGTGTCTGCCGGGTGGGACGTGGTCCCTGAGGGTCTGCCAGTCCTGGCCTCAGGCATCCTCCACCACGCCCCTGCCCCTGGACCTTCCCTGGGCACTCTGCCGTGCCGGCCAGACCCCTGAGTTCCTGGCACCTGGAGTGGCCACTGGCCTCCTCCCTGCTGCCGGGGCTGCTGTGGCCAGCCCCACCCTCACTGGAGAAGGGCTCAGGGCACGGCACCCCCAGTGACAGGACCCCGTCTCACAGTGCGGCCCCCCGACCCGTCCTGCCTGGGAGCCTGGCTGTGCTCCAGCTGGGCGGGCGACCCAAGGCCAGCTCCAGTCACAAGTGGGCCTGTGGCCTTGAGGGGCAGGGGTGGCTGAGTCCACTGCGCTGGAGAGATGCCGACTGAACGAGCCCAGAAACTGGCCCAGTGGTCTTGGCCCTGATGGGCTCTGGTTGAGAAAGCGCCCTGGTGTGATGGACACGCAGCCTCAGACAGTGGGCCTATCAGGGAGCCAGGCGCTGCGGCTGGACTTCCGTCCCAGGGGTCCGCACCCCCCCCCAAGGCTGGGGTCTCCACTGCCACAGGTGAGCCCAGCCAGGAGGCTCTACCTGGGGCGGAGTGGCAGCAAGGTGAGCAAGGTCCCCACCCTGCTGGGGCGGGGGCTGGGGCCAGGGGGCTCCCAGGAGTTGCTCTCAGCATTTGCTTCTGGCTCACTAGGGGCCTGTCCCGAGCTCCTTCTGGTCACCTGGTTTTTGGCCCCTGAGCCATCCCCTCCTCATGCCCCAAATTGGCCCTGGTACCTGGTAGAAAGAATGCCTCACACATAACAGGAGAGTGGGGGAGGGACATGGTGGGTGAGTGAACGAGTGAGTGTGTAAGAGAGTGAATGAGTGAGAGAGTGAGTGGGTGGGTGGACGGGTGATCACATAGCAGGGGGCGTGGATGCTGGTTGAAGGGAGCTGGCGCCACCTCCGAGCCCCCCTGCTCCCCCTACCCCCTGCAGGCTGGTGTTTCACATTCTCACCCTCCCCCACACAGCTGCCTGGCTCTAGAGCTTGACTGCTGTCACCTGGTGCTGAGCAGGGCCGGCCCCTAGGGGCAGGCCGAGGGGGCCAGTCTGGCTCCAAAGGGCTGTGTGGGTTTTGTGGTTAGGATGTTGGACGTTGGGAACCAGTGCCTTGGTGGGGAGGCTCAAGGGTCTGCAGCTGGGGGCCAGACCCAAGCTGAGGGAAGCATGAGTGACACGGGTCTCCCCTCCTCACGACCCCAGGAAGGCAGGGAGGTTACAGGTCAACCAGTGTCCATGCTCCCGGCGTAGGGCACGGGCCTGAGTCCACACCTCGCCCCCGACCCACCTGAGTCACCAGGCACGCCCTGCACCGGGGTTAACATCCCTTCCCAGGGTGGGGGAACCCCATAAGAGGGACCCGTGGAGAGGGGGTCTGGAGTCGGGGCAGGTGTGGGACCAGTGACCCAGCCTTGAAAACCAGGGGCCTTCTTCCCTGTGACCTCCCCGAGCCCAGTGGGGGGCTGGAAGGGGCCCCTTAAAGCAGTGGGGCAGTGATTCCACCCTCCTGCTCTCAGGGGCCTTCATGCTTCGTGAGGGCAGCACAGGGGAAGGGGCACGGCTGGGGTGAGCCTTGGCCACCCTCAGTTTCCTCACCTGAAAAGGGGGTCCATGAAAACCGCTGCAGGAAGAGGGTTCGTGTCCAGGGGTTCACAGTAGGGTGCTGTCTGTGGCAAGCGGGACCCACACATGGGGGTGTGGCTCGCCCAGGGCAGTGGCCCCAGAAGCCTTTGTTCCCCCGGGTTCCCGGGGGACCGCACAGCCTGCACCTGGGCTGCTGCCAGCCCCCCACCCAGACCTACTAAACTAGCGGGTTTACTGGGGAGCAAGGCAGTGCCTGTTTGGACAGAGGGCTGGGGTCCAGCGCTGACAGGACCGCCCAAGCGTTGCCATGGCAACAGGAGGACAGTGGAGGGATGTGGGGATAAGATGCAGGCCAGGACGCTGACTCACTCTGGCAGCTCTGATTTGGGACCAGAAGCGGGCATCAGATAGCTCCTGTTTGTATGGGGGACTGACCCAGGTGAGGATGAAATGCCCACCAGCCCGGATCCGGCCAAGAACAGGGCCCCACGGGTGGGCAAGGAGCCTATGGGTGGGAGGTGCGAGTCCAGCGCTTTCCTCTTGGGGCGGGTGGTGTCCTGGGACCCCCGGGGGCAGCATGTTCCTCACAGCTCTCTCCTCGGACACATGACATGATGGAGAGGCAGCCCCCACGACCCTCAGGACCCTGGGCTGCCTGACCCTGACCCTGATCCTGACCCTGGCCTAGCCCAGCCCAGCTGTTCCTGGCCAAGGCGACCAAGGCAGGGGACACTGGCTTCAGCATTGCCTGCCCAGGGCTGGCACTCCTCCCCCACGCCTGTCCCTTCCTTTCCAGTTTTTGGGCGTGGCCGAGGTCCCAACGCAGGTGACCTGCAGGGCCGTTGGGGTCACTCTGCTGTAGCTGCAGGACCTGGGGGCTGAGCCGTCCCAGCAACCTTCTCCAGACCCGACACTCCCACCTCCCTCAGCCCACGCAGGCTGTGGGGCAGAGGCTCTGTCCTGGTGGACAGGTACAGCTTAGGGGCAGAAAAAGGGGGCAGCTTCACAGCCCTTCCCGTGTGGGACTCTGTGGGGTTGGCTTCCTCCCCTCCAGGGCGAGGAGGTGAGAACAGCGGGGTCTGACTGGACGCACAGACTGTCCGGCTGGAGTGGCCAGGCAGCCAGACCCAGACCTTCCTCCCCTATGGCTTCCACCCCTATGGTGCCCTCGAGGGGCTGCAGTGGGGGAAGACTTGACTTCCACCCTTCCACCTGGGGCACATCTCCAACCCGGAGGTCCACACCCACAACCCAAACACCAGGTCCCTCCAACCCCCTGCCCTGGGGAAAGAGCCAGGCCTGGACCAGCCGCACGTCTTAAAGCAGACAGTCAGCTGTGGCTCCTGTTTTCTGCCGAGGCTGCGGAGTGGACGGGTGTCTCCAGGCCCCTCTGGACACTTTGCCAGCCCCGTCTCAGACGCCAGCCTGGTGGCAGCCCTAGTGGGCCGGGCACACTTCTTGCCAGCCCCGTCTCAGACGCCAGCCTGGTGGCAGCCCTAGAGGGCCGGGCACACTTCTTGCCAGCCCCATCTCAGACGCCAGCCTGGTGGCAGCCCTAGAGGGCCGGGCACACTTCTTGCCAGCCCCGTCTCAGACGCCAGCCTGGTGGCAGCCCTAGAGGGCCGGGCACACTTCTTGCCAGCCCCGTCTCAGACGCCAGCCTGGTGGCAGCCCTAGAGGGCCGGGCACACTTCTTGCCAGCCCCGTCTCAGACGCCAGCCTGGTGGCAGCCCTAGAGGGCCGGGCACACTTCTTGCCAGCCCCGTCTCAGACGCCAGCCTGGTGGCAGCCTTAGTGGCCGGGCACACTTCTTGCCAGCCCCGTCTCAGACGCCAGCCTGGTGGCAGCCCTAGAGGCCGGGCACACTTCTTGAAGGCCTCACTGTATAATTCAGTCCGTAGAAAATCAAACACTCCTGAGCGGCAGGAACTGTGGTATATCCCTGCTTTCTGGACGACACAGATGGGAGGCACCTGACCTCAGAGGGGCCAACTGGAATTCGAATCCAGGGCCTGGGGCTCCAGACACTGGGAGGAGATGGTATCCTGGCCCTGAAACCCATCAGCTGGGCCAGCACATCACCCTCTCTGTGCCGCGGGCACCTCATCTGGAAAATGGTGATCATAGGAGCACTGCTCAGAGGACTGTTGCCCCAAGGACAAAACCAACTGATGCATCAGGGAAGCATCCTCTGAGCTGCGTCTGGTCCCCCGGAAGAGCCCCTGCCGCCCTTGCAGCGGTCGCCTCCAGGAGGCTTCAGGCAAGTTGAGGGACCTCATGAAGCTCCCGCTTTCTCTTCCTGAAACGGGGCGATGATGCCGCGCTGGGTCGTCCCTTCGACTTTCTGCACACTTTGACGCACCTGGAATCTCGGCGCATTGTCGGCCGAACCTGCGCCGTGACCGCCAACCAGGCAGCACCTTCCTCTCTTGGCTGCGCCTAAAATCACAGCACCGTTTCTCACCAATGTTGGCTTAGCATCCGTGACCCACAGTCACTCCTGACGCAGGGGACACCGCGAGGCCGAGGGTGCGGCCTGATGTCATAGATGCGGAAACCAGCAGTTTGGGGAAAGTTTACCACGTATCCCGCGTGAGAGAATGATTTCAGGACAGAGGCAGATGGAACCCTTCTAACCCACGAAGAGGAAGTGGGCGCCGCCTCGGCAGGAAGGCGCTGGGAACCTCTGATAGCTTGCAGGAATTATCAAGCTATTGACAGAAAGGGCACGGTGGCTTCAGAGTTGCTCCAAGCCGGGAACTTCCTTGATAAGGAGGACGGTGTCCTAATCCCTCCTGCTTGGCTTCGGGGCCCGAGGGGGAGAGAGCCATCTGGAAGATGCCCATGGGTGGGGTCAGCCTCCCCGGGCCAAGGGGCCAAGACCCTCCCGGTACCGACGGCGCGGGCGGGGGGGGCAGGGGGGGGCGTGGGGGATGCTCTCTGGGCGGCGGGAGAAGGGAGCAGAGAGTAAACTTGGTTTTATGGCAGGGCTGACCTGATTTGGAGGCTTCCTGCACGTGTCTGTTTACCTGCATCACTGGGCAGACGGAATTCCTCCCGAGATCTGACCTGGTCCCCCAGATCCACAGCTGTAGATGAAGGGCAGTGAGACCCCGGCTTGCTGCTGACAGTGGCTCCCCCCTCACCCCACAGCTGAGCCCCTCTCTGCCCAGGCCTGGGCGGGGCAGTGCTGGCCCTGGAGTCCCTCATCGCCCTGGGCCCAGCTCGGCTCCTGGGAGCCCCCGCCCGCCCCCTCCTGCCCCAGAAAACACAAAGGCCCTCAGCCCCTCCCCACCATGCCCTCCTCCAATGCCTCTGCTCAGCGGTCACCCCTCCACCTCCTTGGGGGCACGGAGGGGACTGTCCGTTGAGGTTGTTCCCTGGAGGCAACCGCATCTGTGTCCCTCCTAGCTTCCCAGGCAGCCTGGGCACCCGGGGGTCAGGTAGCAGCTGACACTACTAGAATCCAGCCTCCTCTGCTCTAAGAGCACTGTGCCAGCCCCTCCCCCAAACACCACCATCTGCAGGCAGGGAACTGCCCGCCCACCTGCCCGCATCAGCACAAGGAAAAGTCACCCTTGACGGTCCTGTCAGCCTCTAGGGAGAGGGGCGGATGCATCCAAAGCGAGATGCCGCCCAAACAACCCTGACTGTGGCCCCCAGGGTCCTGACGCGGAGCGGGTGCCTCTGACCCCAGGACAAAAGGACATCGGCACTCGGGGGGCTGGGGATTGTCTAACGCCATCAGCACGTTTCAAAGGTATTGTTCACAGTGTAAAATCGTGCTCATAGAAATTAAAGCACCACTTCTGGGTGTGTCCCAAAAGAACTGAAGGCAGGGCTTCGAAGAGATATTTGCACATCTGTGCTCCCAGCAGCCCAGAGGTAGAGGCAACCCAAGTGTCCATTGATGGATGAAGGGATACACGTGGTCCATCCACACAGTGAGATATTATTCAGCCTTAAAAAGGAAGGAAATCTGACTCAGGCTACACAGGATGAATCTTGGGGACAAGATGCTCAGTGAAATATGCCAGACGCAGGACAAGTCCTGCATGATTCAGTCACGCGAGGTCCCTGGAGGAGTCACATCCATAGAGACAGAAGTAGACGGTGGGGCCCGGGGCTGGAGGAGGGGAGGGGAGTGAGTGTTTAAATGGGGACAGAGTGTCCGTTTGGGAAGATGGAAAGTTCTGGAGTGGGTGGTAGTGAAGTTTGCACAATGATGTGAATGTACTTAGTGCCTCTGAAATGTACACTTAGACATGGTTAAGATGGTACATTTTGTTACATGTATTTTAACACAATTTTTTTTTTTTTTTTTGCGGTACGCGGGCCCCTCACTGCTGTGGCCTCTCCCGTTGCGGAGCACAGGCTCCGGACGCGCAGGCCCAGCGGCCGTGGCTCACGGGCCCAGCTGCTCCGCGGCATGTGGGATCTTCCCGGACCGGGGCACGAACCCGCGTCCCCCGCATCGGCAGGCGGACTCTCAACCACTGCGCCACCAGGGAAGCCCTAACACAATTTTTTAATGGGAAAAGAAAATGAAGCAAAAGTTGCCACTCTCACCTCGAGAAAATACCTGTAAATAATCTGGTGTCTGTGTTTGCACATCTTGAAAGCAGGCTTTTCACAGCACACACGGTCTTCTGAGCCTCCGCTGGTGACGGCCCAGGCCCTCCTCCCTCCAAGACCGCTTCCTGTCCCTTTTCCGGGCTCATATAAATACAAAGAGAGCAGACACATCTCCAGGAACATTCATTAAAATCATGGCTTGGAGGGGAGCTGACCCACAGGGGGGCCAGGCCAGCACCCCTGAAATGCTGGTGGAGCCGAGCCTTCCCAGGGCTGGCGGGATTCCACCTCTAAGAGCACACATGCGTGGCACCCACTTCTGGGGCCAGAAACCCAGAGATGCTGGGGAACCACCCTGCCTGGAACTCCCACTCGGCAAACACCAGCCGGGAGCGTCCACCCACTCACACCTGGAATCTCTGAGGACCGTGCAGGCAGGCGAATAACCACCGCAGACCCGGGCACACCTGCTGTGAGTCACTGCCCCCCAGGCCCGGCCGGCGGGGCCTCGAGCCTCCAGCACTGACGGAGCCTGGACTCCACCGCCGCACCTCCCCGGGCCAGGCCCCTGGGAATGGTGGAGGGACCAAGGGCCCAACACGCTTGGCCCAGCGGGGGACAGGGACAATGCTGTCTCCATCCAGGGGGACCAGGGACGTAAGCGCCAGGGGCCCAGGCAGCCGGGCAGTGATCTGGAGAGAAATGCTCAGCAAAGCATCACACTGGTGCCCGCACTACCCCAGATTTGTAAAGATAAGACCAGAAAGATGGAAGGAAATCACGGCAGTGACTGCTCTGGTGTGGTCGGTGGCGCTGTGGGCGGGATTTCCTTCTGAAAACAAGCGCAGGCACCATAGAGCTGAAACATTGTAGCTGGAACTGAAACATTGTCTCAGTAGCTGTCAAAGCAATCACCCCCCCCCCCACCAAACAGGCAGCAACACGCGTGCAAATACACACGCACACAGGCACACACAGCGGGCAGGGCAGGCAGTGAACACGACCCCTCAGTGACGCGGTCCCCAGAGCCCAGGCTGCCTCTCTCCCCTCATCTGCTCTGCAGAGCTGGGGTGTGCAGAGGGACCCCTGACACCCTCCCTGGACAGGCCCTGGAGGGCTCTCAGGAGCCCCAGGGGCAACGCAGGCCCCTCCCAAGCCCGGCACATCCAGGCTCCACGCCCAAGGCTGGACACCCGCTCCGAGCCCTGGGCTGCAGGCTGAAGCAGCACAGATTCTGGGACCCCCAAGGGCTGGGCCAGGAGCTCGGCCCCCGCGGCCAGGCGTGTGGCAGTCACCCGGGACCACACGCCACTGAGCTGAGGAAGCTCAGCGCGCAGACGGGGAGCCACTTAGAGCCTCCGCCCCCTCGCCCACGGGCCACAGTCCCTTGGTAAGTCGTCCCCAGGCCGCTTCCCACCGGGCAGCCTCACTCCCTGCTGAGGCCCCTCTCCTCTTCCACGCCCCACGTCCCCCTGGCCCAAGACCCCTCTCTCCATCCACGACCCCTCAGCCCTGCCCCTGGCTTTCCTGTGGGATGACAAGTGACCCCCAGTGAAGGAGCGGAAGGGCCCCTTCGGGGAAGGAGGTGTCCCAGCTAGAAACTGGATCCAGCGGACATTCCTGGGCTGCAGACGGCCTGGGCCAGACCCCAGCACCCTCTCTCCCAGGACTTCTGCTCCCCTCGGGATGACCAGTAGTCCCAGTCTGCCCAGAGCATTCTGGTTTTAAAGCCAAAAATCCCACATCCCAAGAAACCCCTCAGTCCCCGGGGACCAGAGCAGTGGGTCACCCTCGCCCGGCCCGCAGGACTCCCACTGACCACTCGGAAAGCCATGGGGCGGGAGCAGGCGGGGCTGGGGGTCTTGGGGGTAGGGGGTTGCAGGCAGAGCCCTCTGCCCTGCACATGGCCAGGCCAGGACTGAGCCAGAGCAGTCACTGGTCACGGCTGGCTGTGTCCGGCCAGCTGACCCACAGAGCCTGCTCCGGGAGTGTTCCCGTCAGTGACCCCCACGTGGGCCGTTCTGCTGGGAGCAAGGTGGGGTCCAGGACCACCAAGCTGAGCTTCTTCCCACACGTGCTATGACACTTGGAGCCCCTCTGCTGCCGTACAGCAAGACTTGGCCTATTTCTTTTTTTGTTTTTTCAATTAATCTTTTTAGTCTCTTATTGAAACCTTAAGTCTTTGGTTTGAAATCACCGTGAATGTCAAAATAGAGCAATCACATGTAAACACTTGCATCTGTTAATAATTTATCAGATCACAGAGTTTGCAGAAAGATCAAATGTTCAAAAATCAATTAAAGGTTCAATTATTTAACTACCTGGATGAAAAAAAAATAGTTGTACCCATAAGATATGACTCACTAAACTAATTCCATCGCGGGTAATTAATATTTGAATATTTAAGATAAAATTATTTTGGTAACTAGAAAAATATAGGTGAATCTGTTTATAATTCCCAAATAGAGAAAAACGTAAGAAGCATAAAAGCAGTAGAAGAAACTTAAAAGAAAAAAATTTAGGAAATTTACACTCATACATTTCAAGGCACCACCATCCATAATAGTCAACAAATGGAAACAACCCAATGCCCACATACAGTAAAATAAACAAGCAAAGAGTGACATTTCAAACGCCCATTTTTTCCAAGTTCGTTTGTTTTTCTTTTCTTATTGATTTGTAAGAGTACTTTATACATACTTGATACAAGTTCTTTGTCAGAAGCTCGTACTGTGAGTACCTTTTTTAAGTGTGTTTTGATGAAGTTCTTAATTTTGATGGAACACAATTATCCTTTTCTTTCTTTCTTAGTTGATGTTTTCGTGTTCTAAGTAATCTTCATCTAACTCACAGTCCTGAAGACACGCTCCCACGTTTTCTCCCAGAAGTTTTCTTGTTTCCCATTCCACATATGGGACCGTGATCCAGCTGGAATCCTGTCTGTGTGTGGTGTGGCCTGGTCAGGTTCATGTTTTTCCGTCTGCTGTCCAAGGGCCCGAGCACTGCTGTTCGTGGTGTGTTCGTCACAAGCCAAGTAGCCACATGTGTGGGTCTCTTCCTGGGGTCCCCATTCTGCCCAGATGATGGAAGGGGGAGGGGAGGGGGGAGGGGCTGGGGGCTAACCGCACCGTTAACTCGCCAATGACACTGTTTTGCTTTGCTTGAATTTTTGCTGGACCATGGCTAACATTTCATAAACAAGTAACATTTATTATCTTTGGAATGAGTTGCAGTTTCCCCTGGAGACTAATATAGATTAATTTCTGTGACTATCTTCTGGACTCTAAAAATGAATGAATGTCATCTGTACTAGGGAATAAAGTTAGAAACGTATGAACAAATAAATCTTATGAATCACATAATTGAAATCTTGCCTCTATGTCTGTCTATCCGTCTCTCTTGCACCTGTCATGGGGTGGGACACTGCAACCACCTAAGGTGTAATTTATACACAGTAAAACTCTCTCTCATTCGTGCAGAATTTTGGGAGTTCTGATGAACGCATACTGTTGTGTATAACAACCACCACCCAGGCATGGGTGACTGGACCCTACGGTAAGAGTGCGTCTAGCTTATAATAAGCCACTGGGCCATATTCCAGCAGGGCTGTGCCGTCCTGGTTCTGCCAGCCGTGTGGCAGCCGGGCCACTCTGTGTGAGTCTCCTTGTAGCTTTCGTTTGAATTTTTCTCTAACAGCTTTTGATGTTGAGGATACTTTATATCCGTGTGTCTTCTTAGCTGAGGGGACCGTCAACACTTTGGCCAATTTTTAAATTGAACTGTTTGCTTTCTTATCGCTGAGTCTTGAAAAACCTTTGTGTGTTCTGAACACAAGTCCTTTATCAGACATGTGATTTGTCAACATTTTCTCCCAGTTCATGGTTGATCTTTTCACTTTTCAGAGCGTCTTTCAAAAAGCAAAGGTTTTTAATTGTGATGAGACCCAATTTATCAACTTCTTCTCTTATGGGTCTCGCTTTTGGTGTCATAGCTAAGACATCACACCTACACCAGTGTCACCAAGGTTTTCTCTTGCTTTCCTGCATAAGTCTTGTAATTTTAGGTTCTACATTTAGATCCTCATCCATTCTGAGTTAATCTGTGTGTGAGGTGTGATGTACGGATTGGGTTTCTTTTCTTTCTTTCATTTTTTTGCATGTGGATGTTCAAGGACTTCAGCACCATTTGCTGAAAAGACAGTTTAACATATTTTGATGCTATGGGGGTTTTTTTCAATTAAGCTTTTTATTTTGAGATAATTGTAGATTCTCATGAAGCTCTAAGAAATAATCCAGAAAGATTCCAGGTACCCTTTACCCAGCCTCCCCCAATGGTGACATCTTACAAAACAACAGTGGGACATCTCGACCAGGATGTTGGCATTGATACAGCCGAGACAAAGAGCCTTTCCAGCCCCACCAGGATCCTGCCTCTTGCCTTTGCTCTCCCTCTCACCACCTAGCTAACCCCCGACAACCACAAACCTGTTCTCTAGTTCTATAACTTTGCTGTTTCGGGAATTGTATAGAACCTTTGGGGACTCTTTTTTCACTCAGCACAACTCTCTGGAGAGTCACTCAGGTTGTTTTGTGTTCTCTGCTTTTTACCGCCAAGCGAGATCCCAGGGCGGGGATGGCCCACAGCTTGCTCATCTATCCACCTGTTGAACGACATCTGGGTTGTGTCCAGGTTTTGGCTGTTGTGAAGATGTGTGCACGGGCTTTGGCGTAAACATCAGTTCTTGTTTCTCCGGGATAAATAAATGCCTTCGTGCAATTGCTGTGCTGTACAGTAGTTGCGTGTTTAGATTTTTAAGAACTCGACAAACTGTTATTATTGCTAGAGTGATTGTATTATCATTTGTTTGTTTGTTTTGTTTTTTGCGGTACGCGGGCCTCTCACTGCTGTGGCCTCTCCCGTTGCGGAGCACAGGCTCCGGACGCGCAGGCTCGGCGGCCATGGCTCACGGGCCCAGCCGCTCCACGGCACGTGGGATCTTCCCGGACCGGGGCATGAACCCGTGTCCCCTGCATCGGCAGGCGGGCTCTCAACCACTGCGCCACCAGGGAAGCCCTCTCCTTGTGGTTTTAATTTACATTTCCCTCCAGGCTAATGATGTTGAGCACCTTCTCATGTGCTTATTTGCCTTCTCTATGTCCTCTTCAGAGAAGTGACTCTTCATGTCTTTTACCCATTTTCTAATTGGATTGTTTGGTTTTTAATGTTGTTATGTTGAGAGTTTGTTATATATTCTAGATACTAATCCTTTGGTGAATGTGTGGTTTGCAAATATGTTCTCCCAGTCAGTACCTTCTCTTTTTATCCCGCAACAGGGTCTTCCACGGAACAGAAGTTTTTAATTTTGATAAAGTCAAATTTACCTTTTATTTCCTTCTACGGATCATGCTTTTAGTGTCAAGACTAAGAACTTTGCCTAATCCTAAATCCTGAAGATTTTCTCCCATTTTCCTAAAAGTTTTAGAGTTTTGCGTTTTACCTTTAAGTGTGTGACCCATCCTGAGCTAATTTTTGCATAACATGTCAGTTAGGTCCACATTCTTCTTTTTTTTTTTTTGGTCTGTGGATGTCCAATGCCTCCAGCGACTTGTGGAAAAAACAGCCCTTCATCCACTGAATTGCTTTGGGCATATTTGTGTGGGTCTGTTTCTGGGGTCTCTTTTCTGTCCCACCGATCTATCTCTACCCCTCTACCTATACCACATAGTTTTGGTTATCCAGCTACACAAGAAGTCCTGGAATCAGGTACATTGATGTCTCCCAATTCCTTCTTATTCACAGTTGCTTTGCCTACTCTAGTTCCTTCATGTTTCCATATGAATTTTAGAATAATCTTGTCTATATCTACAAATATTCTTGCTGGGGTTTTGATAGGAATTGTATTGCACTTGTATGTTAATTTGAGGAGAACTGACATTTTTACCACGTCAAGTCCTCCAGTGCATGAGCATGGTATGTCTTTACGCAAGTGCGACCCCGTGGGGCCTTCCTGGGACAGACCCTGCCCTGTCCTCCGTCTACCTCTTGTTTATAGAAACCTAGCTTCCTAGGCCTTCCCTGAGTTCCAAAGAATAAATTTAATCAGAGAAGTGAGAAAATGAAAAAACAAAGGAAAACAGTCAAACAAGATGAAATAATAATAGTTTAGCCATTAAACAAAGTCAAGGACCTTTAGTTCCTCCTCCAGGGCTATAGATAATATCCTGAGCCATATCCTTTGAGCTGTTTTGCAGATACAGAAACTGGCACTGAATGGAAAAAGCTGACTGCGTGGTGACCAGACTGTAGCCATGACATAAGCTGCTCCATCTTGCACAATTCCGAGAACTGGCCTCAAGGACATGGGAACAAACCGACCCTGGAGTTGAAGGTTAACTGTACTTAAAACAATCAAGATGACGCCGGGGCTTCCCTGGTGGCGCCGTGGCTGAGAGGCCGCCTGCCGATGCGGGGGACGCGGGTTCGTGCCCCGGTCCGGGAAGATCCCACATGCCGCGGAGCGGCTGGGCCCGTGAGCCATGGCCGCTGAGCCTGCGCGTCCGGAGCCTGTGCTCCGCAATGGGAGAGGCCACATCGGTGAGAGGCCCGCGTACCGCAAAAAAAAAAAAAAAAAGATGACGCTGATCAGACCACTGCAGACCAGTTTCAAAATGACTTCCAGAGCTGACTCCGCTGTTTCTGCATTTAGCCCCTCCCTCTGCCTATACAACCCTGAAGCTCCTCTTTAAAAGCTCTTGCCCTCTGATCGGCAGCTGAGGAGTTGGTTCTTTGGGACACGGGTCCACATTCTCCCCAGGATTGCTGGCTTCCTCAATAAAGCTACCTTCCTTTTAGCCAACACTTGTCTCTCAGTATTGGATCCTTGAGCTGACGAGCAGCCGAACCTGAGGTCAGTGACACGTCCATCTGTTCAGATCCTCTTTGATTCCTTTCATCAGTGTTTTGCAGTTTGGGGCACACAAGTCCTATATACGCCTTGTTAGATCTACACCTAAGTTTTTCAATTTATTTGAGCAATCGCAAATAGTATTATATTCTTAATACAATGGTCAGTGACCACGTGGTCATTGGTAAGATATAGAAATACAGCTCATGGGTGTATGTTTATCTTGTATCCTTGAAGCTTGCAGAATCGGCTTATTCTTAGATTTTTTAAATAATAGATTATTTGGAATTTTCTGTGTAGACAATTGTGTCATTTGCAAATACGGACAGCTTCATTTCTTCCAAACTGGATGCTCTTTGTTTCCTTTTCTTACCTTACTGCACTGACTAGAACTTCCAGGCCTGTTGGAGAAGAGTGGTGAGAGTGGGCGTCCTTGCCTGGCTTCCAGCACTCATCTCTCCCCAAGAAGTTCAATGTTAGCAGCAGGGTTTTTGTAGACGGTCTTCATCCAGCTGAGGAAGCTGCCTCTATTCCTGTTTCTCTGGGAGCTTTTATCATGAATGGGTGCTGAACTTTGTCATGTGAAGTGCTTTTTCTGCATTAATTGATATGCTCATGTGATTTTTCCTCTTTGGCCGGTTAATATAGCTGATTTCATTCATTTTTGAATATTGAAGCAGCCTGCGTCCCTGGAATGGACCCCACTTGGTGAAAATGTATAATTCTCTTTATGTACTGATGAACTCTGTGTGCCGTTACTTTGTAAAACATTTTTGTATCTATATTTACGAAAGATGTTAATCTGTAGTTTTAATTTTTTCTGTACTGTCTCTATAATTATGGTATCTGGGTAATACTAACTTCATAAAATGAATTGGGAAGTGTCCCCTCCTCTTCTCCTTTCTGGAAGAAATTGTGCAGACTTGGTGATAATTCTTTAAAAGTTTGATAGAATTCTTCACTGAAACCGTCTGAGCCTGGATTCTCTTTTTGGAGTTTAAAATTATGAATCTAATTTCCTTAATAGTTATAAGGCTACACAAATTATCTATATTGAGTGAGTTGTGGTAGTTCTTGCTTTTTGAGGAATTGGTTTATTTCATCTAAGTTGCCAAGTTTCTGTGTGTAGAGCTGTTCCTAGCATTTGCTCATTACCCTTTTGACGACTGTGGGTTCTGTAGTGATATCCCCTGTTCCATTCCTGATATTGGTAACTTGGCTCTTCTCTCTTTTTTCTTTTCAGCCTTTCTAGAGTTCTGTAAATTTTATTGATATTTTTCTTTCTTTCATTTCATTTCTTCCATTTAAATGAGTTAAAATTCATTCATTTCTTTCCCATTTTCCTGTTTTCAATTTCTCCAGTTTCTGCTGTTGTCTTTGCTTTTTCCTTCCTTCTGCTTTGAGTCCCTTTTTCTCTTCTTTTCCTGTAGGTTCTTGAGGTGGGAGCTTAGTGTACTGATACGAGACATTTCCTCTTTCCTAGTATACGCCTTTACTGATATAAAATTCCCCCAGCACTGCTTTAGATTTATCCCTCAATTTTTGATATGTTGAGTTTTCATTTCTATTCAGTTCAGTGTATCTTTGTGCTTCCCTCAAGCCTTCCTCACTGGTCCATGGATTATTTAGAAATGGGTTTCTGAGTATTTGGAGATCTTCTTGTTAACTTTTGGTTACTGGTTTCTAATTTGATTCTATTGTTGTCGGAGAACAAACTCTGTGTGGTTTCCGTTATGTTAAATCTGTTGAGATTTGTTTTATGTCCCAGGATATGGTCCGTCTTGGTATATTTTCTGTGGGCACTTGAAAAGTGTGTGTATTCTGCTACTGTTGGGCGGAGTGTTCTGTAAATGTTGATTAGATCTGTTGGTTGATGGTATTAAGTTCTTCTACATCCTTGATGATTTTCTGTCTAGTTGTTCTATCAGTTGTTGAGAGACAGGGGTGGACATCTCCAGCCGGAATTGTAAATTTATATATTTCCCCTTTCAGTTATATCAGTTTTCAGTTCACAAATTTCGCAGCTTTTAGGGTATATCTTATGGTGACAGATTCTCTAGCTTTTCCTTCATCTGAGAATGGCTTGTCTTCCCCTTCCTTTCTGGAGGATATTTCCACTGGGTTAAGCATTCTGGGCTGGCAGTCCTTTTCTTTCAACACGTAGAAGATGTCATGCTTTTTTGGCCTTCGTGATTTCTAACGAGAAATCGGCCGTCATTCAAATGGGTTTTTACCCCTAAAGGTAAACTGCTGTTTCTCTCATTGCTTTCATTTTTTTAATGTTCTTGCCTTTAGGTTTCAGAAGTTTGACGACGATGCTTCTTGGTGTGGCTTTCTTTGGGTTTTACCTGTTTAGGCTTCACTCAGCTTTTTCAATCTGTGGGTCCTTTGCCAAATTTGGGACGTTTTAAAACTTTATTTCTTTGAGTACTTTTTCCAGGTCCCCTGTGGCACAGATCCCACAGGTTTCTGAGTCTCTGTTCATTTTTTTCCCATGTATTTTCTGTTGATCGGATCGGATAATTTCCGTTGTTCTACAGTCCAGTACAGTGATCCTTTCCCTCCATTGTGCTGGTGAGCACGTCCTTTGAGAGGTTTCTCTTTGTTGGGTTGGCTTTTATTTCATTTATTGTAATTTTCGGTTCCAAAGTTTCCATGGGTTCTCCTTTATATTTTCTCTTTCTTTGCTCGCACTTTATACTTTTTATTCGTTTCAATGTGTCCATAACTGAAACATTTTTTGGCAGCTGCTTTAAACTCTTTGCTGGATAATCTAACATCTGTGTCATCAGTGTTGGCCTCTGTCGATTGTCCTTTCTCATTCATTTCGAGATCTTCCTGCTTCTTGTCATGATGAGCAATATTTTTATTGAAACTTGGACATTTTGGGTACTGTCGTGAGATTCTGGACCTTATTTAAGCCTGTTTAGTTGGCTTTCTCTAGCGCAGATTTACCAAGGGAAGGGGAGAACCAGATGGGGGTCCAACCCTCTGTTGACACCCAAGAGGCCTTCTCATTACTGCTGGGTGGGGTGGGAGTCCTGGCTCCCCACGAGGCCTCCCTGGCTGGGGGGACAGGTGTTCCTCATTAGTGCACCCCTGCACAACCTCCACGGACACTCTGGGGGAAGGTGTTGCCTTTCCCCTCTAGCTCTCCTGTGGCATGATTTTTAGATATGTCTCTTATAAGCATGTAGTCAGCCTGTAAGTGTTCTTCTCCCTTTCTCACCCCACCTCCAGCTTTGTGCTCAGGGGAAGTTGGATGTGCCTTTATTCTCATAGGTAAGAGCGGGCTCTCCAGCCACCCTGTTGGATGCATCCCTGCCTCTTTCTTTGGCCTCTGCCCTTCTCATGCCATTTGGCTTATGTTTACTTTGCCTTTTCTGCCCTGTGGATATTCACTGAGTAATGTTTCCATAGAGGCTATCTTTTTCTATCAGCAATACTGAGTCACCACTGTGGATGGCAGAGAAACCACCACCCTTCCATTCTTCCAGGCCTTGTTCTGGAATGTTCACTCTGGATTGTAATAACAATTTCACCCCTGTGTCTGTCCTGCGAGAGTTACTTCTGATCTTTGCACTCAGGGCTATTGCCACAGCACACAGCCACCTGGAGCAGCCCCTAAACCAGACAGTTCCAGGGCTCTCACCAGGCTTCTTAGGCCAAGCCTTTCCCTTTCTTGAACATGCTACTGAGATTGTATCTTGATGGTATGATCTCAAAGTACGTCTTCAGGTCCTTTTAGTTTCCAGGAAAAGTATGTGGGAAATATTCTTACTAATCCTTAGACGTGACAGCGTTCAGAAGGCCCGTTCCCTCCCACTCCAGGCCGCACGTGCTTCTGAGCACCTGTGTCTGACACCTGTTTCTGGACCCCCATCCATTCCCCGCCGACCTCCATCACCTGTTTAAGGGCACTGTCTCTGGCTGTTCTCTGCTCCAGGCAGGCTCACCTCCCCAGGGTGAATATTCCCACGGAATTATGTTCCTTTTGCAATTATACACAGATTAATGAGACTATAGAACCAGAAAATTATGTTCCTGCTAAACTTTGACCTTCCTATGAGAGCAAGGATTTTGTCTGGTTTTGTGACCTTTGTTCAATGAAAAGGAGAGGTTCTCAAACAGCTAAATAAATGAGCAAAACTGACAGCTTGTGGGCTTCCCTGGTGGCGCAGCGGTTGAGAGGCCGCCTGCCGATGCAGGGGACACGGGTTCGTGCCCCGGTCCGGGAAGATCCCACATGCCGCGGAGCGGCTGGGCCCGTGAGCCATGGCCGCTGAGCCTGCGCGTCCGGAGCCTGTGCGCCGCAACGGGAGAGGCCGCAACAGTGAGAGGGAAGCGTACCATTAAAAAATAAATAAAAGGTCTTGCTTCAGCTCAAAAATGTTTTCTTTTATCATATCTTCAATCCAGTTATGTGATTGGCACGGTTGGGTTTAAGTCTATCATCTTGCCATTCGTTTTGTGTTTTACCCACCTGTTCTTTGTTCCTCTTTCCTGGTTTCTTTTCAGTTAATCAGTTTTTTCTTTTCTTTTAGACTAAACTTTATTGAGATATAATCCACACACCAGAAGATTAATTCACTTCAATAGTCAGTGAGTTTTAACAAATGTTTACACTCAGGAAACCAGCATCACGATCAAGATACATTTCCATAACCTCAAAAAATTACTTCATGCCCCTTTCCAGTCAACCTCACCCTTATTCCTGACCCAGGCAGCCGCTGGTCTGAGTGCTGTCCCTGTACCTTATTCGTGTCTGCTCTGGAATGTCATACAGATGGAATCATAAGGAGTAACTCCTGGTGCCTGGATGTCTCTGAGACTCACCTGTGCTGTGGTGTGTACCCACAGATCGTTTCTTTTCAGTCTTTTTTTTTTAAACTAATTTATTTATTTTTGGCTGCATTGGGTCTCCGTTGCTGCAAGTGGGCTTTCTTTAGTTGTGTTGAGTGGGGGGCTACTCTTTGTTGCGGTATGTGGGCTTCTCACTGCAGTAGCTTCTCTTGTTGCGGAGCACGGGCTCTAGGCGCACAGGCTTCAGTAGCTGTGGCACGCGGGCTCACTAGTTATGGCTCATGGGCTCTAGAGCGCAGGCTCAGTAGTTGTGGCGCATGGGCTCAGTAGTTGTAGCACGCGGGCTCTAGAGCGTAGACTCTGTAGTTGTGGCGCACGGGCTTAGTTGCTTCACGGCATGTGGGATCTTCCCGGACCAGCGCTCGAACCCGTGTCCCGTGCATTGGCAGGCGGATTCTTAACCACTCTGCCACCAGGGAAGTCCCCTTTTTAGCCGTCTTTAATCGTCCGTCTTTCCCTTCTTGTTTCAGAGTCAATGGTTTCTTGAATTAATAGACACTTTCTAAAATATACTTTATTTCCCTGTCGTAAATTTTTTTCTTACAAAACTATGTGTCTCTCCTGTCTCTCATACCAGCTAATGACTCTTTCCAAGGGCCCCACTTCAGTTGCTTTTATTTGTTTGTTGTTTGCTTGCCATGAAGTGGCTTCTCCAGGCCTCTGGTACTTTCCTGTTGAGGGGACCGCAGGGTCTACTGGCCCCTGGGCTCACCAGTTGGTCAGTGTATCAGTCAGTTACTTAAAAGTCTGAGACTTAAACTAGCCAAGCGCCACTCGGGACCCACATGACACGTCTGTCGTGGGCTCACTGTTCTCGCTGCAGGACCCAGGCTGCTGGAGCATTGCCATGTGCTGTGGCAGAGGGCAAAGCCTGGCCCAACAGTTTTGCTAAAGATGCCCCTTTTTCCATATCTTTGTTGCCCAGAGGGGTAAAGTAATCCTGAATAAGTGGAGATCTGTGCATGAATGAGAAGGCTGGGGTGCCAGGGAGGAAATGGCCCTCAAAGGGTTAAATCCTGAGGGGGCTGAGGTGGGACCTGATGGAGTAAGAATGTGGGTGATAATGACGCGGGGTCTCCAGAAAGTCTAGAGATACGTAGCCAGCACGGTCGAGACGCAAGGGAAATGATGCCCTGTGGAAAAGGCAGACCTGGCCCGGAGGGCCGCAGAGAATTTCCAACCGTGCGTGCACAGCTGGGCGAGGAAAGCATGGAAGGTGTTCCTTGTGCAACACCAAGCAGATACCGGCACGGTGAGGACCCGGTGGGCTGGGATGCAGTGAGGACGTGAGGGCACGCGAGGAGGAGAGATCAGAAGCTGGTGTGGTGCGTGCCGCTTCCCATACCAGAGGGTCTGAATTGCCTGTGGCAGAGGCTGGGCACCACTGGAGCACAGTGAATGGCAGCCAGGTGCCTGGGGTGGCTGCATCACCTCACAAGCCCTTAGCAGGCCCCGCAGACGGCTCCCCCATTGTGGCCCCACTGGAGGAGCTCTGAGGCTAGTGGGGGGTGGGAAGAGACAGGAGGGAGGCCACATCCTGCTGGCTTCCTGGAGGAGGTGACCGCGAGAGGAGGAAGGGCCAAGCAGGGGCAGGAGGAAGGTGACAGGGTGGGACCACGGCCTCGCCTCTCCCCACTCTGCCCCCTCAGCGGGTTCCAGGCTCCCACAGCCTCTGTGTCTCTGCCCTCCCCTGCGGGTGGGCGGTCTAGACTGCAGGCTCCTCGACGCCCCCCTCCCAGAGTGACACAGGGCTGCGGCAGTCTCCCGGGATGCACACGCAGATGCGGGGCTCGGCTGGAGGACCTGGCCTGGGGGCTCGTCCTCAGAGCCTGTTGCCCATCTGTGGACGAGGGGCGTGTGGGGTGAGGACGGACAGGGGACATGGAAGGGCTTCATGGAGGGGCGTCCGGCAAGGCTTGGTTGCAGGGTGAGACTTTACTAGGTGGATGTGGGGCTGGGAGGAGGCAGGGGTCCCGGGGGCAGATCCAGAACAGGACTTTCAGGGAGTGAAGAAGTGGGGGACGGGGCTCAGCCTGGCCGGGATGGGCAGACGAGGAGAGCCCCAACGGCTACGGGTCTGCGGCCACACCAGCCTCCTCTGTCCTCCCGCAAGCCCGCCCAGGGCTCGGCCCCTCCCCCGGGCCCCCCAGGCCACCCTGGCTCCCCCTCCCTGTCCATGGCCCTTCTCCTCACGTCCAGCCAGAAATGACAGGAAGGCTGGGTGCCAACACCCTGCCGCTTGCGAGCAGGGCCCACCTGAGCGGTACCGACTGTCCGGCCACCGGCCCGGCTCTGTCCAAGTCCCCGTGTCTGCGTTGCTTTCCCCCAGTTTCCTCTCTGGGTTTATTATATTTTCCCAGCTCGGTAGGGATGAGGTGAGGTTCAAACCACCAGCCAGTGACCTCAGGCCAGGCAGCCGAACTCCCGACACCGCCTCCTCATTTGCTGGTGGAGGTCCCCTCTTGAGCATCCATCCAGACGGCATGTGGGTGCTCTCGGTCGCCCCAGGTGCCCCCAATACCACTGCAGACACTGCCCCGCTGATGCCCGAGGCCCCTCCCCACTGGGTGCCCTGAGCAGGCCGGGCCCCCGCAAACCCCAGCATCCCCCTCCCGGTCTCTTTGTCGGTGCCCCTGACACAGGAGCTCAGGAGATGCACGAGTGGATGTTCTGTGAGGACGAGCCAGGAAGGGCAGGCCCGATGGGGACCAGAGGCCGGAACACCAAGCAGTGGGCTCCCTGCTCCCCTCCACACCCTGGCCCTCCAGGCTCCTGGCCCCGCCACCTCCCAGCCATGGGGTGGGGTAGGGAACGCCCTCCTCACCTGGGCCTGTCCAGCCCCACCTGAGACAACATCCCCACTTGATAAGGCTGACTCCACTGATTTCACGCGCTGGCGCACACAGCCTAATCTGCTTATCTGTGGGCCGCCAGGCCACACCTGAGAGGAGCTCCTGGGCCTGATAGGGGCAGGGGAAGGGGCTCTCTCTGCTGCCCCAGCTTGGATATCCTGTCCAGCAAAGGCCAGAGCAGAGGGTCCAGCATGTTCCCCTCCCCCCTTCCCTGCGCCCCACACCTGCAGCCATGTCCACCTGCACGACACCTGGGCCAGGAAGTGGCCGCCGTCCATGGTAGCGGCCAGAATCCGGGCCAGGGAGTGCCTGTTTGTGGGAGGGAAGGCTCAGGACGTCCTAACCCCCTCCCGTATGGCTGGACGGTGTCCGCACAGCCCGGGCTTGTGCCCCTCCCCACTGGGCAGCTCTGGGCAGGGCGTGCTCATGGGTGACTTGGCCTCACGCCCCGGGTGCACACCGAGCATCGGGCCGGTGCACCTGAGGCGCCCCCACCCCGGGGCCACGTCCGGCTGGCGTGGGCACTGACCACCCAGGGGCACAGAAGTGAGGGCTGCCCGCCGCGTGGAGGGGGCTGGGAGACTGAGGGCCAGCCCCTCCTGTGGGGACCAGCAGGATGGTGGGCCGGAAGTGGTTGGAAAGGGCAGCTGGAAGGGTCCTGGGGGCAGCTGTCAAGGGGGCAGCAGGGCAGCACTTGAGGGCTACGTGCAAGTGGGTAGAGGTCCTGAGAAGCTGGACCCCCGTGGCCGCAGTAGTCCTGCGTGGTGGCCTGCGGGGTGCCACCTGGGCCCCTCAAGCACCACACCCTCTCCCCCTGCCCCCGGCCACTAGGAGTGCTGGCTGCAAGGACTCGGCCATCCGTCCCCGGGAACTGCCCCCCCGGAGACCCTCCCAGCCCAAGGCCGAAACACCCCCACCCCGGGCACAGACGGCCCACAGAGCTGCTCCGAGGGCAGCCGAGGTTTCCCCAGATGGCAGGATGCAGGGCTGGGAGTGCCAGCGGTCAGCCCCGCTCAGGGCTGCCCGGGGGGGCGGAGTCTGTCCTACATCGTGAGGACTCCGACCGCCACCCGTGGGGGCTACTTCGAGGCTGAAGCGGGGAGGGCGTGTGGATGAGCCTCTGTTTCCTTCATTCAGGATTTCGGCCAAGGGCCGGCTCTGGGCCCGGCGTGTTCCCGCACTGGGGACACAGCACAGAGCAAAGCAGACCTCGCTCTCGTGGCTCTGACGCTGGGGGCAGGGGACCCACAGACCGGTGAGCGCACAGGGCAGTGTCAGCTGGTGACAGACTCTCTGAAGAATTTGGACCGGGGTGGTGTGGGGCAGGTCGGCGATTTCAGAAGCACAGTCACGGGGCCTCTGGGAGGGGACATGTGCTCAGAGGGCAGGGGCCAGGCGTGAGCACTGATCCCACAGACGCCCCTCCCCCCAGCACAACTGACGGCGGGCAGGGGCGGCGCCGGGTCAGCACGCAGGCCGGGTGGGAAGGTGGGCCGTGCACAGAGCCTTTGTTGCTCTGTGGGGCCTGAGACACCTGGCTGGGAGGGCTTAGACAGGCAGAGCCACCAGGCGTGGACAGTGTCGTCCCCAGATGGCCAGGAAGTCCCAGGGATGCTCAGCCCCTGGGTCTGGTCTGGGGGACAGAGAGGGGGCTGGAGAACAGGCACCTGAGGGTCTCTGGGGACCGTGCCTCTTCCCTCTCCAGAACAGGGCCTGCTGGCTCCCAGAGGCTGTGGGTACGCCCGTCGGGGATTTACTCTGCAGGTGCAGAAGTGAAGGGGGGCCGGGGCTGAGCGGGCGACGTGGCTCCGTCTCCAGTGCTTGAAGGACCTTAGTGACCTGTCACACAGCTCAACGGCCCAGGGTCTTTGTCCCAAAGGGTCGGGGCCTGGGGACTTTGCAGAAAGTGCCCAGTGGCCCAGGGGAACCGTGACGGTGAGCTGGCGGGGTCAGGCCTTGGGGCAGCGGGGGCCTCTATTCACACCAGGCTGTGTGGGATGTTCTCCTAGAGGGTGGATCTTCCTGAGTCAGACCCAGCTCAAGGCCCGGCTTGGGGCGGGTCTCTGTGCTCACCACGTGCCAGCCTCGGGGAGCTGCCAGGATCCCCCACCTGGGAGTCAGGTGCACCCCGCCTGGCCCGGACTCAGGGGCGTCCATGGGCCAGGGCACCGGTGGGCAGTACCCTGGGCTGCTCGGAGCAGAGCCTGCAGGTCCTCAGAGTGTGAAGCCTCACTGCCCGAGGGGCCGAGCCCCCAGGGTGGGATTCCCTCCCATCCTGCCTGGTGGTTGGATTGGATGGACTACCTGCCCTGCCCGCCCCGGGGGCCAGGTGAATGGTGGCCCCCAAAGTACATGCCCCACACCCCAGCCCCTAGAAGCCGTGAGTATGTGTATTTGGGAAAAGGATCTTCACAGGTGTAATTGTTAGGGACCTTGAGGGACCTTCATCCTGGGCTCCAACTCCAATGGCGAGGGTCCCAGTGAGATCTGAGAAGCAGAGACCACGCAGGGGACATGGCCGTGAAGACAGGAGCAGAGACAGGAGGGAGGCAGCCACGAGCCCAGCAGCGCCGGAGCCCCCAGGCCTGGGAGAGAGGCCTGGAGTGACATCCTCGGGGGCTCCAGCTCCCTGACCTCTGACCCTGAGGGCCTCCACGGGCTCCCCCAGGCCCAGGACCCTCAGGGATGCACACCGTCCTCCAGGTGCACAGGCCGGGAGAGGGTGGTCCCATGCAAAGCAGCTGCTGGCACCCTAACGGGGGACAGGCCATGGAAGGCCACACAGCCAGGGAGCTGGCCACGGTCTACCCCCCTTGCTGTCCCCCGTCACCTCAGCCAACCTGTGCTACCACAGGTCAGTGCCGGGGGGCCCCCATCACCCAGGGTGGGCAGACCTGGCGGGGAGACACTCCTGCCGTAGCTTCCGTGGCTGACAGGCCCCCTGGAACCAGGAGGCTCTGCGGGACAGCCAGGGCCGTGTGCTTGCGGCTGGCTCACCTGCACTCGTTCACCTTCCCTCACCCATTTATTGCTCAGTGTTTATGGGGCCCCTCCCTCCAGCGCACACTGCGATTTGGGGGACAGACCGTTCACAGGTCGTAGCACAGCAGTGTGAAGGGGAGATGCGGGCTCAGGACGGAAGGGCAGCAGGGCCCCTGCCTCAGGTGAGTCCTTCAGAGGCATGAACCCAAGTTCTAGACCCCCACTGGGTCAGAGAGCAGGGGCTCACACCTCTGCTTGGACACCACGACTTTGGGTCTCCAGGGCCGGGAAGTCCTCTGTCCCTGGGGCAGGGGTGTCCCCCACCCCTGGCACACGTATGTCCCGGTTGCCCTCCAGGAAGCTGTGAGGATTACACCAGCCCAGCCTGGTGGGGGTGGCCCAACGCCGGGACCAGAGGGGATGGGGCCAGATCACCCCGTCTGCACTGAGAAGCCCCTGCAGGCCTCTCCGGCCCCTCTGTCCGCTCCCTTCGGCATCACTGCTCAGAGAGTTTAGAAATTCCAACCCGAGGACAAGCGCCCAGCGGGAGGACTCGACCCCCCCGCCCCTCCCCGCTGACTGGGCTCGTGGGAACCGAGGAAGGCTGCCCTGGAGGGTTAGAGCGGAAATCAGAGTTCTAGGAGTGGGGGTGGGTCAGCGGGGGGCTGGAGGATGCTGGGCCTCGTAGGAGAGAAAGCAGTGGCATCTCCCCAGGCCAGCCCAGCCCAGCCTGGCACGGGGAGCAGCCGGGCCTGGGGCAGCTCTGAGGACACACAGGGCTGTACACACTGGTCAGCTCTCGGCCTCAGCTGCCTTCGGCCCCAGGGTCAGGCCAAGGTGCACTGCTGATCTGAGAGCGGAACCTGGGGTTTTCAGGGACCCTAAAGCCCGTCCCAAGACCATTGGCGGCTGACGCTGCCCCGCCTGGCTGCCCGCCCCGAGCCCACTGGCAGTGCCTTCACAAGGCAGCGGTCCCCAGAGACTCTTCCCAAACTGGCAAGACGTCTCAGGCCGTGGCCCCACCTGAGGGACCTGACCCTCTGCCAGTGGCTGTGCTCCCACTTCCCTGGGGTGCCTAGCAACATCTGGCAAGGCGCTTCCAGCAGGGCTGAGCACATCCAGCTGGGCCCACACTGGGGGCTGCAAGCCTGCTGCTGGGACCCTCCGTGTTTCTTGCGTGACCTTAGATCACGCCGGCCTGCTCGTTACAGAACGTCGGCCCCTTGCACACCTGTGTTCGCGGCAGTGCTACCGTCACCAAGAGGTGGAGGCAGCTCAGTGTCCGTCCGTGGATGAGTGCATTCACAAAGTGTGGTCCGTCCACATAGTAAAGCATTACTCCGTCTTAAGAAGGAAGGAGATCCTGACACAGGCTACAACAGGATGGCCCCTGGGGACACTACACTCGGTGAAATAAGCCAGACACAGAAGGACAAATCCTGTCTGATTCCACTCCCAGGAGGTCCCTAGAGGAGTCACATCCATAGAGACAGGAAGTAGACGGTGGGGCCCGGGGCTGGGGGAGGGGAGGGGAGTGTTTCACGGGGACAGAGTGTCCGTTTGGGAGGATGGAGAAGTTCTGGAGGTGGATGGGGGTGATGGTCACACAACAATGAGAACGTGCTTTGCGCTGCTGACGTCTCACTTACAAGTGGTTAAGGTGGTAAGTTTTATGTTGTGTATTTTGCCACAATTCAAAAAAATAATTTTAAAAATAAATCAACCCCGCCCCTCCCCAAACAGCATAACCTATAGGAAGCAGGGGATCCCCTGGCGGCCCAGTGGTTAGGACTCCGCGCTTTCACTGCGGTAGCCCGATTCAGTCCCTGGTCCGGGAACTACTATCCCGCAAGGGAGGGAGGGAGGGAGGGAAGGAAGGAACTGTGTCCTGGCGCCCTGCTCCTGGCACAGACCTTGCCCCATCCACACCGAAGGACTTGACCGTGTGGCTCTAGACCGGGAGGACTGAAGCCTTCCTGGGGGCTGCAGTGGACACAGGTCCAGCTGACGGGGGGTGGAACTGTCCTTTCCTTTTCTCCTGCAGCAAACATTTATCAAGTCCCACTGCGTGCAGGACACCGCTGTCTGCCAGAAACTTGCTGAGCGACCCAGGGCCGCACAGGGAGGGGCCCAGGCGGGCACTCCGGGAGGAGAGGACCTGCCCCGGGGATTAGTGGGGTGTTGCTTCCCTGAAGGAGGATTTGAGAACAGCCCTGACAAAGGCAGCTGCCTGCCCTCTGGGACTAATCCAGGATCTCTCAGCGCAGGGGCAAAAGTTCCCGTCTGGGGAGCCTGAGTCACGCAGCCTCCCGTGGGGTTTGCGGGCCAGGGAGCCATGCACTTGGCTCAGTGGCAGTGAAAGGCCCGTCAATTCACAGGAAAGGAAGAGATCCATTAGGGTCCCCTCCTCCCAGGTAAATCAAAGGCCCCAGGAAGGAGAGGAAGGAGGGAAACGCGGCTCAGAACGCAGCCAAGCACCAGGCCGCCTGCGGGTCAACCGGACGTCTCTGTAGCCACTGCTCCCGCCCTGTGAGGGGGTGCTGGTGGCAGCGGGGGAGGAACAATGGGGTTGGGGGCCTCTAGATGCCCCACTCTTAAAGATCCCTCCTGGCAAACCAGGCTCTCTGGCAGCAGCTCCCGCGTCAAGCGAGGAGGCCAGGCTTCCCAGACGGTAGGGGTTCTCCTTACACACCAGCCCTGGGCGCAGGGTGTCATCAGGGTTCCAAGGCCACTTCCAGGCCTGTGTGGGCAGGGGGAGCCCTATCAGTTAGCGACGCCGGCCCAGGCACCAGAGGACAGGGTGGCAGCCACCTGCAAGCTGGGGACGCGGCCTCCTCCAGCTGCCTGAGGCCCCCACTTCTGAGGGCCTCGGAGACCCTGTGCCTGGCCCGCTGCCCCATGGGGACACCTTCTTCTTGTCCCACAGCACATGTCTGCGGGTGGGGCTCGAGGGCCATGAGACGGGCACGGCCTGCCCTCCCAGACCTCACGGCAAACAGGTGGTGACCAGAGCGGTCAGCAGAGTCTCAGATTACAGCCGCCCAGTGCCGGTGGGACGCTGGGCTCAGGGTAGTGGTCCTGCAGTCCCCAGGCACTTCCAACAGCCGCCTGGCTGGCCCACCCGGAGTGGGTGTCTGTGAATGGGGGATCGGCCCCCCCACGGCTTTGCTCCCTCTTTGCCTTCAAGGCACCTGTGGGGCAGGAGCGTGGCCGTCCGTTCCCCACCGCAGGCAACATGCCTGCCCTCTCAGGGCCTCCTATGACAAGGCCCACAGGTAGGGCCTCAGCGGGCAGGACCTCTCCGGCCCCTCATCACCCTCAAGGATGCAGCATCGGCGGGGCAGCCGGAGGCAGGGAGGCCAGAGGTTGCAAGATAGGGGTGTGCGGTTTGCAAGAGGGCTGAGGGAAGGGTTTGTACGCCCAGCCGGCTGCGCCTGCGCGCCACTGGGAGCACCGCGGGTCACGGCAGGTCCAAAAGCTGCGTGCCCTCTAAGGTCAGGTCACCTCCTCAGGGTCCCAGGGGAGGGGGGTGCGAGCAGGCCTGCCGAGGCCGGGAGGTCCTCTCAGAGGAATGGCTCCTCCTGTCTGCACCCTCCCTGCCTCGCGGCCTTGCAGGAGGGCTCCACAGGTCAGCCGACGGGGTGACGTGGCACTGTGACCCTTCCTCCTGGCACCCGGCCCTTCCCAGCAAGCCGTGAGACTGAGAGGCCCCTGGAACGTGGTGGGCTTGGCCCTGCCCGGCCCGTCTCCGGGAGGCAAGGAGACGTGCAGGGACAGATCAAGGTCAGGACAAGGCACATTGTCCCCAGCGGTGCTGAACACGTTCCCGCCCAAGTCTCAAGGATGGAGGGTGGACATGGACGGACAATGGCCATGCCCATGGCCGAACACCCCGCTGGGCAGCGGGCAGCTCATGGTGGACAGAAATGTGGTAGCTCCCTGGCTCTGATAAGCGTCTGTGCTTTTCTGAAAAAGGCACCATCACAAAGGGAAGCTCGGAAACCTCAAGGACGTGCTCCCTGAGGGTCAGCGTGGGCCACGAGACCACTGTCCCCCAAGTCTCCACACCCGGCCATGCCAGGGGCAGGCCGGCGGGACAGGCCTCATGGCCCTTCTGGGGGAGGAAGGTGGCTGAGCGCTCGACCACCGGCCCTGCGGCACGCGAGACCCTGGGCTTGGAATCCCACGTGGATGCTGGGCGGGTGGGGGTGATTCCCAGGCATCTGATCCTCGTCCTGCTCCACGTGGATGCTGGGCGGGTGGGGGTGATTCCCAGGCATCTGACCCTCGTCCTGCTCGTGCGTAACCCACGCAGCTGCCACGCGGCGACTCCGCTACGACCGCCAGCCGGCGTCCCGAGCAGGAGCTGCACAGCCCGGCAGGAGCAGGGTGGCCAGGGCCCAGGTTCAAAACCGACTCAGAATCCGGGACGGAGATGCAGAGGCTGCCCCTGAGAGCCCGGCCACTCCGCCTCCCAGCGCGTGACCCTAGTGACTCCCCAGGACTCACTTCTTCTCGGGGCTCCCCAGCCCGGGGTCGGCCCCTCCTCTCTGTGAATCACCGCACAGCTGCTGCCCCCTTCTGCTTCGCAAGGCCTCTGAGCCAGGACGTGTCGGCAGGTTTGGAGGGAAAGTGTCGGCGACGGGGTCTGTCCCGCCCTCCTCAGCAGTGGGGCGGAGGCCACACGGGTGCTTCTTGTTTGCACACAGGGCTGGCCCAGCTGCCTTATTTAGCTTTGAGATTTATGGGGCTTTAACTAAGCCCTATCTAATGACGCAGTCACTGGTCGGCACCCAGAGTGGGAGACAGAGTGAGAGAGACAGGGAGAGAGAGGCAGAGACACAGAGAAGCTGAGAGGGAGAGAGCTCGAGGCTGCCTTGCGAGGTGGGGGGCTGGGCGGGTAGGGAGGGGACGGTGGGAGGCCGTGGGAGGCGGACGGGATGAAGGCCTTCTGGCCGTCTCTGGTCTCAGCCCTCAGCAGGCCCCTGGGCCATGAGGTCGGAGTCAGAGGCTGGCAGCAGTGTCCCAGTCGGCCTAGGGGAAAGACGGGTATCGTAATGGCAATGGCAGGCAGGCCCGTGGACCAGCCCACCCAGAATCTCTCCTCCAAGCACCTGGGCTGGCCGGTCAAGCCTGTAAAGGCTCCTCCCCCAGAGGGTTCAGGTGAGGGTCTGACCAGGAGGGGTCTGGTCAAGGGGAATGCGTCAAGGTGCGTCTGAGGGTCTGGGCCCATCCCTAGTTTCTCCTCAAGGAGACCCTGGAGAATCCCAAAGCGACTGACAGCAGGCTCGCAAGCACTCATACACCACGTTCACAGCAGCCCAGAGACAGAGGCAGCCCAGGTGCCCGTCGAAGGGTGAGTGGATAGATGCACAAATTGTGGTCCATCCATAAGTGGAGGTCAGCCTTAAAAAGGAAGGAAATCCTGCCACAGGTTACGTCCCGGGTAAACCTTGAGGATGTGACGCTTGCGGAAATAATCGGGACACAGAAGGGCACATCCTGTCTGATTCCACCCACACGAGGTCCCTGGAGGAGTCACACCCATAGAGACAGGAAGTAGACGGTGGGCCCGGGGCTGGGGGAGGGGAGGGGGGTGAGTGTTTCATGGGGACAGGGTTTCGGTTTGGGAGGATGAACCACTTCTGGAGGTGGGTGGTGGTGAGGGTGGCACAGCAATGCGAAAGTGCTTCATGCCCCTGAGCTGTGCACTTAGACGTGGCAAGACGGTAAATTCTATATTATATGTTTCTTACCACAAATAAATTTTTTTTTAAATTTTAATGGAGAGGGCTTCCCTGGGGGCCCAGTGGTTAAGAATCCACCTGCCAATGCAGGGGACACGAGTTCGAGCCCTGGTCCGGGAAGATCCCACGTGTCGCGGAGCAACTAAGCCCGTGTGCCACAACTACCGAGCCTGCGCTCTAGAGCCTGCGTGCCACAACTACTGAGGCCCAAGCGCCGCAGCAAGAGGAGCCACCGCAATGAGAAGCCCGCGCACCGCAACGAAGAGCAGCCCCCGCTCGCCGCAACTAGAGAAAGTCCGCGCGCGGCAATGAAGGCCCGATGCAGCCATAAATAAATAATTTTTAAAAAAATTTTTTATGCAGAGGAAAAGTGTTAAAGTAATAATGGAACGTTTTTCCCACAGTGGAAAACAAAAGGCCTCAGAAGGAAGGGACTCAAAGGCAGCCCAACAAGAGAGAAACGGAAAACAGCCCTTGGACATGACCCAGTGAAACGTCAGGAGGGCTGCTGGCGGAGACAGACCGTTCCAGGTGCTGGCCCAGCGCCGAGCTGGTGGAGCCCCCGTCCCGGCTGAGAGGATATGCCCATCGCCAGGACCACTCGGGAAACCGTTTGCCTGACGTGGGACGAAGCGGTTCCAAGAGAGATGGTGGCTGCCCCACCTGAAACACTGTGCCAATGGTCACTGCAACTTTATTAACAGTAGCCAAACGCTGGGTACGGCCGCGAGCCCTGACTGCCCGAGGACAGGGCACCGGGCACAAGTGGCTTGATCAACAAAAGTTCATTCGCTCCGTCCTGGGGACGGGGAGTCCCAGATTAAGGGGCGTGCAGGGCTGGGCCCCGCCCCGAGGCTCTGAGGGTTTCTGTCGAGCGCTCCCCCTCAGCTCTGGGGTGTTTGCTCCAGTCTTTGGTGTGCTTGCCATCTGGAAGCATCACCCCGATCTCTACCTTCATCCTCACGTGGCATCCATCCTCCCTGGTGTGTGTCTGTCTACAAATCTCCCCTTTTAATAAACACCAACCATACAGGATTAGGGTCCAGCCAAATGACCTCATTTTAACTCAATCACCTCCAGAAAGACCCTATTTCTAAACAAGTCACATTCCAAGGTACTTGGTGTTCGGACGCTGACACGTGATTTTGGGGCGGATACAGTTCACCCCATGGCACTGAGAGTAACCAGATGTCCACCAATAGTAGGGTGAATAAATAATTGTGGTAAAGCTGCAACACAGCACCACTCAGTAATAAAAAGAATGAATTTCTGCTACTCACAACACGCATAGTCTCACAGACAAAGGGTACCTACTTACAATTCTGTGGGTGTGAATCATAAGAACAGGGGAGACGGTGAGAGAAGCCAGAAGGACCCTGCAGGGCACCCGAGGGGTTCTGGGTCCTGGGTCGGGGGACGGCAAATTCCTCAGGCCTCTTGTTACCAAGCCTCCATCACACCTCAACTACCAGGGTGCAGGGGGTAGAAGATGGTAGGATTCTGAAAGAGATGGGGTCGACCTTGAACTTCTCCATGACACTGGTTATGGGACCAAGGAGTGATATGTTTAAATGCTGAAAGAAAAGAACTCTGAACTTTATTTGATATTTGAGCCAATTGCTGCTCCAACTCGAGGGCATTAAAGGACCCTCGGGTTCGGGGGTCCTGGGAGAGCTCGCCGCAGACGTGTGGGTGCTGAGAGCCAGCGTGAGGGGTGGGGGTTGTGACACCCCAGAAGCGCTCACCACCATCCTGGACACCGCAGCCAAACGCAAGGAAGAGCTAGACTCACGTGAGCTGCAATTGGAACTCCAGACACTTGAGCTTCGTGGCCAGCGGGCCGCTTGGGGCACCTCCGCCCGTGGCCGGGCTGGGCTGCCCTAGGCGCCCTCACCCATCACCACCCCCAGTCACCCAACGGGCTCTGGGCAGTGGCTGGAGATGCCCCTGGCACAGCCACCCGGGGGAAGAGACAGAGGAGACAGCCGTCCCCCACCCAACCAAGCGCCGGCCCTCAGGTTCAAAGGTGTAGTCGGCACTGGCCCTCCCGGCGAGCCTCTGTCGGGCCTCTCAGTAAAATATGGCAACGCTTCACCACCAGAAGGACGGGCAGAAGACCCCGCCCCTGGGTAAACTTCCTCCGTGGCCTGGCGCTTGGCCCATCTCTGACCAACAGGCCAAAGGGCCCTGAAATGCCTGCAGTTTGGCCAAGAGCTGCTGCTTGGGGGCTGGGTTTGTGTGAGCCCTGATTTCACAGACGGGAGGCCGCTGTGAACACTGGTGTCCTTACAGGACGCCTCCCCCAAGACCCCTGTCCAGGCGTCGTTCGCAGGAAGAGTCCTGAAAGCTGACACTAAGTAAGGAGCACCCGGGGCCCACTTTGTGGGGTTCCCCCTGCAAGTTCTCCGTGTGGGGCCCCATCCTCAAGCAGAGGCGGTAGAGGGCAGCCCACGCAGTGCTGGGGGGCGGGCGGCATCCAGGCTCCCTGGGGTGGGGTCTGGCCGGGCACTAGAGCCACGGCCTGCCCTGCAGCCTGGCCCAGAGCCGCTGTCCCCCGAGGAGGAAGTGGGAAGATGACCAGCTCGCTCACTGCCCTGGAGATGCTGAGTCACAGGAAACGGCCATTTCCTGGTCCTCAGGGCAGCCCAGGGACAGCCAAGACCGGTGGGGGGCAGGCCTCCGATGCCAGGTGGCAACGTCCCCGATCTCCCTGGGGCCTTGTTAACAGGCCTGCTGACGCCGAGGATGTTGGGGATGGAAAATGCCCAGCTACCCCCCCCGCCACCCCATAGCACAGGAGGAGGTGGCCTGGCTGCAAGGCCCGGGTACCCGTTTCTCAGCCACGTGGTGCAAGGATGGCCGCGGGTCCCAGCTCTGCGGCGGGCGGGTGGCATCCCGGCCACGGGAAGAGCGGGAAATCGGGGCTCGGAAGCACTTCCAGCCAGGACAGAGCAGGCGTTTTCTGTGGCATGACCGGGCCGGGAGGGGAGCTGGGGAGGCCCTGGCCTTGTCCCCAGGGCCCCCTCCCTCGCCCAGCCCGACCAGGGTCTCCGGGGGATCAGCGTGGTGAGGTGCTGCCTACCCCAGCTGCGTGACCCCCAGGGTTGCTGGCCCACCTTGGCAGGTTTTGCCGTCTGTTAAATGAAGTGATAGTCAACCCCCCCCCCCCCCCCGCACCAAGATTGTCCCCTAGAGGAAGCTGCTTCACCCTCGGCCGGGATCACTGAGCCAATGACACCTCCCCTGTCACTCCCCGAGCTTGGCAGGGGGTGGACTCTCAGGGGGAACGCCAACAGGTGATGGCCCGAAAGGCCTATGTCCTCTCTGAGCGCCCATCCTGTCCACCTGGGTCCTCCCTCCGTGTAGCCGCAGGGTTGATCAGGGTGTGTTTCCTGGGGTGACCGGAGCAACACTGTTCATTGTTTTTTGTCTTCAGTCCTGAGGCTGGAATCCCAGATCCAGGTGTGGGCAGGGCTGGGTCCTCCTGAGGCCTCTCTCCTCGGCTTGTAGACGGCTGTCTCCTCACTGTGTCCTCACGGGGTCGTCCCTCTGTGTGTGTCTGTGTCCTGACCTTCTCCTCTTATAAGGACACCAGTCACACTGGGGCAGGGCCCACCCTCGTGACCTCATTTTACTTTCCACCTTTTTAAAGACCTCATCTCCAAATAGTCACATTCTGGGGTGCTGGGGGTCAGGACCCCTATGTATGAATTTGGGGGACACAGTTCAGCCCACGACAACCTATAAGAACAAAAGGGGAGAGAGTGAGTCGAAACTCACTGCACAGGGAGAAAATCCCCAGCTCCTGTCAGGGACCGGCAGGCAGGTGGGGTTCAGGGAGTGGCCAGCAGAACCCTAAACAGACAGGATCTGATTTGATGCCATCAGCAAACCCTGGCGGAGATTCTCCTGAGGGTCTGAGGGCGCCATGAGGCTCTCAGAGCCCGGTGACGTCCTGCTCTGGCCTCCTGGTCGCAGGCTGTGGGCTCGGCCCGGCTGGCTTGGGCAGGGAGGGACTGACCACACCGCTGACGCCCTCAGCAGCCTGAGAACTGGGACGCCCTCCCCCCACCGCAGCACGTTCCTTGTGCTCCTGCCGCGGCCCCAGGGGCTGCGCTGGACGTTGCAGGGCCCACTCACCAGCTCCCATCCTCCCACCAGGAAAGATTTCAAACATACCATCGAGAACAGACTGACACGTGGGCACCGTGTACCCGCCATCCAGCTTCAACTAACATTAGCTCCTTGACCTTTGTGCTTCAGATATGTTTTCCATCGAGAAATAAAATATTATGGATAGAACCGGGTGCCTCTCGCCACCCACCCCCTCCCCAGAAGTGGCCACAATCCTGAATTCCATGGTTCTCAAAAGTTTTTATAGTTTTACCACGTTTGTAAATGTGCAAGTTATAAAGCAGGGATAACGCGTGAATCCCTGGTGATGGAATCAGGGTCTGCGTGAGCCTGCTGTGGTTCCGGTTCCTGCAGGTTTAGTGGCCGTGTTGCATTCTGGGGAAGGGTGGGGGCTCACTCCTGCGAGAGGGCTGTGACACCGGCTCGGCTGGCGGCAGGACGGCCCAGGCAGAAGCGCCGGTGGGCTAATGCGGGTCCCAAGGGGGGTTTCTCTCGCGTTTCCAGGATCCCTGTGGTCAAGCTTCTTGGCTTGCTGCTTATTTTCGTCACCTGTGCCTGAAAGGAGGTGAGCTGCCCTCTGCCCCAAGGCAGCAGGTGGGCGCCCTGGACTCTCCGTCTAGGCCGTGGGTGGGCTCAGCCTCCCCCGTCCTCCCCTTCCCCTTCCTTCTCCTCCCCTCACCCCATGAGGGTCCAGCAGGTGGTGGACATCACGGGCATTCCTTAGCTCTTTGGACACTGGTCCTCATGAGTCATCCTCACGGAAGCTTCCTTCCCTCTTTGGCCTTTATTTTCACTTTGTTGGGTTGTCTTTTGGCAAACAGGATATTATCAAGTGTCTCCACTGCAACATTGACGGCTTGTGATTTTACTGACTTGGTTAAGAAATCCTCCCCTCCCCTGAGGTCATAAACATTACGCCTTTAATTTCTCCTGAAAGTTTAAAAGTTTTGCTTTTCACATCTAGCTATTTAAGCCACTTGGTATCTGATCTTAGTTTGGGGCGTGAGGTGGAGACCTCATTCCTACTTCCCCAGTGAGAGAACGCTGTCCCAGCAGCTTCTACTGAAGGTCCCCCCTCCCCGCATATGAGGAGTCCCTCCCACCGCAGTCACTGTCCTGGCGTGTGGTCTGTTCCACCTGCCCGCTTGCCTATCCCTGAGCAAGCCCACGCTGCTCTGTGAGAAGAGACTAGCCTTCCCACCTCGTGCTTCTTTGAAAACTCTCAGCTCTTCTTAGCTCTTTGGTCTCACGTGGGCTGTTTGAGCAACCTGACAAGTCCATGAAAAACTCTACTGGGATCGTGAAAGGCATTTTGTTAGGTTTATACAGCTGTTTGCCAAGAAACGGTTTTATTTTTCAAAATTGAATCTTATCATTCGTGAGCAGGGCATCTCTCTCCATTTAATAAGGTCTTCCTATTTGCCTTCCAGTAACTGTAGTAATTTTCTCTTAATAGCCTGGGACATATTCTGTTTGATTTATTCTTAGGAATCTGTGTGGGTTTGTGGCTGTGTTAATTATTATTTTTTCTACTTGGTTTTTACTGGCATAAATAAATGCTACTGGTTTTGTGTACTTGTTTTCATTAACCTTGTATCCAACAATGTTACTGAGCTCTAATTGGCTTTTCCATCTTGATAATCACAGTATCTTTAAATCAGGACAGTTTTATTTTTTTTCAATCCTGATGCTTTTTTTTTTCTTGTTTTGTTGCTTTGGCAAGAACTTCTAGACCCCATAGATTGATGGTAAAAGAATATGAAAAAGAATATATATGTATAACTGGGTCACTTTACTGTATAGCATAAATTAACACAACATTGTAAATCAGCTATACATCAATAAATTTTTTTTTAAAAAAAGAAAGTAGTCATTGTAGACAACCTCCACGTCCCCTGACTTTCATGGAATGACTCTAAAGCTCTAGCACTAAATCTGATGTTTGCTGCCGTTTTTTGACTGATACCCACTAACAGATGAGGAATGTTTCCTTCCACTCTTAGTTTGCTTTAAAAAAAAAATGAAGACAAGCTGTTTACTTTCATGGAGTGCTTTTTCTGCATCTCTTAATGGTTTTTCTCCTTTAATCTGTCCATGGAAATCGCCAAACGTTACTGGCTCCCCTCCTGTTGGCAAAGCCACATCTCACATCCCAGCCCTGGCAGCTGCCAGCAACCAGGTGACCCTTTGTTCTGAGGGTTTAGACACTGGGCAAGATGCTTCATGTGACAGACGTGATCTCTGAGATGACAGCTGCTCCATCACTTGAGGTCCTGGAGAGAAAATGGGAGCAGAGCACCAGTCCAGGGTGCCTGGAAACCTCCGTTGTCACAGGTCACCAAGACCTGGGGGCTCTTGTTACTGCAACACAGCAGAGCTATCCTGACTGAGACATTACGTTAGTAGATCTTCTGCTGTTGAACAATACTTGACTTGCTGGATAAGCCTCCTTGCTCACGGTTTCTGGGATCTTAGGGGAGCTTCATACACAGCCCTCCCCACCTGAAGGCTTGAACCAATTGAAAAGGAAGGAAGGGGAGCTGGCGCGTGCAGGACCAAGCCTAGTTGCGTAAATTATAAATTCTTGGCTGGAGACCATGGATCGCACTTGTGGGTAAGTCGGCTTCCTTACTCTGACCCCTCGAATTAAACAGACAACCCTCCAATGGCCGGCCCTGACAAGCCCCCTCCTTGGAGAAGCAAAGGAGAACAGGTCAGGCCCGGGAGGAAGGAAGAGAAGAGAGGAGGGATGCCCACACCCTGTTTCTCTTTTCGGGTGTGGATTAAGCCTTTAAGCCACTGCACTCTCCCCGAGATGGAGGACGTAAAGGACAAAGGGGCAGGAACAGAAGGACCAGCTCCTCATGGAAAGAGATGTGGCTACAGAGAAAAAGGCAAGCCCCACAAGGACTAGTAAATTCTTCAGGGTGTCTGCAATTTCCTTTCCTTGGGCTGCTTTTGAGAGATTTTTGTATCACCGTTATCCTAGTTTCAGAAATGAGAGGCCTCAGCCTCCCACTTTTTCTGCCTTCTGGGAAAGTCTGTGTGACACGATGTGGTCAAAGGCCCAGCTGTTCACACCCCTGTATCCCATCCTCACCGATCTGGGCTTGCTGTGTCCATGGATAGTTATAGCCACTGGAACAGCAGTAAATCCGACATATGTGGAGGCATGAAAAGAGCTTGTGCCCTCGGGTCTCTCGTGGCTCTTGAGAACAGTGACCGCCATGGGAATAGCCACCTTCTTCTGGAGAAGGAGCGACTTATGGATACAGGTGCCAGTGACCCAAGCTACTCCGACCATGTCCAGTCCTGCAGACCCACCGGCTGACAGCAGACACGTGACAAGCAGCTGATAACTTTTAGTAACTATGTGCAATCATGTACTCACCACCAAAATCAGGATGGAGGAACTCAGAAAGCTTATTTGTGCCGTTTTGCAGCTGGTCCCTTTCCACATCCTTGGTCCCAGGAAACCATTTTTGGTGCTCTCCATTCCCCCCAGTTTTGTCATTTTTAGAATTCTGTGGTACAGAATCCTGCAGTCCTTTATGCCTGACTACTTCCAATTAACACAATGCTTTTGATACTTATCCCAGCTGCCTACAGCGATACTTGTTATAGGAAACCCGAACGAACTTTTTGGCCAACCCAATATTTCCATTTGTCTATCCATTCAGCAGTGGACGGGCAAGTCCATCACTTCTCGTTTTCAGAAATCTTCAAGGATGGTGCCTCAAACATTCACATACGTCTTCTTCAACCATGTGGTTTCTTTTGTCCTGGGTAAACATCTACGAGGGGAACTGGTGAGTCACATAGTAAGTATACATTTAACTTGGTAACGTTTTGTTTTCCAAAAGGCTGTACAATTTCACATTCCTTCCAGCAACATCTGAGAGTTCCAGTTACTCCATGTTCTTGCCAACATTCTGTATTGTCCGTGTGTGAAGACCGACACATCTTTGTAGTTTGTGCATTTATTGGAGGACCAGGAACGTTGAACGTCCTACTGGCCGATCCTATATCATATTTTGTGACGGATCCTATAAATCTTTTGCCTATTTTTAATTGAGTTAACTTATTTTTATTGAGTTGTAAGAGTTTTTTATATATTCTGGATGTAAGTTCCTTTTCAGACATATGTTTTGCAAAAATTTGGTAACCATGTCTTTCAAAAAGCAAAAGATTTTAATCTTAATAAAGTCTATTTTATTGGTTTTTTTCTTCTATATTTTGTGTTTTTTATGTCTGGTTTGAGAAATCTTTGCCTATTCCAATGTCATAAATATTTCCTTCTGTATTTCTTCTATAAATTTAATAGTTCTTGCTCTTGCACTTAGGTTATATTTGTATATGGTGTTGGCTAAGGGTCAAGGTTTATTTTTTTTCCACACAGATAGACATTTGGCATTATTTGTTAAAAAAGACTACCTTTATCCTATTAATTACCTTTGTGTTTTTGGTTTTGGTTTTTTTTTTTGCAGTACGCGGGCGTCTCACTGTCGTGGCCTCTCCCGTTGCAGAGCACAGGCTCCGGACGCGCAGGCTCAGCGGCCATGGCTCACGGGCCCAGCCGCTCCACGGCATGTGGGATCTTCCCGGACCGGGGCACGAACCCGTGTCCCCTGCATCGGCAGGCGGAGTCTCAACCACTGCGCCACCATTCTTGGACTCTCTGTCTTGCTGCATTGATCTGTATGTCTATCTTTATGCCAATAGAACACTATTAATTATATAGGCTATATCTTTATAATAATATAATTAATATAATATAAATAATAAATAATATAAAACTGTATTTATACAACATTTTCCTGCAATCAGGTAATGCTAGCCCTCCAACTTTGTTCTTCAGAATTGTTTTGACTATACCAGATTGCCTTTCCATATGAACTTTAAATCATCTTGTCAATTTCTTCAACAAAGCCTATTGGGGATTTGATTGGTATTCCATTGAATCTTTAGATAAATTTGGAAAGGGCAGCCATGCTCCCAATATTAAATCCTCCACCATGAGCATGGTATACTTTTCCATTTACTTCAGCCTTTATGTTTTGCTTTGTACTGTTTTGTAGATTTTACTGTACACATCTCATACAACTTTTGCTAAATCTATTCCTAAGTATTTTATTTACAATGCTATTGTAAATTGAGCTGTTTTCGTTAATTTCATTTCTAATTGTGCCTTTATACTATATAGAAATGTTTGTACATTGCCTTATATCCTGCAATGTTGATAAATTCATTTATTCTTTCTAGTAGATATTTTGTAGGTTCCTTAGGGTTATCGCCATACATAAATATATCATCTTCAAATATAGACATCTTTATAAAATATACCATTCAGATCGTTCCAACCTGAACATCTTTCATTTCTTTTACTTGTCTTATTGCACTGGCAAGGGCCTCTAGTACAATGCTAAACAGAAGTGGTGAGAGCACACAGACTACTCTCCTACCTGATCTTGGAATAGGCTTTAATCTCTGAGTGTGATGTTAGCTTCAGGTTTTTGTAAATGTCCCCAATCAGGTTGAAGATGTTCTCTTTTTTTCCTAGCTCTCTGAGAGTTTTTATCATTAAAGTGTTGTGATTTTTTTCAAACACTTTTTCTGCATATAATATGATCATTTGTTTTTCTCCTTTATTTTATGAACATGGGGAATTACACTGATTGATTTTCATATGTTATACCAATCTTGCATTCTTGGGGTAAACCTCACTTGGTATTAGCCTGTGTATGTATTGTTGGATTTGACTTGCTAATATTTTGTTATGGATTTTTGCACCTATTTTCATGAGAAGAATTGATCTGTGATTTGCTTTACTTATGATATCTTTGGTTCTGGAATCAACATAAATACTAGCCCCATAAAATGAGTTGAGAATTGTCCCCTCCTTCTTTATTTCCTAAAAGAATTTATGTAAGATCAATATTGTTTTTTCTTTAAATACCTGATAGAACTCACCAGTGAAACCACCTGAACCTGAACTTTGTGGGAAAGTTTTTGAGTTTTAGTTTTCTAGAATCAACATAGGGCTGTTCAAGTTTTCAATTTCTTCTTGAGCAAAGTTTGTTAACTTGTTTCCTTCAAGACATTTGTCTACTTAATCTAAATTATCAAATGTATTAGCATAAAGTAGCTCATAATACTCCCTTACTATCCTTTTAATGTCTGTAGGATTTGTAGTTATGTCCCTTTTTAATCTTGATATTAATCATTCATGTCTTTGCTCTTTTTTTCATGATCCACTAGAGATTTGTCAGTTTTATTTTTAATCTCTTCAAAGAGCCAGTTTTCTTTTTCATTGACAATCTCCATTGGATTTTTGGTTTTGTTGTTTGTTTTGTTTTAAATTTTGTTTATTTATGCTCTTTCTTATTTGCTTCTTTCTATTTGCTTTGAGCTTCCTTTTCACTAATACAAACATTAAATGCATAAAAGTCCATCTAAGACATGCTTTAGCTACATTTCACAATTTTTGATAGGTTTTGTTTTCATCTGTATTCTATTTTAAATATTTCCTGATTTCTTGTGGCCTCCTCTGTCATTCATGTTAGTTAGAAGTATGTTTTAATTTCTAAATATTTGGAATTTTCCAGATATCTCTCTCTCCGTTGTTGATTTTTAGTTTAATTCCATGTGCCCCATGTGTGTAACATACTTTGTATAATTTTTACTGTTTTAAACATGTTTCCTTTTGTTCTGTGACTGGAGTACGGCCCATCTTTGTGAACAGTCCACGTGCATTTAAAAAGAATGTGCTTCCTGCTGTGTCAGGTGGAATATTCTATGTCAATCAGGCTCGTTTCCAATTTAAGACACCGGGAAGTGTTTCCCTGGAAAGAGAAGCTAAGAGACAGCCATGGAGGGACTTGGGGTCCCCTGAGAAGGGAGCAGCCCCCCCTGGACCCCCTCCCTACTTGCCCAGAGCTGCTTCTCAGAGAAGGTTCTTTTCTGGAGTTCCAGCTGGAAAGCCAGGAGCTGGTATATTAAGACTATTCAGAGCACTGTCTGTTGAAGGAGGGGCCACCCCAGCCCCTCAGCATTGACCTCCCGCTTTGGGGAAGGGAAAACCCCAGGACCATTTCGATTGCAGGCGCAGTTTCAACACACTCCCACAAAGGAAGTAAAGTCACAAGATTTATTACCTACGGACCCCAGAAACAAGGGGCAGCTGGTGCGCAGGGTCGTCTGTCCCAGGTCACAGTTGAGCATCTAGTACTTACAAGGCTGTTGGGGCAGAGGTCACAGGCTCACCTCTGAGTGGTCTTTTTAAAAGTGCCCCGGAATGAGCAGGGAGGCCTGGAGAGGGCCAGAGTCAGCCAGGAGACTCAGCTCTTGGCTGTTGGCAGGTGGCCTTGATGGCTTCTCAAAGGCAATGGCTCTGCCTGGGACAAGGCTCACGTGTCTGGGGCAAAGCGCCTTGGTTCGTTTGTTCACTTTCTTCATTCCATGAACCTTGTCTAAGGAAAACCCCACTCCTGCCAGTGCTGCCCCCCCATGCCCATCCAGGGGCCCAGTGAACTTCCAACTCGGTAGAGCTCAGGGGCCAGAATCTCTGCAGCCTAGACGCCTGTCGGGGAGAACAGAGAAAGCTGGGCTGCTCGTCACCAAGGTACTGTGACCCTGTGCCTGGAGCCCAAAAGGGACACACAGCCCTGTGATGGCCTGTGGCCACAAGGTTCCCGCTCTGCCCCCACTTTGGCCATGGTGACATGACTGTGCCTCCTTTGTGTGCTAACTTTTCCCATTACTACCTCGATATTCCCACTGATTTCCTTTCCTGTCAATTTCTTCAACTTTAAAATACTGTATTGAGAGCAGTTTCCTAAGTTACCCCGAATCCTATTCAGAACAAGGATGCTTCCTGAAGTCGGGATGGAGGGGAAACAGGCACGGTTGGGGAAGGCTTCTGCTCCAGAAGTGTGTGGATGTGAAGCAGCCCTGCTCCACAGCGACTGGTTTTGTCCTGCTACCGTTTAAAATTGAGGCATACTTGACATAATAAATGCACAGACTTTAAGTGTGTGGTTTGAGGGGTCATGACCAATGTCCACACACGTGTAGCCATCCCAGCCAAGGCAGAGGTGAACATAAAAGATTTCTATCTTCCGTGATTTTTTTTTTTTTTTTTTTTGGGTCGCACGGTGCAGCTTGTGGGATCCTAGTTCCCCGACCAGGGGCTAAAGCTGGGCCCCGGGCAGTGAAAGAGAGGAGTCCTAACTGCTGGACCACCAGGAAATTCCCACATCTTCAGTGATTTCTGAAAAGAATTTCTGCTGTTAGAATGCCTGCTCGTGATAGAACACTCGGATTCTGCAGAGAAATCCAGGGCAGGATGGGACAGGGTCCCCTCCATGCAGCTCCCAGATAGAGGCTCCCCGCCTGCCTGGCGGCATCCCACCACCCAGACAACCACTGCTAGCATTTCGGTGTCTTTTTTTCTGTTTTTGTCCATGCACCTATATACATATGTTAAAATTTTTTTTCTATGCATACTTTTTGCATATGACATCGGATCAAATTTAGTATTTAAAAACTTACTGTAGAATAAACATTTCCGTATATTGTAAAATATTGTGTAAATATGACTTTTGAGAGGCCTTTGGGGTTTACTTTGTGATATTTGATTCAGCTAGCGTTGTTGTGGTAAAGAGGTGATGTTAGAGAGATAAATAAATAAATAAATAAACGTGCCCCGGGAGGGACTTCCCTGGGGGTCCAGTGGTAAAGCATCTGCCTTCCAATGCAGGGGACGTGGGTTCGATCCCTGGTTGGGGAACTAAGATCCCACATGCCGCAGAACAACTAAGCCCGCGTGCCACGAGAGAGGCTGCGTGCCGCCAAGTACAGAGCCCACGCGCCACAACTAGAGAGAGAAAACCCTGTGTGCCACAACTAGAGAGAAGCCCAAGCATCACAACGAAAGATCCCGCGTTCCTCAACTAAGACCCGAGGCAGCCCCCCCAAATTAATTAATTAAATACATAAATATTTTAAAATAAGTAAATAAAATAAAACGTGCCCCGGGAAAAGCAAGGTGGGAGCTCGTGATGGAAATCCTAAGTCCGGTCCTTACCTAATGTCCAGGCTCTGGGTGTGGGCAGTGCTATCACACCATGGGAGGCCCGGGCAGCATCTCAGAACGAGGCTGTGTTCTCACCACTGGGGTCTCCACCGCAGCCCTGCGATCAAGGGCCAGGCTGTGGGCCCAGGGCTCCCCTCACCGGTGGAGCCCCACAGAGCCCAAGAAGTGTTACCCCAGGGTTGACAACCTGCGATCCCGCAGGGTGCCTAGGAGACCCCATCCCTCCCGGGCCCCAGGCAGGGATCTTGGCTCTGCGGCCTTCTCCTGTGGTGGGGGGCAAGTGCCTGGGGGCGAGCGTAGCCTCTGGAAGGCCTGGGCGGCAGCAAGCCAGGCACTACCTGTCGGTTGTTATGGTCACAATCCCGCTGCGAAGTGAGGACCTAGAGGGGCACAGCAGGCACGGAGTGGCCTGCACAGCTGGAGCCCGAGTGGGCACCATGGCCATGGGCACCCCTGAAGGCCACGCTGCAGGCCCGCCACCCCGGACAGCGTGGGCCAGCCGGCATCCAGGGGTCGAGCGTAGCTGAGCTGCAGTGCCACGAGGCCTGGTGGGACCTCGTGGGCCCTGCCCTGGGGCAGGTCCAGCATCAGTGAGCTCGAGGGAACGGCGGCAGGGCGGGGGGCACCTGCTGGGGTGGGGCGGGGTAGAGAAGGTGGCATGCAGCAGAAGGACCCACAGCCTGGTCAACTCTGCCTCGGGGTCCACTTGGTGGCCTTGGGAGCCCCTTGCCCTCCAGGCCTGTTTTCCTACTGAAAACGGGGTTGCAGTGAACCCTGTGTCAGGGCCCTTGTAGTGTGAGGGTCTACGGGGGCAGCAGGAGAAACAGGCACTTAGCCAACAGTGAGGGGTTTTATTCTTACATAGCCTCCTGGCCAGGGGCAGAGGTGGGCAGGCTGGGGGGAGGGGGGAGGAGCTGTGACGACCCAGGGCTGGTGGGACAGCATGGAGAGGGGCAGTTACTTTGTCCCAAGCCTGGGCCTGTTTCCACGGCACCCAAGACGGCGGCGGAGACCTTGTAGCCCAGCTTCCAGGTCCCCGGGGCAGGGCCACCCACCTGGCTGACCTGGTCCTTGTCTCCTGTGCCCTGGGGGCACCCCAGACGGGACAGCCCACCATGGGCCGTGGGAGAAGCAGATGGCCGTGGCTCCAGGTGCGTACCCCTAGGCAGCCCTAGGAGGGCACAGCTCTGGGTGGTGAGCCAGGTGAGGAAGAAGAGAGAGCAGCTGGAGAGGGGAGGGGGCTGCAGGCTGCCCACCCTCCTCCCTCCCTGTCCCCCATCCTGACCCTCCAACGCCTCTGTGACCTGAGTGGGCCGTGTGCAGGGGGAGGGGGCAGGCTGTCCGGACCGGGACGCACCTGTTCTGCCAAGTCCCCATTTACAGAAGGTGTCCCCCGGGCCACCCAGGTGGCTGGGAACGTCTGCCGCCTCCGCCCTGGCAGAGCTGTGCCTGAGAGCCTGGGTGGGCAGAGGCCGTGGAGGCAGGTGGAGGCCTCTCTGCCTCTGGTCAGAGGAGAGATCGGCCCCAGAGACGTCAGTGGAAAGGGGAGCTCGGCCCAGAGACCCAGACCAGGAGAGGGGCCGCGGACTGGGGGGCCGGGAACCACCCGTCATCTGGGCTTTGCATCCATCGGCGGTGTGGGCCCGGCCTGGGGTCTCCGTGGGGACCCCTCCTCAGCTAGAAATCAGGTCTGGGGCAGGCGGGGAACACCTGTGGAGCGGCCCCAGGGCCTGGGGTCTCCGCAGGATCGGAAGGCTGAAGTGGGAGAGGGGCTGGGCTGGGAGCGCGGAGGGAGGGGCAGGGCCCAGGCGGTTGCTCTCTGAGCAGAGGGCCGGGTTGCCACCCACCGTACAGCTGTCCCGGCAGACAGCGGAGCCCTCAGAGCCCGCATCTAAACAGGGGGGTGGGGCAGGAACCATTGCCCTGACGGAAGCGAAACAATGAATCGGTACCTCCCCCCACCCCACCCCCCGCCCCGCCCCCGCCTGGGTCTTCGGAGGCTGGCATGCGGATGGCTCCTCTGCTCACGCACTCCCTGGTTCATTCGTCCCTGAGCGCTCGACGTGCGGGGTGGGCGGGAGGCGCCCGCGGGTTCCTCTCGGGGGACAGGGCCGCGACCTCCCGCCATCTGCCGATGATTTTGTCGAACTATTTTTTTTAATATTTATTTATTTGGCTGCACTGGGTCTTAGTTGCAACATTCGGACTCAGCTGCGGTGTGCGGGATCTAGTTCCCTGACCAGGGATGGGACCCGGGCCCCCTGCACTGGGAATGCAGTCTTAGCCACCGCTGGACCACCAGGGAAGTCCCTGTCAAACTATTTTTAAGCCAAAAACCTCTTTCCAAGCAAAACTTCATGGAAACTCCGTGTCCAAGAGAAAAAAGCCAGGGCTGTTCTGCTTAAATCAGCGGGCCTGGGGGCACAACCCACCTTTGCCCACCCCTGGTCACCCGGGAGCCCCCGTCCACAGCTGTGAGGCCAGGGCTAGTGGGGCAGCAGTGGGGACCTGGGAGGCCAAGGAGGATGCTGGCCAGAGCCTGACACCACCCCCCGACCCGGCGCCGGCCCCAGCGCCCTCCCCCCGGTCCTGTCCTACAGGTCTCTGCAGCCGGGGCTGGAGCTGCCGGGCCTGGGGCTCGGGTCCAGGTCCAGGCAACAGGCCACACACTGAGCGAACGGAGTTCACAGGCTTCATGGCCCAGGAGGGACAGAGGAACAGCTGAGAGCCTGGGGTGGGCTCAGTGACCGCTTACCAGCAGGGCTGGTTCTGAGGCACCCAGGACCCCACGTGGCCACAAAGCAGGGGTGGGCAACCCCTCTGTCCCCTTAACAAACCTGCTTTAGGAGGGGACTTGGTGGCTCCAAGTCCAGCCCAGGCCAACTGACCACCGAGGAGTCCACTGGCTGGGCCAGGCGCAGTATGAGCTCCTGAAGTCACCAGGAACCCGGGATCCAGGGTGGTACTGCTGTGCTGGGGTGTCCTGCCCTGGTGTTAGGTGGGGGTCAGGTTGGGGAGGGAGGCAGGTGGCTGAGGGGAGGGCAGTGGCTTCAGCCCAGCTCGGCAGGAGGCAGTGGGTGGAGGGGAGGTAGGGGGCCTGGGTCCGCCCCGTGCAAGCGCAGCTGGGCCCTGGGCAGCTTCATCCAGCACCCATGAGCCAGGTGTAAATGTGGCCGACAGGTATCAGGTGTAATGTGACAGCAGACTGTACCTGGGCCCCGGGGGGAGAGTCCCCTCCCCTTAGGTCTCCAAGGATGCTCACAGGTTGGATTACTACACCTGGGGGTCCTCAGCCCAGGAACCCAGGGCCCCCACTCCCCCACCACCTGGTCAGAGAGAAGCAACTGCTCCCCTCCCAAGCCCGTGGGTCTCCACGGCTGCCAGCCTCGCTCTACGGTAAAAGGACCAGAGGCTCCCTTCCCTAGAATTCCCATTCTGGTATCTCAGCCAGCGCACAGAGCAGCTCCCCAGACACACGTGGGCATGTGGACACGTGGACACACGCACGCACACAGGGCCGCTTCCTGGCCTGGTCCCCAGAGCCAGCCAGAGGCCCTGCGGCCAGCTGCGTCACGGCAGCCCGGAAGGACCCATAAGGTCACTTTTTGTCAGTTTTTGCAGCAGGCGTCGGCATGCTGCCCCCGTCTGTGGACCAGGACCTTCTCCATTTTCCCCAGGGGTTGGCGCATTTCACACACACGTGCAAACGTGTGCACATTCACACCCAGGTCACATACGTGCACACACTCACATGCACGCAAACAGCTGCACAGGCAGCATAATGGCTGCAAAAGGGACTGCGTCCTTCTTCGCAAAATCGGGCTCAGGGGGCTTCCTGCAGCGGGGGGCCAACTGCATCTCGGTGGCCCAGCCAGGGCTTCGTGCACGCCAAGGGCAGGAGAGGGCAGGACAGTGTCTTCCGGGGTCTGCCGAAGCCAGGCCAGGCCCCTGTGCACTGTGTCCCCCCGATCCTGTGTGCAGAGCCTGGTGGCCGGAGCCCACTCGCTCCCCAGGAATCAGCCAGACCTCGGCCGTGCACGGCGGCCCACCCGACGCCCAGCCTCTACTGAAACACAGCAGCGCAGCGTCTGCCTGAGTTTATTTCGGAAAAGCAAAGAGTCGAACAAAGGTTCTGGGAGAATAAATATCTGCAGAGAAAAGGTCAGCTTAGGAGGCGAGGAAGCTCAGAGCGTCAATAGACGGGGTGTACGGACGGTGGAGGCGGGGCCTGGGTGGCCGAGCGCTCCCCGCTCACCCCCGCCCCGGGGCCCGGGGCCCTGAGGCCAGAGCGCCGGGCCCTGCGCCAGGGGGGCAGCTCGCACATGGTGTCCTGGCACAGACAGCTGTCGATGTGGGTGTAGGTGTGGCGGAGCAAGCGCCCGCCCGGGCACTGCAGCATCACCTCCCGCTGGCTGGTGCGTTGCTGCATACAACAGGAGCACCTGTGGTCCAGGGACTGGGCCTCGGCCGAGTACCTGCAGAGCAGCCGGGGTGAGGCGCCACCGCCTGCTGGCGCGGACGCAGCCCCCGCCCCCCCCCCGCCGCCCCCACCAGGGCCACTCGCGGCCTGGGCCTCACGTGGCGAAGGTCCCGCAGGACCCGAAGCAGTCGTTCATGGTGACCAGCTTGGCGCAGCCGTTGTGCGAAATTTCCCTGACGACAGGGACAGTGGAGCAGGGGACCCTGGTCTCATTGCGAGGGAGGCCTGGGGAGAGGGGGCAGAGGCTCGGGGGGTCTCCACCATCCAGGGCCCTCTCACTCCCCCTCACCGCTTCCTCTCCCCTCCCCAAGCACCCCACCTCGGCCGCCCTCAAGCAAGCTGAGCTCTGTCTTGCTTCCTGGGATTCAGGCTTCCTGGGCAGCCCAGGTGATGCCTTCGAACTCAGCGTCCAGCTGAGAGTGGCACAGAGGGGACGGGATTCCCGGGGCACCATCCCCTCGTGCTGTCCTCCCTTCAAGGGGCCCGGGTGGAGCCCACTGCCAGGCCGCCGCGCCCCGTGCCCCAGGAGCCACCCGCCCGAACTCACATTTCCTGCAGCAGCCATTGGGCATGAGTGTGATGGAGCCCTGGCGGGAAGGAGAAAGAGCTGGGACTCGCAGGCCTCCCCGAGCAGTGACAGCCCCCCTCTTGCCACGGGGGTGCAAGCGGCCGTTCCTGCATAAGGGCCCACAGCAGACCCTCCAGGCTGGAGGCTGCTGTCCTGGTGCTGGAGGTCCAGCCGCTCAGGAACATCGGGGACCCGCACTCCCAGCAGTGATGGGCCCGCTCACCGGGAGACAGGTGCTGGGGTCAAAGTCGGGGCAGGTGATGCTGGAGACGGATGAGATGAACTGGCCATGTATCTTCATGCAGCTGAAGAAGGTACAGTTGTTCAGGGGGTCTCTCTTCATGTCGCCGGGCTGTGGGGCAGAGAAGGGTCTGTGGGAGGCCTGGCAGGAGTCCCACCCAGAAAGGCAACTGGAGACACCTGGCAGCTCCCCGAACACCCTGCCGAGTGCAGCCCAAGGCCCGGGGCCACCAGGCCGGCGGCACCCAGGAGCGGCCCAGGGACTACCAGCCTGTAGTCCACAGACGGGTCCACAACCTAAACCGTACATCCCGCAGAGGTGACCTGATCTGGAAAGGGTGTCTTTCAGAGGGAGCTGAGTTAAAGATCTCCAGGTGAGACCATCCTGGATTACCCGGGGCGTGGGGGAGGGACAGGGGGCCAAAATCCCACGGCAGGTGTCCTGATAAGAGACAGGACGTGTACAGCCTTGCAGCCCCGGGGGGGACACAGCCTTGCCCCAGGCGGGGAAGGACAGGCGTGCGCACCTTCAGGACCATGCCCTGGCTGCCGGGCCGGTTGATGACGATGCAGTGGGTCTGCTGACACTTCTTGCAACACTCGCCGGGGTTGTCCACCAGCTCAAAGCCCTGCAGGACACCCGGGCGGGCTGGCATCGAAAGAGGAAGGGCTGCGCGGGGACGCGGTGGGCGGGCCGCACTTGTCTGGGCAGGGGGTGCTTACGGGGTTGCAGGAGGTGTTGCAAGGCACGTGGGTGCAGGAGATGATGTTGAGCTGCGTGGCGTTGTCCCTGCCTTCGGTGCACGTGCAGTTCTGGCACTTGGAGGAGAAGACTGGAGAACCGGGCTTCGGGCACAGGGAGGGCAGGTGAGGCGGGGCCTCCAAGGCACCTCCCCTCCTCCAGGGCACCGCCCCCCATCACCAGCAGGTGAGCTGGGTGCCCCGGGGGCCGAGAGCCCCCAGAGCAGGGCCCCTCACCGGGCCAGCCAAGAGCCTGCCAAACCCCATGCCCCGAAGCCCTCTGTGCACCCGGCCCCGCTCCCCGCAGCCCGTCAGGGCTCACCTGGTACTCAGCGTTCTGGAGAACACACACACCCTTGGGCACTTGGGGGCAAGAAGAGGAACGAAGGTCAGACTGTCCTGCCTGAGCCCACGTGGACGCAGAGCCAGCGGACTGGGCTGGGTGCATCCGCTGGGCAGAACTTGAGCCCCCAGGCAGGGGCCACTTCAGCCCCACCCCCCCACCCCCCCATCCCCCCATCACACCGCTGCCCAGCCCCAGCCCGGCTGCCCGGCCTAGACCTCCTTCATCCCCCACCCCGGCCCACCTACCACACGAGTAGAAGGGGCAGCACCTCTCAGGGACCATTTTGCTCTTCACCTCGAAGCCCAGTGGGCACGGCGGGGGGTTCTCCCTGCACAGGCTGACGTTGCATTCTGAAAACGGGGGAGACGCCCCAGTGAGCACGGCTGCTAGCTGGCCGAGCCCCGACGCCACCCTGCACAGGGCTGGGGCCTGCAGCAGAGGGACCCGGGGTCTGGACCCCCGTGGCCCCACCGACGCCCACTCTCCTACGGACACGCCCTGAGGCCCCCACCTCCAGAAACCACAGCAGGGCCAGGCCCGCTCCCTGCCCCGCAGACGCCTTACTGCAAGAGGTGATGTTGCAGCAGATGTTGGCGGGGTCGACCTCTGTGACAGCGTAGGTGCCCTCCTCCTCGCACTCCATGCGGGGCCTGGGGTGGCATGTCTTGGGCCTGCAGACGATGCCGCTGCCCCCCTCCAGGCAGACGCAGTCCTTGCAGTCGAACTCAAAGTGCTCCCCAAACTGCAGGGAGGAGGGGCGAACAGGGGGAGAGCAGGCGCCGGTCAGCCCGAGGCAGCGCTGCACCCGTCAGCCTGCGGGAAAGCCCGCGCCCTCCCCGCTCTGAGCGCACAGGGCAGGTTCTGGGCCAGGACACTCACATCACAACCGAGACCTGCTCACCAGCGTGTGCACACACAGGGCTGGTGCGGGGCAGACGTGCCACGTGCCTCTGTGGGGCTCACACAGCGTGGAGCTAAGGAGCCAACCACGCGCAGGAGACACGCTCAGCGCTGCAGACGCCGCCGCAGGTGTAGACAGAGCGTGAAACGGCTAGTGGGTGGATCCCCCTGCTAGCTCAGCCTTCCAGGACTTAAATCACTCATTACTCATTATAGCCTCCAAGGATCCCAGGTTCTCATTCCAACCCATCCCACCTCCCAAAATGCAGGGCTCGTGGGAGTGTCCAGTCCCAGCACCGAGGGTGTCGGCCTACCTCTCTGGGCACGTTGTCAGGCCCCACGCAGCCTAGGAAGGAAGGAGACAGGCCCCGTGAGCACAGCCCCGTGAGCACAGCCCCAGCACGTGGGAGCTGGCCTCAGCCCCAGGGAGGAGTAGCGGCCTCTGGCAGGCAGCCTACCGCACAGGTCCACGCAGACGTCGAAGCCGGGCGCGTAGCTGGTGGTGCCCTCGGGACAGAAGCAGCCTTCCGCCAGGCGTGGGCTGTTTGCCTGGGTGGGGCTGGGGGGGAGAGCACCATGAGATGGCGAGGGGACAGACTGGACGACCAGCCCCGACACACCGGCCAGGAGCACGGTCAGAGGGACAGCCTACCGCCCCGACGCATCCACGGTGACTGACCTGGACTTGCAGGTGGGCTCCTGCACGGGACCACAGGCCCGGTACTCGCGGTGCGCCGGGCACGTCACCACTGTGGGGAGGGGGCAGGAACCAGGGTCAGAGGGGGAAAGCCTGTCTCCCCCACCCTAACCCCCAAGTGACATCGTGCCCAACCCCTCCCAAACAGGACCCCACACACCCGCACGGGCTGAGCGTGGCCTCAGCCCCCCACGCTGTCCCGAGCCAGGAGGAGGGGACCCAGCCCGCCGGGTGCTGAGCAAGGCCGCTCTTCTGGTGGCCTGTCCCCCCACCCCAGTCTGGCTCCTGGCACAGCGCACGGCAGAGCCCGGGACGGGGCGGGCAGGCACTCACGGCAGGCCCCGCCGGTGTGGCTCCGCCAGTCGACACAGATGCCCTTCTGGGCACAGAGGGCTGCGTAGGCCTGCAGGCTGGCACACGCCAGGCTTGAGTCGGGCCCAGTGAAGCTGTCGAATATGCAGCCTTCGTAGTAGTGCTTGGGGGAGGCCACAGTGTGGCACCGGGAGAACAAGCTGCGGGTGGAGGGCTGCAGGTCACGGTCTGGCCAGTGCCCCAGCCTCTTTCACAATACCCCCTGCCCAGCACCTCCACCCGGGCTGTCCCCCGGGGCCCGGCTCAGCCTGCACCACCAGACAGGTGCCCGTGGGCTGAGGGTGGGAGCAGAGCGGCGGGGCTGGCCTTGGGGTAGGGGGGCCAGCACTGTGGCCCGAGGATGAGACGCTGTGCTCAGGCCCAGAGTTGGAAGCTTCGTGTCTAAATGGCCACGGGGTGCCAAGACCGCCCTCCAGCAACACCAGCAGGGAACCTCCCAGCCCCGACTCGCCCACCTCTGGGGACAAGCTGCTCGCTCCCAGGGATGCCAGCTTTGGGAGCGCCCCCTCTCTGTCTAAGCCCAAATACCCCTCCCCAGCATCAGTCCTGGATGCGAACTCTGTCCCGAGTCAACTAGTCTCTACCCAGGATTCAAGCCCAACCGCCCCTGCACCAGCCCAGGAGGCAGGAGAGATGGGGGGGTCACAAAGGGCACAGGGGTGCCTTACGGGCCACTCAGCCCCATGGAAATCAGGAGCCCGAGTCCTGGGCCCCACTGTGACTTCCTTCTGCCTCCCCAGCCCCAGGCTCAGCCCTTGTGGCCTCTTCTCCGCAGACCAGCAGGGGTGCAGCTGGGCCCGGGCCGGGATCACCTGTCCTTGATGAGCTCGCAGAGCGGAGACGGAGAGTGTGTCCCGGTGGTTGTGCTGCTGCCCACCGATGGCCAGGCGGCCGGGCGCTCGGTGGTGAAGCCCCTATGGGGACACTGCGGCTCCGAGGGGTCGTTCACCACCCAGTGGCCAGCCGCGACCTCGCAGTTGGCGGCGGCCTCCCCACCGGGCAGCGTGCAGTCATCCGAGGTGCTGTTGGTGCACGTACCTGTGTCGGCAGGAAGGCCACGCGTCCCTGAGCCAAGCCCAGCCGTCCAGCAGGCTGGGCAAAGCCCCAGGACCCCAGCCCCTCCCAGCCCAGGTCCCTGGCCGGCTGGCCGGGGCCAAGGGCACAGACTAGACTAGGCTCCTATTGGCTTCCCACAGGAGCCCAACCCAGATAAGGCGGTGGGGGCCTGCACGGCGCTGAGAGCCACAACCGCGGGGGCAGGCGCCCGCAGCCAGCCGCAGCCCGGACACCCTCCCTGGGGCAGCGCACGGGGGGCGAGAGGCTCACCACACTGGCCCTTCGTGTTGTTGCCGAACCGGTGGTAGGGCAGCCGGATGGAGAAGGAAAGGCTGTCGTAGGAGATGAGGGCACCCAGCTCAGGGATGTCCACCACATAGTTGATGCCTGACTGGTACACCTGCAGCCCGTACTTTTTATAGGGCAGCGCCACGGCCTGCCTGTTGACCTGCACCTGTGGCCGAGACATCTGGGGTCAGGGAAGGCCAGCAGGGCGGGACGAGCTGTGCCTCCGGAGGCACCTGGGGTCACCCTACCCCCGCCTGTCCTCAGGCTGAGCACCCAGTGCGGGGATCTCTGCCCATCCCTCTCCCCCTTCCCTCTTCTTTCCATCGCGCTGATCCTTGTCCTGACTCGTCTCAGGGGCAAGGTGGCAGGGCCTCTGTCCTCAGAGTCCCCCGGAGACCTGGGGGCCCCCGTGCAGGGGGTAGGACTCCCCGGGCCACGGGAACCAACAACTCCGTGCAGTGTGTTCAGGGCCCCTCCCCACTCACCCCTGTCCTCAGGGAGGGGGCTTCTGCCACAGAGACCTGTGCCCAGGGTGGGTGGCAGGGGCATGAGAGGGGGAGGTCAAGAGGTCCCTGAATGCCTCCAGAGGGCCAGACACAGAAATGTGTCCGCTGAGCGCCACCCTGCCCTCTCCAAGCCTGGCTCTGGGGGAGGAAGCCCAGCCTCCCACCGGCTAAGGGAGCCCGCATCAGTGCGCCCCGCCGTGGACACCCTTCCCCAGCCAACGTGCCTGCACCCTCATGGGCATCGTGTGCACGGCCTTGATCAGCACCTCCTGGGACTCATAGCGCACGATGAGGGCGTGGGGGCAGGACGCTTGGCTGTTGATGTCACAGTGCTGGTTGTCGATGTAGACCCCGAAGTTGTCCATGGTGGGAGTGATCTCCTCCACCAGCACATACGTGCAGTTGCCCTTGTAGCTGTAGTAGAGCCCATCGAAGGTGACGTAGTGCGTGTCCCCCCAGCCCGTGCAGTAGCCTGCAGAGGGAGCTGGGGTGAGCCAGTGCCGAGCCATGGACTGGGGGCTGGGACAGGGACAGGGACAGAGTCAAGGACAGGGACCAAGGGTCAAGGGTCAGGTGGGAAGCGCAACCAGAAACTGAGGGAAGCCCCGAAGTCTGGCTCCTGGGGCACGTGGGACATCTGGGCCCCAAGAGTGCCTTCCGCACTCAGTCCGCAGTGGCCAGGCCTCGGTTCCAACTCCAGCTCTGCCCCACCCCCACCCCAGGCCCCTCGGCGGTGGCCATGCTCTACCAGGCAAGCCCCTCCCTCCCCCCGGACCCCTGGCCTGAGATGGGGAATAAGCAGGAGGCGTGAGAAATTGCTCCAAACGTGGGCCTGACTCTCCGCGGGTGCTCAGCCATCAAAGCCATCACGACGGCCTGGGGTCTGCAGCCCCCACACACACAGTGGGGAGCAGGTGGGGTGGGTCTCTGCGGCGTCGGGCTTACAGTCACACTCCCAGTGCCAGCAGCACTTGTCGGGGTCCTCGACGCGCACAGGCATGAGGCCGTTGGAGCAGGTGGGCATGGGAGGGGGGTCGCACTTCATCTCCACGAGCTCCACGGTGTTGTTGTACTTGCAGATGGCCATGGTGCAGTTACACAGCCACCAGGTCTCGTTCTCCTGCAGGTGGGGAGGGCACAGGGTCAGCAGCACCAGCCTGGTGCCCAGGTTCACACAGGAGGGGTGGGCCGTGCAGACGAGACCCCAGGTGAGCACCTAAGAGCCCTGCCCAGGAGGCTGAAGGCGAAGGGCAACCCCGTCCAGGAGGGCAGCCAGCCACCTCACTACAGCAAGGGGCACGTGGGAGAGAAGGTAGGAGGGCCACAGCAGACCCTGAGCCCAGCAAGCTGCCTAAAGCCTTCTCCCAACTGGGGATGTGGGGCATAGGGGCAGGGGCATAACCAGCAGAAAGGTAGCACCTGGGGCTTTGGATGCCCAGATAGTGGGGGGGGTGTGCCCGTGGGGACAAAAGCCACCCACAGACACAGACCTGTCTGGGAGGATCGAAGTCCAGGCATGCAGGAGGCTTGGTGGTGGGCGGCACACTGGATGTCATGGATGGCTGGGTGGTGGGTGTGGATGGGCAGGACCAGTTGAAAATCTCAAGTATGCAGTTCAGCGAGCAGTTCACGTAATAGCAGGTGTCCCCATGGGTGCTGTTGTACACCAGGTCACCTGCAAGGGGAGAGACCCAGTCCTTACCCCATCCACACAGGGCTGGCCACCAGAGTGCCCAGGCGGGTCCCCACAGAGGCCACGAGAGAGAAGTCCACACCACCCTCACTCAGCCCTGATTTGTGGTGGCAGCACACGGGGCTGGCCATGGAGACATCCGCCCGTGCTGGCATACAGCTTCCCAAGCAAGCGCCCAGTTTAGACCTTCAACTGACCCCTGGGCGCTGGGAACGCAAAGTCCCGCCAGCCTGCATTGCCTGAGCAGAATGAAAAGCTTGGGTACCTGGGGCATAGTACGTGTTATTGAAATAGCAGCATTGCCTCTGGGGCCCGGTGGTGACTGAGACGATGCTCGTGGTGATGTTGGGTGAGGTTAATGGGATCACCGTGGGGGTGGTCACACTGGAGGTCAAGGTGCTGGTGGTCTGTGGCGTGGGTGGCATGGTCGACGAGTGTCCTATTGGTGTGGAAGTTCCCGTGGAAGTCGTTGACACAGTCGTGGGAGTGGGTATGTGTGTGGAAGGGGGGCCTGTGGTGGATGAAGGGGGCCCAGTCGTGGTTCCACGGGTGGGAGCAGTCTTCGAGGAGGTGGGACCCGAGGTTGGCGAGCCTGTAAGAATGGAGGGTGCAGTCAGGGCTGAGGGCGTCCAGCCATCGTAGATGCACAGGCGGCCTGGCGGCAAGTGCGTGTGGGCAGCTCACTCAAAGGACGTGGTACCTGGCGTGGGAGGCCTCACATCCATTTCCCCAGCCCTCAGTCTCAGGGTTGAGCAGAGTGTCAGGGCCCACAGTCTATGGTGTATGTAACAGGGAGGCCATGGGGGTGAGGCACCAGCTCCAGGCAGCACGAGAGCCACAGGACATTGGTCCATCAAGAGAGGCTGACCAGCTGCCCTCCAAAGCCCCAGGGGGGAAGTGCAGCTGGAAGAGGGGGGACAGAGGGAGGGTCTCCCATGGCACCTGACTGGCAGCCTCTACTCCCCATGAGGCCACACATGCCTCGGTGGTCTTCCCTCAGGATGGCTTTGCCCACGTAGCCCATCTTACAGCCATAGGCTGAGGGATGTGGGCCACAGGCAGCCATGCCCAAGGAGAGACGTACTGTGGGGTCAGCAGCTTCCTGAACACTCAGCATCAGGACTTGGGGGGCAGGAGAGGCAGGCGAGCCCTGCTGGAGCCTTCTTGGGGACCGCTGTCACTGGGTAGGGTGGGGGGCACCTGTCTCAAGACCCAAGAGCTGTAAAGCTCCCCTGGCGGGAGAAGGAACGGTAAGCGCATCACCAATAACCACGCAAGTTCCATGGTCTCTGTGTACCTGGAGGGGTGGTGCCAGGTGTAGGTGGAGAGGGCGTGGTTCCTCCTGTTGTAGTGATGGCTGATTCTGTCGACGCTGGGGTCTGTGGTGTGCTATATGTCTCCACAGTTGTTGGGGCGGTGGTCACAAGCGTGGTAGATTCCATGGAAGAGGGATAGGTGGACTGGGAGGTTGGAGGGGAAGACGGAGGAAGAGATTTTGATGTGCTGCTGGTAGTGCTAATGTTGGGAAGTGGGGTTGGAGTCTCTGTGGACGTGGCAGTGGTCGGGGAGGGGATTTCTGTGGTGGTGGATGCTGGAGTTGGGGTCTCTGTTATGGTGGGTGTAGGTGTTGGAGTCTCGGTGGAGGTGGTGCTAATGGTGAGGGTCGGAGTTGGAGTCACTGTGGAGGTGGTGGTCAGTGGTGGTGTTGGGGTCACTGTGGTGGTGGTTATTGATGTTGGGGTCTCTGTGGTTGTGATAGTGGTGGGGATTGTCTCTCTAGTGGTGGTGGTCGGAGTTGGAGTCCCAGTTGAAGTGGTGGTGGGTGCTGTGGTTGGGGTCTCTGTACTGGTCGGCACTGGAATCTCTGTTGTGGTTGTCGTGGGGGTCGGAGCTGGAGTCCCAGAGGAAGTGGTGGTGGGTGTTGTGGTTGCGGTCTCCATAGTGGTCGGAGATGGAATCTCTGTTGTGGTTGTGCTGGGGGTCGCAGTTGGAGTCCCAGTTGAAGTGGTGGTAGGCGCTGTGGTTGGGGTCTCACTAGTGGTCAGAGTTGGAGTCCCTATTGTGGTTGTGATGGGAGTTGGAGTCCCTATTGTGGTTGTGGTGGGAGTTGGAGTTGGAGTCCCAGTTGAAGTGGTGGTGGGTGTTGTGGTTAGGGTCCCTGTAGTGGTTGGAATCTCTGTTGTGGTTGTTGTAGGGGTTACAGTTGGAGTCCCAGTTGAAGTAGTGATGGATGTTGTGGCTGGGGTCTCTGTAGTGGTCGGAGTTGGAGTCCCTATTGTGGTTGTGGTGGGGGTTGGACTTGGAGTCGCAGTTGAAGTGGTGGTGGGTGCTGTGGTTGGGGTCTCTGTAGTGGTCGGAGTTGGAATCTCTGTTGTGGTTGTCGTGGGGGTCATAGTTGGAGTCCCAGTTGAAGTGGTGGTAGGTGTTGTGGCTGGGATCTCACTAGTGGTCGGAGTTGGAGTCCCTCTTGTGGTGGTGGTGGGGATTGGAGTCAGAGTCCCAGTTGAAGTGGTGGTGGGTGTTGTGGTTGGGGTCTCTGTAGTGGTCGGAGTTGGAGTCCCTATTGTGGTTGTGGTGGGGGTCGGACTTGGAGTCCCAGTTGAAGTGGTGGTGGGTGTTGTGGTTCGGGTCTCTGTAGTGGTCGGAGTTGGAATCTCTGTTGCGGTTGTGCTGTGGGTCGCAGTTGGAGTCCCAGTTGAAGTGGTGGTGGGTGTTATGGTTGGGGTCTCCGTAGTGGTCGGAGTTGGAATCTTTGTCGTGGCTCTTGTGGGGGTCGGAGTTGGAGTCCCAGGTGAAGTGGTGGTGGGTGTTGTGGTTCGGATCTCTGTAGTGGTCGGAGTTGGAACCTCTGTTGTGGTGGTGGGGGTCTGAGTTGCAGTCCCAGTTGAAGTGGTGGTAGGTGTTGTGGTTGGGGTCTCACTAGTGGTCGGAGTTGGAGTCCCTCTTGTGGTTGTGGTGGGGATTGGAGTCAGAGTCCCAGTTGAAGTGGTGGTAGGCGTTGTGGTTGGGGTCTCTGTAGTGGTCGGAGTTGGAGTCCCTATTGTTGTTGTGGTGGGGGTCGGACTTGGAGTCCCAGTTGAAGTGGTGGTGGGTGTTGTGGTCGGGGTCTCCATAGTGGTCGGAGTTGGAATCTTTGTCGTGGCTTTTGTGGGGGTCGGAGTTGGAGTCCCAGGTGAAGTGGTGGTGGGTGTTGTGGTTCGGGTCTCTGTAGTGGTCGGAGTTGGAATCTTTGTCGTGGTTGTGCTGGGGGTCACAGTTGTAGTCCCAGTTGAAGTGGTGGTGGGTGATGTGGTTGGGGTCTCTGTAGTGGTCAGAGTTGGAACCTCTGTTGTGGTTGTGGTGGGGGTCTGAGTTGCAGTCCCAGTTGAAGTGGTGGTAGGGGTTGTGGTTGGGGTCTCACTAGTGGTCGGAGTTGGAGTCGCTCTTGTGGTTGTGGTGGGGGTTGGAGTCGGGGTCCCAGTTGAAGTGGTGGTGGGTGTTGTGGTTCGGGTCTCTGTAGTGGTCGGAGTTGGAACCTCTGTTGTGGTTGTGGTGGGGGTCAGAGTTGCAGTCCCAGTTGAAGTGGTGGTAGGTGTTGTGGTTGGGGTCTCCGTAGTGGTCGGAGTTGGAATCTTTGTTGTGGCTTTTGTGGGGGTCGGAGTTGGAGTCCCAGGTGAAGTGGTGGTGGGTGTTGTGGTTCGGGTCTCTGTAGTGGTCGGAGTTGGAATCTCTGTTGTGGTTGTGCTGGGGGTCGCAGTAGGAGTCCCAGTTGAAGTGGTGGTGGGTGATGTGGTTGGGGTCTCTGTAGTGGTCAGAGTTGGAATCTCTGTTGTGGTTGTCATGGGCGTCATAGTTGGAGTCCCAGTTGAAGTGGCAGTAGGGGTTGTGGTTGGGGTCTCACTAGTGGTCGGAGTTGGAGTCCCTCTTGTGGTTGTGGTGGGGATTGGAGTCGGGGTCCCAGTTGAAGTGGTGGTGGGTGTTGTGGTTCGGGTCTCTGTAGTGGTCGGAGTTGGAACCTCTGTTGTGGTTGTGGTGGGGGTCAGAGTTGCAGTCCCAGTTGAAGTGGTGGTAGGTGTTGTGGTTGGGGTCTCACTAGTGGTCGGAGTTGGAGTCCCTCTTGTGGTTGTGGTGGGGGTCGGACTTGGAGTCCCAGGTGAAGTGGTGGTGGGTGTTGTGGTTGGGGTCTCCGTAGGGGTTGGAGTTGGAATCTTTGTTGTGGCTCTTGTGGGGGTCGGAGTTGGAGTCCCAGGTGAAGTGGTGGTGGGTGTTGTGGTTGGGGTCTCCGTAGTGGTCGGAGTTGGAATCTTTGTCGTGGCTCTTGTGGGGGTCGGAGTTGGAGTCCCAGGTGAAGTGGTGGTGGGTGTTGTGGTTCGTGTCTCTGTAGTGGTCGGAGTTGGAACCTCTGTTGTGGTTGTGGTGGGGGTCTGAGTTGCAGTCCCAGTTGAAGTGGTGGTAGGTGTTGTGGTTGGGGTCTCACTAGTGGTCGGAGTTGGAGTCCCTCTTGTGGTTGTGGTGGGGATTGGAGTCAGAGTCCCAGTTGAAGTGGTGGTGGGTGTTGTGGTTGGGGTCTCTGTAGTGGTCGGAGTTGGAGTCCCTATTGTGGTTGTGGTGGGGGTCGGACTTGGAGTCCCAGTTGAAGTGGTGGTGGGTGTTGTGGTTGGGGTCTCCGTAGTGGTCGGAGTTGGAATCTTTGTTGTGGCTTTTGTGGGGGTCGGAGTTGGAGTCCCAGGTGAAGTGGTGGTGGGTGTTGTGGTTCGGGTCTCTGTAGTGGTCGGAGTTGGAATCTCTGTTGTGGTTGTGCTGGGGGTCGCAGTAGGAGTCCCAGTTGAAGTGGTGGTGGGTGATGTGGTTGGGGTCTCTGTAGTGGTCAGAGTTGGAATCTCTGTTGTGGTTGTCATGGGCGTCATAGTTGGAGTCCCAGTTGAAGTGGCAGTAGGGGTTGTGGTTGGGGTCTCACTAGTGGTCGGAGTTGGAGTCCCTCTTGTGGTTGTGGTGGGGATTGGAGTCGGGGTCCCAGTTGAAGTGGTGGTGGGTGTTGTGGTTCGGGTCTCTGTAGTGGTCGGAGTTGGAACCTCTGTTGTGGTTGTGGTGGGGGTCAGAGTTGCAGTCCCAGTTGAAGTGGTGGTAGGTGTTGTGGTTGGGGTCTCACTAGTGGTCGGAGTTGGAGTCCCTCTTGTGGTTGTGGTGGGGGTCGGACTTGGAGTCCCAGGTGAAGTGGTGGTGGGTGTTGTGGTTGGGGTCTCCGTAGGGGTTGGAGTTGGAATCTTTGTTGTGGCTCTTGTGGGGGTCGGAGTTGGAGTCCCAGGTGAAGTGGTGGTGGGTGTTGTGGTTCGGGTCTCTGTAGTGGTCGGAGTTGGAACCTCTGTTGTGGTGGTGGGGGTCTGAGTTGCAGTCCCAGTTGAAGTGGTGGTAGGTGTTGTGGTTGGGGTCTCACTAGTGGTCGGAGTTGGAGTCCCTCTTGTGGTTGTGGTGGGGATTGGAGTCAGAGTCCCTGTTGAAGTGGTGGTGGGTGTTGTGGTTGGGGTCTCTGTAGTGGTCGGAGTTGGAGTCCCTATTGTGGTTGTGGTGGGGGTCGGACTTGGAGTCCCAGTTGAAGTGGTGGTGGGTGTTATGGTTGGGGTCTCCGTAGTGGTCGGAGTTGGAATCTTTGTTGTGGCTTTTGTGGGGGTCGGAGTTGGAGTCCCAGGTGAAGTGGTGGTGGGTGTTGTGGTTCGGGTCTCTGTAGTGGTCGGAGTTGGAATCTCTGTTGCGGTTGTGCTGTGGGTCGCAGTTTGAGTCCCAGTTGAAGTGGTGGTGGGTGTTGTGGTTGGGGTCTCCGTAGGGGTTGGAGTTGGAATCTTTGTCGTGGCTTTTGTGGGGGTCGGAGTCGGAGTCCCAGTTGAAGTGGTGGTAGGCGTTGTGGTTGGGGTCTCTGTAGTGGTCGGAGTTGGAGTCCCTATTGTTGTTGTGGTGGGGGTCGGACTTGGAGTCCCAGTTGAAGTGGTGGTGGGTGTTGTGGTTCGGGTCTCTGTAGTGGTCGGAGTTGGAATCTCTGTTGTGGTTGTGCTGGGGGTCACAGTTGTAGTCCCAGTTGAAGTGGTGGTGGGTGATGTGGTTGGGGTCTCTGTAGTGGTCAGAGTTGGAATCTCTGTTGTGGTTGTCGTGGGCGTCATAGTTGGAGTCCCAGTTGAAGTGGTGGTAGGGGTTGTGGTTGGGGTCTCACTAGTGGTCGGAGTTGGAGTCGCTCTTGTGGTTGTGGTGGGGGTTGGAGTCGGGGTCCCAGTTGAAGTGGTGGTGGGTGTTGTGGTTCGGGTCTCTGTAGTGGTCGGAGTTGGAACCTCTGTTGTGGTTGTGGTGGGGGTCAGAGTTGCAGTCCCAGTTGAAGTGGTGGTAGGTGTTGTGGTTGGGGTCTCACTAGTAGTCGGAGTTGGAGTCCCTCTTGTGGTTGTGGTGGGGGTCGGACTTGGAGTCCCAGGTGAAGTGGTGGTGGGTGTTGTGGTTGGGGTCTCCGTAGTGGTCGGAGTTGGAATCTTTGTTGTGGCTTTTGTGGGGGTCGGAGTTGGAGTCCCAGGTGAAGTGGTGGTGGGTGTTGTGGTTCGGGTCTCTGTAGTGGTCGGAGTTGGAACCTCTGTTGTGGTTGTGGAGGGGGTCAGAGTTGCAGTCCCACTTGAAGTGGTGGTAGGTGTTGTGGTTGGGGTCTCACTAGTGGTCGGAGTTGGAGTCCCTCTTGTGGTTGTGGTGGGGGTTGGAGTCGGAGTCCCAGTTGAAGTGGTGGTGGGTGTTGTGGTTGGGGTCTCAGTAGTGGTCGGAGTTGGAATCTTTGTTGTGGCTTTTGTGGGGGTCGGAGGTGGAGTCCCAGGTGAAGTGGTGGTGGGTGTTGTGGTTCGGGTCTCTGTAGTGGTCGGAGTTGGAACCTCTGTTGTGGTGGTGGGGGTCTGAGTTGCAGTCCCAGTTGAAGTGGTGGTAGGTTTTGTGGTTGGGGTCTCACTAGTGGTCAGAGTTGGAGTCCCTCTTGTGGTTGTGGTGGGGGTTGGAGTCGGAGTCCCAGTTGAAATGGTGGTAGGTATTGTGGTTGGGGTCTCTGTAGTGGTCGGAGTTGGAGTCCCTATTGTTGTTGTGGTGGGGGTCTGAGTCGGAGTCCCAGTTGAAGTGGTGGTAGGTCTTGTGGTTGGGGTCTCACTAGTGGTCGGAGTTGGAGTCCCTCTTTTGGTGGTGGTGGGGGTCTGAGTTGCAGTCCCAGTTGAAGTGGTGGTAGGTGTTGTGGTTGGGATCTCACTAGTGGTCGGAGTTGGAGTCCCTCTTGTGGTTGTGGTGGGGGTCGGAGTCGGAGTCCCAGTTGAAGTGGTGGTAGGTGTTGTGGTTGGGGTCTCACTAGTGGTCGGAGTTGGAGTCCCTATTGTGGTTGTGGTGGGGGTCGGACTTGGAGTCCCAGTTGAAGTGGTGGTCGGTGTTGTGGTTGGGGTCTCCGTAGTGGTCGGAGTTGGAATCTTTGTTGTGGCTTTTGTAGGGGTCGGAGTTGGTGTCCCAGTTGAAGTGGTGGTGGGTGTTGTGGTTCGGGTCTCTGTAGTGGTCAGAGTTGGAATCTCTGTTGTGCTTGTGGTGGGGGTCGGAGTTGGAGTCCCAGTTGAAGTGGTGCTAGGCGTTGTGGTTGGGGTCTCTGTAGTGGTCAGAGTTGGAGTCCCTCTTGTGGTTGTGGTGGGGATTGGAGTTGGAGTCCCAGTTGAAGTGGTGGTGGGTGCTGTGGTTGGGGTCTCTGTAGTGGTCGGAGTTGGAATCTCTGTTGTGGCTGTGGTGGGGGTCAGAGTTGCAGTCCCAGTTGAAGTGGTGGTAGGTGTTGTGGTTGGGGTCTCACTAGTGGTCGGAGTTGGAGTCCCTATTGTGGTTGTGGTGGGGGTCGGACTTGGAGTCCCAGTTGAAGTGGTGGTGGGTGTTGTGGTTGGGGTCTCTGTAGTGGTCGGAGTTGGAGTCCCTATTGTGGTTGTGGTGGGGGTCGGAGTTGGAGTCCCAGGTGAAGTGGTGGTGGGTGTTGTGGTTGGGGTCCCTGTAGTGGTCGGAGTTGGAGTCCCTCTTGTGGATGTGGTGGGGGTCAGAGTCGGAGTCCCAGGTGAAGTGGTGGTGGGTGTTGTGGTTGGGGTCCCTGTAGTGGTCGGAGTTGGAGTCCCTCTTGTGGTTGTGGTGGGGGTCGGAGTTGGAGTCCCAGGTGAAGTGGTGGTGGGTGTTGTGGTTGGGGTCCCTGTAGTGGTTGGAGTTGGAGTCCCTCTTGTGGTTGTGGTGGGGGTCGGAGTTGGAGTCCCAGGTGAAGTGGTGGTGGGTGTTGTCGTTGGGGTCCCTGTAGTGGTCGGAGTTGGAGTCCCTCTTGTGGTTGTGGTGGGGGTCGGAGTTGGAGTCCCAGGTGAAGTGGTGGTGGGTGTTGTGGTTGGGGTCCCTGTAGTGGTTGGAGTTGGAGTCCCTCTTGTGGTTGTGGTGGGGGTCGGAGTTGGAGTCCCAGGTGAAGTGGTGGTGGGTGTTGTCGTTGGGGTCCCTGTAGTGGTCGGAGTTGGAGTCCCTCTTGTGGTTGTGGTGGGGGTCGGAGTTGGAGTCCCAGGTGAAGTGGTGGTGGGTGTTGTGGTTGGGGTCCCTGTAGTGGTTGGAGTTGGAGTCCCTCTTGTGGTTGTGGTGGGGGTCGGAGTTGGAGTCCCAGGTGAAGTGGTGGTGGGTGTTGTGGTTGGGGTCCCTGTAGTGGTCGGAGTTGGAGTCCCTCTTGTGGATGTGCTGGGGGTCAGAGTTGGAGTCCCAGTTGAAGTGGTGGTGGGCGTCGTGATCTGGTTCGTGCGACACTCATCTGTCAGCCAGCAACAATAGACGCGTATCTCATAGTCATAGCAGACTTCAAAAGGTCCTTTTCCAAACTGGTCGTCGTTCTTGCAGATGAACCCGAAGGATACATTGCACTGAGCCTCCTGTCCCAGCTTCTCCCAGCTGAGGTGCGGCTCTATGGCCACCCTGCACTCGATAGCCTTGGGGGCCCTGCAGACATGGTTGAATGTCTCTCGGTCTCCACCATCACTGCCAATTCTGGGATGGTAATCGTTGATCCAGTCGGACCAGGAGCAGCATAGCCCTAGGCGAGCAAGATGCAGCGCTGGTCAGCCAGGCTGGGGCGCGCCTTTCGGGAGATCTGTGGGACTCGGAGAACCGATACCCCCAGGACCAGCTGTCCCCATCATCACCAAAGGGCACAGTGTTGGCTCTGAGGCTCTAGGCTGAGCCCTAACTTCCACCCTCCACTTCTCCCCTCCTTCTGCAGCTAAAAACCCAAGACCCCAATGCCATGCCAGTGACAGACCCAGGCCTCAGAGCGCCAGCCTAGCACCCCTTCCTCAGCTACTTTCAAATCCTTATGCCAAACAAATAAATAAGGAAAGGGCCACCCAGTCCAGCGAAGAAGCACGCCGGCAGGGACTTGGTCTGGACTCTTGACCAATGTTTTCACCCTGAGCTGGTCAGGTCCCCTGCACGTGTCCCTGGGCTCAGCAAATCGGGAATCGAGTCACCAAAATACAGCATCTTCGGTCCGTGAGCCGCTGGTCCAGCCCGCCCCGCCCAGCCCCGTGTCTGGGTCTCAAGGGAGGCGCCCAGCAGCTTTCTAAAGGTCCTCGCCCTGTATCATTGGGAACGCCGTCAACGTGACTTACTCTGAGTTGTTGAAGAGGGAGATGGCACTGCAGTAAAAGGGGGGGAAAAGAGAATGTCATTCTATAGCTTTGAGGTTTTTCCAACCTTTTAATTTTACCAGTTTCTTTTCCCGGTGGCTGGTAGCTGGCGGCTCGTTCAGCGCGAGCTGCAATTTCAGCCCGAGCAAATGCACGGGGACTAGAGGGTGTCTCTCTGCCTCCTCTGACCCTTAGGGGTAGTTTCCTGCGGGTCTGGGGAGACGGCCCCGAGTCACCATCACTGCAATCTGGGCTCAGGGGTGTGGTCAAGATGCTGGGAGGCAGGGGACACTCCCTGAGTTGAGAGGCATGTCGGCATCACCCCCATCTACCTAGAAAGGCCGCCCTGCTGGGATCAGGGGAAGACCTTACCTGTACTGGCGGTCAGAGTGGTGCTCGTGGTGGTGGAGGGGGTGATGGGGGAGACAGAGGTGGTGGTGGCGGGTGTTGAGGGGGACAAGGGTGGTGAGGTGTGCTCGCATATGCCGAAGTGCTTCTCCACCGTCCCGTTGGGGCCACAGATCTCCCGGTAGCAGAAGGGGCCGTCCTGCTTAGAGGTGACAATCTTCCCTGGGGGGAGACCGACGTCAACACGTCAGGAACAAGACAGAGACTCACAAGGCCCTCCTCAGCCTGTCCCAATAAGGGGAAGACTGGTTTCCCCCACCTCCAACCACTGGCAAACCAGCGCCCGTCAGGACCCCATTCCCAGAATTCTAAGTGGTGCCCATCAGGACACAGAAGCTACACCACAGATGGGGCATCTGCTCCCCATCAGGAGAAATACACACATTTCAGGGGAGCCCGAGGGGCTGCTGCTAATCAGGGGCACATCTGAGCTGGGAGGGCCCCAGGGAAGCCACACAGAAGAAAAGGGGGAGGGGGAAGGGGAGAATGACCCCAACACAGCCCAGGAGGACAGTCCAGGGGCGGGCAGCTTACCTATGTCTGTCTGGCAGTCAACTTGCGAGGAGCTGTTACACACACTGAAAAGCAAGAGCAAGGCTGCAGGCCCGAGGAAACGCTGGCCTCTCCCAGCCGCCTCTGCCACCGGCCCAAAGCCTCAGGGCGCTACCCCAAAGGCTGGGTCCAGGAGCCCCCGCCTGGGTTCCCACTGTGGGCAGAGAGGGGACGAGGCAAGGGGAGCAGAGGAAGGAGGGCCCACTTCTCCCCTCCCCCTGGTTCCTGTGTGCGTGCGGCCACGTGTCCACATGTGTGTACATGAACAACACTGTGTGCCAGTGTGTGTGCGTGGATGTGGGTGCGTGTGTACGTGTGCACTGATCTCCCCCGGGGCCCCTGCGACGTGAGCTTAGATACCAAGAGTGGCAGATGTGCTTCTTGGGCACAGACTCTCCAGGTGAGTAGTGAGTGTCCATGACGTAGCAACCACATCTGTCCCGTGTGACACACTTCTTCAGGTCCTCGTCGTAGATGGGACTTTCCTTAGGGCACCGGGGGTAGCAGCCTGGTGGGCACAGGGCACGGGGCTTGGACCGGCACAGAGGACCCCACATCCACCAGACCCTACCCGTCTTCCCCACCCTGGAAGGTCCTCTTCTCCAGATGTCCTCTGGGAAGGCAGGGGCCTGGACACCGCCCCCTTCCTGGGGCCCTGACGCGGCCCTGTGGCCAAAGGGACAGCCAGGCCCTGCCCAGCCTCCTGGGGGGCACGCCCACTGCTCCCTCCCCAGACCTCCGTGTTCTCGGCTCACAGACGCTGCAGAGGACTCCCTAGCCCCCACCTCGCCCTCTTCTGCTCTTTCCCCACAGCAGCTTCGCCCCCGACCTCACACGGTCTCCTGACCTTACGTGGCGTGTTAAGCTGCCCCTTTTCTGCCTCTCTCCTCTAGGGCGGGGTCTCGACTCAGGCTCCCAGCCCACTGTCAGCGCGGCGAGCCTGGCCCACCCTGGCACGCAGGGTCCCGGGCCCCACAGGGCGCCTCACCCTCCAGGTGGGACACGGAGATGTTGGAGTGAACGCCACTGATCGTCCTGCACGTCTCAAAGCTGTGGTTCCCGCAGGGTTCGTAGTGCCACTGACACTCGTTCGGGGGGTTGTAGTAGTCACAGAATATGGCTGGGGGAGGGGGGAGGGGGGGTCAGGCTTGGGGAGGGCCGAGGCCGGGCGGGGGAGGCGGGGAGGGGGCCACAGACACCCCATCCCCCGGTGCAGCAGCCTCCGGCCCGCCACACTGGCACCCCAGGTCCAGGACAGGCGGGCACTCACGGCACAGCTCGGGCGTCCTCCAGAACACGCAGGCCCCCTCCTTGGTGCACTCTTGGGCGTAGGCGGTCACAGCAGAGCAGAAACACTCACAGTCCCCGCCCGTGTCGCAGGAGCACGAGTCGTGGACACAGGCTTCGTAGAAGGGCTTGGGGTCCACCTAGGGGAGGAGCCTCCATGTGCCCGGTGTCTACACTGCCCTCATGCGGACAGGCCTTCCCCTGTGGCCCAGGAAGCTCGGGACCCCGAGGCCGACTCCGCGCCCGGGACAGGGTGTGGTCACCCAGCCCTAGCCCCTCAGTGGGGCTGTCAGGGGAGGTCCAGCGACGGTTGCCCAACCCTGCCCACCTCCCCCCACCGCTGCCGGGAGCTAAGGGCCATCTGGGCCTCAGGGGCTTGTGTCCTTTCTCCCTCCCTGGAAGGTCCAGAGGCCGGGGGTCCAACCAGGGGTCTCAGAGGGAAGGCTGGACCTCTGGTCACGTGTCCGAAGGACACAGAAGATGGAGCTGAAGCTGGAGAACAGATGGCACAGGCTGACGCAGCCGGGAGACCGCCCCGCCCTCAGCCCCGCCCTCGGCCCCGCCCGCGCCCACTCCCCGCCCACCTTGCTGTGGCAGACGCCGAAGACCGGGCCCTTGATGATGCTGCACTGCTTCTCGGCCCAGGAGCGGCGGTGCGGCCTCAGGGCGCACGGCTCGGGGGTGGCGCTCACGTCCGGACAGGTGGGGGCCTCCTTCCAGCTGTTCCCGAAGTCCAGCTCACTCTCCACCACCATGTGGTCCCGCGTGGTGAAGTCGTTGCTGGATCGCTGGTCAAAGTTCCCACACAGGCCACACACAGTGCCCTGCAGAGACAAGCCGGCCGGGGGCTTTGCCAGGGGGCTCGCCGGCGGGAGCGGCTGGCCGCTCACGAGCCTGGGAGGCCCGGGGGCAGCATAGGCACGGACTGGCTGACGGGCAGGCGGTGCACACCTTGTAGGAGGGGGCGAGCTTGATGAAGACGCTGGTCCTCTTGTCCCAGATGACGACGATGCCAACGCTAGCCTCCACCACCAGGTACTGGCCCACTTCCCGCGTGGTGTAGGCCACATGGTGGCCCACGTCACGCTGTATCACCATGCGGTGTTTGTCCTCCAGCTTTAGCTCCGTCCTCTGTGCCCAGGGGAGAGGCCCCGTCACTGGCCGAGTCTGAGGGTCCCCAAGGGACCATGCGTGCCCAGGGGAAGGCAGCACTCACCCCCAGGAAGATCTTGATGGCCTTGGAGCAGGTGACGCCCGTGGTGCCACAGGGGACATTCTCGGTGATGACACTGAAGGAGCCCAGTGAGGAGTTCTGGCCACAGTAGTCCTGGGGGCCCACGGGCATGTGAGCCGGGCCGGCCCGGCCATGAGGGTCCTGGGCACCTCCCCCAAGCTGGGCCTGGTCGAGCCTCAGCCCCTCATCTGTTGAGAGGGGCCTTAACCCCCCAAACACACACGCCCCTGTGCACCCCACACCCCCGAAACCCACGGGAGGGTCATGGAATGGGAGGGCCAAGGAAGGGCTCCCGTCCCGCCCCAGACCCCCTCCACTCGGAGCCTCCTCACTGGACTGGGAGCAGCCCAGGGCCAGCAGCGCAGGGGCCACGAAGCAGAGGCAGGCTCTGGCCATGCCCTCGGCCTCACCTGAACGGCCACGTAGGAGCAGTGTCCATCAAAGTCATAGTACTTCCCGTCGAAGGTGATGTAGTGGCTGTTCCCGTAGATGGCACAGGTGCCGTGGCACACGGACTGGGTGCATGCCCAGCGCCCTTTCTGGCAGGTGCTGAGGAGAGCGAGATGGGGGGCCTGGAGGGGCTGCAGGGGCCCAGGTCCCCCACCCCTGCTCAGCGTGTATCCTGGCGCTGTGCGGAAAGCCCCCCAGCAGCTCACAGAGCACACCTCCAGGCCCTCCTATCCCAGCGCCCACCCAGGCCAGGGCCCTGCCAGCCAGGTGGGAGGCCACGGGGCCCTGCAGACCCCGGCCAGCCCCGCAGAGGAGACCCCCGTGGAGGAGGCCTGTGGTCCAGGGCCGGCTCCCCACGGAGCGCTTGGGGGTCGGGGGCCAGGGTGCTTACCAGGTGTTGCAGTCCACCCTGATCTTGTCCCCGGGGGAGTACAGGTCCTTGTTGTGCACACACGGGCACGCCTCCTCCACCACGCAGCCACCCCGGCCATCATCAATCAGCCCCTCAGGGCACACGCAGCCACTGATGCACTCCGTCTGGTACTGGCGGGCGGTTGGGGAGCGGGGTTCGGGGGTCAGGTGCCGGGCCCAGGGTGGCTGGCCCCTCTTCTGTTGCTGCAGACACCCCTCGTGCCCCGACCCCCCACCCTCTGACGCTTGACGTCTCTCCCTGGTCCAGCCTCCGGAGCCCTGCCCCCGGGCTCACCACTGGGCTGGGAGACGGGGGAGAGCAGCCTGCCAGGGGCCCCTACACTGGTCCCTGTGCCCTCAGCGGTCTGGGTGGGGACCCACAGGTGGCCACCTCCCCCGAGGAACGAGGAGGGCCGGCGAAGCGCATGTGTCCAGAGGACCTAGGGCCCAGAGCCGCAGGACCGGTGGTACGGGAGCCCGCCTGCACCCCCATCCACAGCACCCCCACCCAGCACGCACGTAGCCGGCAGCCAGCGTCTGGCAGCTGACGGGCCTGGGGTTCCGGGTGGCCAGCGCCGTCAGGTTGTTGCAGTCGACGTGGATCTTCGGGGCCGTGCAGCCTGCGGGACGGAAGGGGCCACCTCAGCTCAGGTGAAGTTGGGTGGGGGGCTCGCGCAGGCGATGGAGGGGGAGCAGGGTGGGGGGCGGCAGGCCGTGCACAGGGCAGCAGCCACTTACGCTGGTAGGGCTGCTTGACCCGCAGGCAGTGCAGCCTCCCGTTCTGGCAAACGCTGTGAGGGAGAGGTGGGGGGTGAATGGGGCCCTTCGGGGGTGGGCCCAGTGGCTCTGTGGGACTGGGCGGGGGTGTGGGCGCCCCCAGCAGAGCCGGTCCTCCCTCCCCGGCCCCAGGCCACACACCATCGCTCCTCCTGCCTCAGGATGGCCTCCCCCGCCTGCAGGTAGAGGCCACGGTAGTAGCAGGAACACTTGGCCAGGGCCACGCAGCGGCCCTTCTCATCCAGGAAGGTGTGGTCAGGGCAGCCGCAGCCGTCCACGGGTGCGAAGCCCTTGACACAGTGGGTGTCAGGCTCAGACAGCGAGCGGCAGGTCGGCTGGCAGGTGGTCAGGTTGTACAGGAAGACCTGCGACCTGGGGCAGGAGCCCACGTCCTTGTCTGCAGAGGGGAGGGGCCAGCCTGAGGGGCAGGAGGACGGCCCGCAGCTCCCTTCCCCGAAAGCCATCCCCGAGCCCCACGTCTGGCCAGGACACCCACCCAGCCAGGGGGCCAACGAGGACAGTCACCCCGGGAACCCTGGCCACACAGGTGCCCCAGCCCCCGCCACGCACCTCCCCTCTGAGCTAAGGCATCGTGGCCACAGTTCCAGGCCCCCAGGCCCCTCCCTGCAAGCAGAGTGGCCCAGGGCTGGTTTCCTGCTGCTTCCTAGCCGAGGAAGCTGGAAGTGAGGTCGCCGCCCTGCACCCTCAACCCTTGACAGCCAAGGGGAGCTGCCACCTGGGACAGCAGCGACCTGGAGGCCGGCCCTGGCCCAGGACACCTGGCACTCACTGCAGATGCGCTCCCGCCAGCCCCACAGCATGACGCCCTTGATGGCGCAGGCGCGGGCGTAGGAGGCCAGGGCCGCACACATGCAGTCCTCCGTGCTCTGACAGTTGCACGTGTCGTATTTGCACCTCTGTGGGGGCAAACAGGGCAGTGAACGGGGAGAGCTGGTTGGGGGACATCACGCCCATGTGAGCACAGACACACGCAGCATTTACACACATGCACACACACCCAGGTATACACATGTGCTCTGCACACACACCCAGCTATACACATGTGCTGTGCTCACACACACCCAGCTATACACATGAGCTCTGCACACACACACCCAGCTATACACATGTGCTGTGCACACACACCCAGCTATACACATGTGCTGTGCTCACACACACCCAGCTATACACATGAGCTGTGCACACACACCCAGCTATACACATGAGCTGTGCACACACACCCAGCTATACACATGAGCTCTGCTCACACACACCCAGCTATACACATGAGCTCTGCACACACACCCAGCTATACACATGAGCTCTGCACACACACACCCAGCTATACACATGAGCTCTGCACACACACCCAGCTATACACATGAGCTCTGCACACACACCCAGCTATACACATGAGCTCTGCACACACACCCAGCTATACACATGAGCTGTGCTCACACACCCAGCTATACACATGAGCTCTGCTCACACACCCAGCTATACACATGAGCTCTGCTCACACACACCCAGCTATACACATGTGCTCTGCACACACACCCAGCTATACACATGTGCTGTGCTCACACACACCCAGCTATACACATGAGCTCTGCACACACACCCAGCTATACACATGTGCTCTACACACACACCCAGCTATACACATGAGCTCTGCTCACACACCCAGCTATACACATGAGCTCTGCTCACACACACCCAGCTATACACATGTGCTCTACACACACACCCAGCTATACACATGAGCTCTGCACACACACCCAGCTATACACATGAGCTGTGCACACACACACCCAGCTATACACATGTGCTCTGCTCACACACACCCAGCTATACACATGAGCTGTGCACACACACACCCAGCTATACACATGAGCTCTGCACACACACCCAGCTATACACATGAGCTGTGCACACACACACCCAGCTATACACATGAGCTCTGCTCACACACACCCAGCTATACACATGAGCTGTGCTCACACACACCCAGCTATACACATGAGCTCTGCACACACACCCAGCTATACACATGAGCTCTGCTCACACACACCCAGCTATACACATGAGCTCTGCACACACACCCAGCTATACACATGAGCTGTGCACACACACACCCAGCTATACACATGTGCTCTACACACACACCCAGCTATACACATGAGCTCTGCACACACACCCAGCTATACACATGAGCTGTGCACACACACACCCAGCTATACACATGTGCTCTGCTCACACACACCCAGCTATACACATGAGCTGTGCACACACACACCCAGCTATACACATGAGCTCTGCACACACACCCAGCTATACACATGAGCTGTGCACACACACACCCAGCTATACACATGAGCTCTGCTCACACACACCCAGCTATACACATGAGCTGTGCTCACACACACCCAGCTATACACATGAGCTCTGCACACACACCCAGCTATACACATGAGCTCTGCTCACACACACCCAGCTATACACATGAGCTCTGCACACACACCCAGCTATACACATGAGCTGTGCACACACACACCCAGCTATACACATGAGCTCTGCTCACACACACCCAGCTATACACATGAGCTGTGCTCACACACACCCAGCTATACACATTAGCTCTGCTCACACACCCAGCTATACACATGAGCTCTGCACACACACACCCAGCTATACACATGAGCTCTGCACACACACCCAGCTATACACATGAGCTCTGCACACACACCCAGCTATACACATGTGCTGTGCTCACACACCCAGCTATACACGTGAGCTGTGCACACACACCCAGCTATACACATGAGCTGTGCTCACACACCCAGCTATACACACGAGCTGTGCACACACACCCAGCTATACACATGAGCTGTGCTCACACACCCAGCTATACACACGAGCTGTGCACACACACCCAGCTATACACATGTGCTGTGCTCACACACCCAGCTATACACATGAGCTGTGCTCACACACCCAGCTATACACATGTGCTCTGCACACACACACCCAGCTATACACATGTGCTGTGCTCACACACCCAGCTATACACATGTGCTCTACACACACACACCCAGCTATACACATGAGCTCTGCACACACACCCAGCTATACACATGTGCTCTGCACACACACACCCAGCTATACACATGAGCTCTGCACACACACCCAGCTATACACATGAGCTCTGCACACACACCCAGCTATACACATGAGCTCTGCACACACACCCAGCTATACACATGTGCTGTGCTCACACACCCAGCTATACACGTGAGCTGTGCACACACACCCAGCTATACACATGAGCTGTGCTCACACACCCAGCTATACACACGAGCTGTGCACACACACCCAGCTATACACATGAGCTGTGCTCACACACCCAGCTATACACACGAGCTGTGCACACACACCCAGCTATACACATGTGCTGTGCTCACACACCCAGCTATACACATGTGCTCTGCACACACACACCCAGCTATACACATGTGCTCTACACACACACACCCAGCTATACACATGAGCTCTGCACACACACCCAGCTATACACATGTGCTCTGCACACACACACCCAGCTATACACATGAGCTCTGCACACACACACCCAGCTATACACATGAGCTCTGCACACACACCCAGCTATACACATGTGCTCTGCACACACACACCCAGCTATACACATGAGCTGTGCTCACACACACCCAGCTATACACATGAGCTGTGCTCACACACCCAGCTATACACATGTGCTCTGCACACACACACCCAGCTATACACATGAGCTGTGCTCACACACACCCAGCTATACACATGAGCTGTGCACACACACACCCAGCTATACACATGAGCTGTGCTCACACACCCAGCTATACACGAGCTCTGCACACACACCCAGCTATACACATGTGCTCTGCACACACACCCAGCTATACACGTGAGCTGTGCTCACACACCCAGCTATACACATGTGCTCTGCACACACACCCAGCTATACACATGTGCTCTGCTCACACACACCCAGCTATACACATGTGCTCTGCACACACACCCAGCTATACACGTGAGCTGTGCTCACACACACCCAGCTATACACATGTGCTCTGCACACACACACCCAGCTATACACATGTGCTCTGCACACACACCCAGCTATACACATGTGCTCACACACACCCAGCTATACACATGTGCTGTGCTCACACACCCAGCTATACACATGTGCTCTGCACACACACACCCAGCTATACACATGAGCTGTGCTCACACACACCCAGCTATACACATGAGCTGTGCTCACACACACCCAGCTATACACATGAGCTCTGCACACACACCCAGCTATACACATGTGCTCTGCACACACACACCCAGCTATACACATGAGCTGTGCACACACACACCCAGCTATACACATGAGCTGTGCTCACACACCCAGCTATACACATGTGCTCTGCACACACACCCAGCTATACACGTGAGCTGTGCTCACACACCCAGCTATACACATGTGCTCTGCACACACACCCAGCTATACACATGAGCTGTGCTCACACACCCAGCTATACACGAGCTCTGCACACACACCCAGCTATACACATGTGCTCTGCACACACACCCAGCTATACACGTGAGCTGTGCTCACACACCCAGCTATACACATGTGCTCTGCTCACACACACCCAGCTATACACATGTGCTCTGCACACACACCCAGCTATACACGTGAGCTGTGCTCACACACACCCAGCTATACACATGTGCTCTGCACACACACACCCAGCTATACACATGTGCTCTGCACACACACCCAGCTATACACGTGAGCTGTGCTCACACACACCCAGCTATACACATGTGCTCTGCTCACACACACCCAGCTATACACATGTGCTCTGCTCACACACACCCAGCTATACACATGAGCTGTGCTCACACACCCAGCTATACACGTGAGCTGTGCACACACACCCAGCTATACACGTGAGCTGTGCACACACACCCAGCTATACACATGAGCTGTGCTCACACACCCAGCTATACACGTGAGCTGTGCACACACACCCAGCTATACACATGTGCTCTGCACACACACCCAGCTATACACGTGAGCTGTGCTCACACACCCAGCTATACACATGTGCTCTGCACACACACCCAGCTATACACATGAGCTGTGCTCACACACCCAGCTATACACGAGCTCTGCACACACACCCAGCTATACACATGTGCTCTGCACACACACCCAGCTATAAACGTGAGCTGTGCTCACACACCCAGCTATACACATGTGCTCTGCTCACACACACCCAGCTATACACATGTGCTCTGCACACACACCCAGCTATACACGTGAGCTGTGCTCACACACACCCAGCTATACACATGTGCTCTGCACACACACACCCAGCTATACACATGTGCTCTGCACACACACCCAGCTATACACGTGAGCTGTGCTCACACACACCCAGCTATACACATGTGCTCTGCTCACACACACCCAGCTATACACATGAGCTGTGCTCACACACCCAGCTATACACGTGAGCTGTGCACACACACCCAGCTATACACGTGAGCTGTGCACACACACCCAGCTATACACATGAGCTGTGCTCACACACCCAGCTATACACGTGAGCTGTGCACACACACCCAGCTATACACATGTGCTGTGCTCACACACCCAGCTATACACGTGAGCTGTGCACACACACCCAGCTATACACGTGAGCTGTGCACACACACCCAGCTATACACATGAGCTGTGCTCACACACCCAGCTATACACGTGAGCTGTGCACACACACCCAGCTATACACATGAGCTGTGCTCACACACCCAGCTATACACATGTGCTGTGCACACACACCCAGCTATACACATGTGCTGTGCTCACACACCCAGCTATACACGTGAGCTGTGCACACACACCCAGCTATACACATGAGCTGTGCTCACACACACCCAGCTATACACATGTGCTGTGCTCACACACCCAGCTATACACATGTGCTGTGCTCACACACCCAGCTATACACGTGAGCTGTGCACACACACCCAGCTATACACATGTGCTCTGCTCACACACACCCAGCTATACACATGTGCTCTGCACACACCCAGCTATACACATGTGCTCTGCTCACACACCCAGCTATACACATGAGCTGTGCTCACACACCCAGCTATACACATGAGCTGTGCACACACACCCAGCTATACACATGTGCTGTGCTCACACACCCAGCTATACACGTGAGCTGTGCACACACACCCAGCTATACACGTGAGCTGTGCACACACACCCAGCTATACACATGTGCTCTGCTCACACACACCCAGCTATACACATGTGCTCTGCACACACCCAGCTATACACATGTGCTCTGCACACACACCCAGCTATACACATGTGCTCTGCACACACACCCAGCTATACACATGAGCTCTGCACACACACCCAGCTATACACATGTGCTGTGCACACACACCCAGCTATACACGTGAGCTGTGCACACACACCCAGCTATACACATGTGCTGTGCTCACACACCCAGCTATACACGTGAGCTGTGCACACACACCCAGCTATACACATGTGCTGTGCTCACACACCCAGCTATACACGTGAGCTGTGCACACACACCCAGCTATACACATGTGCTCTGCTCACACACACCCAGCTATACACATGTGCTCTGCACACACCCAGCTATACACATGTGCTCTGCTCACACACCCAGCTATACACATGAGCTGTGCTCACACACCCAGCTATACACATGTGCTGTGCACACACACCCAGCTATACACGTGAGCTGTGCACACACACCCAGCTATACACGTGAGCTGTGCACACACACCCAGCTATACACATGTGCTGTGCTCACACACCCAGCTATACACGTGAGCTGTGCACACACACCCAGCTATACACGTGAGCTGTGCACACACACCCAGCTATACACATGTGCTCTGCTCACACACACCCAGCTATACACATGTGCTCTGCTCACACACCCAGCTATACACATGAGCTGTGCTCACACACCCAGCTATACACATGAGCTGTGCACACACACCCAGCTATACACATGTGCTGTGCTCACACACCCAGCTATACACGTGAGCTGTGCACACACACCCAGCTATACACGTGAGCTGTGCACACACACCCAGCTATACACATGTGCTCTGCTCACACACACCCAGCTATACACATGTGCTCTGCACACACCCAGCTATACACATGTGCTCTGCACACACACCCAGCTATACACATGTGCTCTGCACACACACCCAGCTATACACATGAGCTCTGCACACACACCCAGCTATACACATGTGCTGTGCACACACACCCAGCTATACACGTGAGCTGTGCACACACACCCAGCTATACACATGTGCTGTGCTCACACACCCAGCTATACACGTGAGCTGTGCACACACACCCAGCTATACACATGTGCTGTGCTCACACACCCAGCTATACACGTGAGCTGTGCACACACACCCAGCTATACACATGTGCTCTGCTCACACACACCCAGCTATACACATGTGCTCTGCACACACCCAGCTATACACATGTGCTCTGCTCACACACCCAGCTATACACATGTGCTGTGCTCACACACCCAGCTATACACGTGAGCTGTGCACACACACCCAGCTATACACATGAGCTCTGCTCACACACCCAGCTATACACATGTGCTGTGCACACACACCCAGCTATACACGTGAGCTGTGCACACACACCCAGCTATACACATGTGCTGTGCTCACACACCCAGCTATACACATGTGCTCTGCACACACACCCAGCTATACACATGTGCTCTGCACACACACCCAGCTATACACATGAGCTGTGCTCACACACACCCAGCTATACACATGTGCTCTGCACACACCCAGCTATACACATGTGCTGTGCTCACACACCCAGCTATACACATGTGCTGTGCTCACACACCCAGCTATACACGTGAGCTGTGCACACACACCCAGCTATACACGTGAGCTGTGCACACACACCCAGCTATACACGTGAGCTGTGCTCACACACCCAGCTATACACATGTGCTCTGCACACACACCCAGCTATACACATGAGCTGTGCACACACACCCAGCTATACACATGAGCTCTGCTCACACACACCCAGCTATACACGTGAGCTGTGCACACACACCCAGCTATACACATGTGCTCTGCTCACACACACCCAGCTATACACATGTGCTGTGCACACACACCCAGCTATACACATGAGCTCTGCACACACACACCCAGCTATACACATGAGCTCTGTACACACACACCCAGCTATACACATGTGCTCTGCTCACACACACCCAGCTATACACATGTGCTGTGCTCACACACCCAGCTATACACATGAGCTGTGCTCACACACCCAGCTATACACGTGAGCTGTGCACACACACCCAGCTATACACATGTGCTCTGCTCACACACACCCAGCTATACACATGTGCTGTGCTCACACACCCAGCTATACACATGAGCTCTGCACACACACCCAGCTATACACATGAGCTGTGCTCACACACCCAGCTATACACGTGAGCTGTGCACACACACCCAGCTATACACATGTGCTCTGCACACACACCCAGCTATACACATGTGCTCACACACACCCAGCTATACACATGAGCTGTGCTCACACACCCAGCTATACACGTGAGCTGTGCTCACACACACCCAGCTATACACATGTGCTCTGCACACACACCCAGCTATACACATGAGCTGTGCTCACACACACCCAGCTATACACATGAGCTGTGCTCACACACCCAGCTATACACATGTGCTGTGCACACACACCCAGCTATACACATGAGCTCTGCACACACACCCAGCTATACACATGTGCTGTGCTCACACACACCCAGCTATACACATGTGCTCTGCTCACACACACCCAGCTATACACATGTGCTGTGCTCACACACCCAGCTATACACATGTGCTCTGCACACACACCCAGCTATACACATGAGCTGTGCACACACACCCAGCTATACACATGAGCTCTGCTCACACACACCCAGCTATACACATGTGCTGTGCACACACACCCAGCTATACACATGTGCTCTGCACACACACCCAGCTATACACATGAGCTGTGCTCACACACACCCAGCTATACACATGAGCTGTGCTCACACACCCAGCTATACACGTGAGCTGTGCTCACACACACCCAGCTATACACATGTGCTCTGCACACACACCCAGCTATACACATGAGCTGTGCTCACACACACCCAGCTATACACATGAGCTGTGCTCACACACCCAGCTATACACATGTGCTCTGCACACACACCCAGCTATACACATGAGCTGTGCTCACACACACCCAGCTATACACATGTGCTCTGCACACACACCCAGCTATACACATGAGCTGTGCTCACACACCCAGCTATACACATGAGCTCTGCACACACACCCAGCTATACACATGTGCTGTGCACACACACCCAGCTATACACATGAGCTCTGCACACACACCCAGCTATACACATGTGCTGTGCACACACACCCAGCTATACACATGAGCTCTGCACACACACCCAGCTATACACATGTGCTGTGCTCACACACACCCAGCTATACACATGTGCTCTGCTCACACACACCCAGCTATACACATGTGCTGTGCACACACACCCAGCTATACACATGAGCTCTGCACACACACCCAGCTATACACATGTGCTGTGCTCACACACCCAGCTATACACATGAGCTCTGCTCACACACCCAGCTATACACATGTGCTGTGCACACACACCCAGCTATACACATGTGCTCTACACACACACCCAGCTATACACATGAGCTCTGCTCACACACACCCAGCTATACACATGTGCTGTGCACACACACCCAGCTATACACATGAGCTCTGCACACACACCCAGCTATACACATGTGCTGTGCTCACACACCCAGCTATACACATGAGCTCTGCTCACACACCCAGCTATACACATGTGCTCTACACACACACCCAGCTATACACATGAGCTCTGCACACACACCCAGCTATACACATGAGCTGTGCTCACACACCCAGCTATACACATGTGCTCTGCACACACACCCAGCTATACACATGAGCTCTGCACACACACCCAGCTATACACATGAGCTGTGCTCACACACCCAGCTATACACATGTGCTCTACACACACACCCAGCTATACACATGAGCTCTGCTCACACACACCCAGCTATACACATGTGCTGTGCACACACACCCAGCTATACACATGTGCTCTGCACACACACCCAGCTATACACATGTGCTGTGCACACACACCCAGCTATACACATGAGCTGTGCACACACACCCAGCTATACACATGAGCTGTGCTCACACACCCAGCTATACACATGTGCTCTGCACACACACCCAGCTATACACATGTGCTGTGCTCACACACACCCAGCTATAGACATGAGCTGTGCTCACACACACCCAGCTATACACATGTGCTGTGCACACACACCCAGCTATACACATGTGCTGTGCTCACACACCCAGCTATACACATGTGCTGTGCACACACACCCAGCTATACACATGAGCTGTGCTCACACACCCAGCTATACACATGTGCTCTGCACACACACCCAGCTATACACATGTGCTGTGCTCACACACACCCAGCTATACACATGTGCTGTGCTCACACACACCCAGCTATACACATGAGCTCTGCACACACACACCCAGCTATACACATGAGCTGTGCACACACACCCAGCTATACACATGAGCTGTGCTCACACACACCCAGCTATACACATGTGCTGTGCTCACACACCCAGCTATACACATGTGCTCTGCACACACACCCAGCTATACACATGAGCTGTGCTCACACACCCAGCTATACACATGTGCTCTGCACACACACCCAGCTATACACATGAGCTGTGCTCACACACACCCAGCTATACACATGTGCTGTGCACACACACCCAGCTATACACATGAGCTGTGCACACACACCCAGCTATACACATGAGCTCTGCACACACACCCAGCTATACACATGTGCTCTGCTCACACACACCCAGCTATACACATGTGCTGTGCTCACACACCCAGCTATACACATGAGCTCTGCACACACACCCAGCTATACACGAGCTGTGCTCACACACCCAGCTATACACGTGAGCTGTGCACACACACCCAGCTATACACGTGAGCTGTGCACACACACCCAGCTATACACGTGAGCTGTGCTCACACACCCAGCTATACACATGTGCTCTGCACACACACCCAGCTATACACATGAGCTGTGCTCACACACCCAGCTATACACATGTGCTGTGCTCACACACCCAGCTATACACGTGAGCTGTGCACACACACCCAGCTATACACGTGAGCTGTGCACACACACCCAGCTATACACATGTGCTCTGCTCACACACACCCAGCTATACACATGTGCTCTGCACACACCCAGCTATACACATGTGCTGTGCTCACACACCCAGCTATACACATGAGCTCTGCACACACACCCAGCTATACACATGAGCTCTGCACACACACCCAGCTATACACATGTGCTGTGCTCACACACCCAGCTATACACATGAGCTGTGCTCACACACCCAGCTATACACGTGAGCTGTGCTCACACACACCCAGCTATACACATGTGCTCTGCACACACACCCAGCTATACACATGAGCTGTGCTCACACACACCCAGCTATACACATGAGCTGTGCTCACACACCCAGCTATACACATGTGCTCTGCACACACACCCAGCTATACACATGTGCTCTGCACACACACCCAGCTATACACATGAGCTGTGCTCACACACACCCAGCTATACACATGAGCTGTGCTCACACACCCAGCTATACACATGTGCTCTGCACACACACCCAGCTATACACATGTGCTGTGCACACACACCCAGCTATACACATGAGCTCTGCACACACACCCAGCTATACACATGTGCTGTGCACACACACCCAGCTATACACATGAGCTCTGCACACACACCCAGCTATACACATGTGCTGTGCTCACACACCCAGCTATACACATGAGCTGTGCTCACACACCCAGCTATACACATGTGCTGTGCACACACACCCAGCTATACACATGAGCTGTGCTCACACACCCAGCTATACACATGTGCTCTGCACACACACCCAGCTATACACATGTGCTCTGCACACACACCCAGCTATACACATGTGCTGTGCTCACACACCCAGCTATACACATGAGCTGTGCTCACACACCCAGCTATACACATGTGCTCTGCACACACACCCAGCTATACACATGTGCTGTGCTCACACACCCAGCTATACACATGAGCTGTGCTCACACACCCAGCTATACACGTGAGCTGTGCTCACACACCCAGCTATACACATGAGCTGTGCTCACACACCCAGCTATACACATGTGCTGTGCACACACACCCAGCTATACACATGAGCTGTGCACACACACCCAGCTATACACATGTGCTCTGCACACACACCCAGCTATACACATGTGCTCACACACACCCAGCTATACACATGAGCTGTGCTCACACACCCAGCTATACACATGTGCTCTACACACACACCCAGCTATACACATGTGCTCTGCACACACACCCAGCTATACACATGAGCTGTGCTCACACACCCAGCTATACACATGAGCTGTGCTCACACACACCCAGCTATACACATGAGCTGTGCACACACACCCAGCTATACACATGAGCTGTGCTCACACACCCAGCTATACACATGAGCTGTGCTCACACACCCAGCTATACACATGTGCTCTGCACACACACCCAGCTATACACATGAGCTGTGCTCACACACCCAGCTATACACATGAGCTGTGCTCACACACACCCAGCTATACACATGAGCTGTGCACACACACCCAGCTATACACATGAGCTGTGCTCACACACACCCAGCTATACACATGTGCTGTGCACACACACCCAGCTATACACATGAGCTGTGCTCACACACCCAGCTATACACATGTGCTCTGCACACACACCCAGCTATACACATGTGCTGTGCACACACACCCAGCTATACACATGAGCTCTGCACACACACCCAGCTATACACATGTGCTGTGCACACACACCCAGCTATACACATGTGCTGTGCTCACACACCCAGCTATACACATGAGCTGTGCTCACACACCCAGCTATACACGTGAGCTGTGCTCACACACCCAGCTATACACATATGCTCTGCACACACACACCCAGCTATACACATGAGCTGTGCTCACACACCCAGCTATACACATGTGCTGTGCACACACACCCAGCTATACACATGAGCTGTGCTCACACACCCAGCTATACACATGAGCTCTGCACACACACCCAGCTATACACATGTGCTGTGCACACACACCCAGCTATACACATGAGCTCTGCACACACACCCAGCTATACACATGTGCTGTGCACACACACCCAGCTATACACATGTGCTGTGCTCACACACCCATCTATACACATGTGCTGTGCTCACACACCCAGCTATACACATGTGCTCTGCACACACACACCCAGCTATACACATGAGCTCTGCACACACACCCAGCTATACACATGAGCTCTGCTCACACACACCCAGCTATACACATGTGCTGTGCTCACACACCCATCTATACACATGTGCTGTGCTCACACACCCAGCTATACACATGTGCTCTGCACACACACACCCAGCTATACACATGAGCTCTGCACACACACCCAGCTATACACATGAGCTCTGCTCACACACACCCAGCTATACACATGTGCTGTGCTCACACACCCATCTATACACATGTGCTGTGCTCACACACCCAGCTATACACATGTGCTCTGCACACACACCCAGCTATACACATGTGCTCTGCACACACACACCCAGCTATACACATGAGCTCTGCACACACACCCAGCTATACACATGTGCTGTGCTCACACACCCAGCTATACACATGAGCTCTGCTCACACACACCCAGCTATACACAGGGGCTCTGCACACACACCCAGCTATACACATGTGCTGTGCTCACACACCCAGCTATACACGTGCTCTGCACACACACGCAGCCGTTTCCCACAGGAGCCTCCCAGGCCGTGGGGAGGGGGGTGCCTGTGTGGGCCCACCCACCTTGTAGTACTCGGCTGGGTCCACGGCAGAGTGGCACTTCCTGAACGGGCTCTCTGTCTTCTTCAGCAGGGAGCACCAATGCTCGGCGTAGTTGGCTGGAGAGGGTTCAGCCCGTCAGTGCGGATGGCCCCTCCAACAATCCCCCAGGTCAGGCTGCCCAGCCGCCCAGGCTGGAGCAGACACTGTCCCCTCGCTGGACCGAACCCAGGCCCCTCCCTTCAGGGCAGGTCAGCACAGGACGGTGCCCCTCTGTAAGGCAAGGGCTCCCACCCCTCTCCTCTCCCCACCTTGTGGACATGGCAGGTGACCTGGCAGGTGTTAGGGTGTCCTGTCAAGGCACCAGGCCAGCCCCCGGATGAGGGCCACCAGCCTGCGATTAGTAGCCCCGGCCCCTCTGCCATGTCACTGGGCAGGCTGCCACCGTGGGCCACCATAAACCAGCCGCAAGGCAGACAGCAGCAGGTGGACGGCTGGCTCTGTTGTCTCCACACTACACCCGCCCACCACGTCCCACCAGGAGCCCTGTGTGCTCAGGGCCAGCTCCCCAGCGGCCAAGCCTCACCGCTCTCGATGTTGAGGGAGCAGGGGTCATCCAGCCAGTCCAGCTTGTCGCGGCAGCTCGACTGGGCCTTCCAGGTGTTGGCGAAGCCGGCGCCCGTGGCCTCCACCAGCCCACCGGCTGTCTTGAAGTCGTCACCTTCAAGGCCGTTGAAGTTCCCGCAGAGGCCTGAGGGGCCAGGACAGGGTTGGGAAGTGTCGGGGGTCAGAGCGCGCAGGCCCGAGGGTGGCCTGCGTGGGGGGGCGCTGGGCGGGGCCGCTCACCCTGCACCAGCCCCTGGGCGGCGTGGTCCAGCGTCAGGAAGAGCTGCATGACCGGCACCAGCTGGACCTGCAGCCTGAGGCCGAAGGCGGTGGTCACGACGACGTGGTGGGAGGACGGTTGAAAGATGGAGAAGCTCGCTGCAAGGCAGGGGAGATGAAGGGCCGTGGAGGGCTCATGGGGAGGGCTCCCCTCCTTTCCCCTCCCCCTCCCCCGTCTCCTTCCCCCCTCCTCCCCCCGCCCCACCCCCTCCCCGGCATGGGCACCCTGGAGCTGGACTCACCCGTCACGTGGGGCAGGTTCACCTGCAGCTCATTCAGCAGGACGCTGCCGTCCAACTTGAAGGCCACCACCTGTGGGCAAGGCCGAGCGTACAGGGGGCTGAGAAGGCCTTGGGGCCCCCCGGGGCGCTGGGAGGGCAGGGGAAGGGGCACCCACGTTCTTCTTGTCGTCAGCCAGCAGCACCACCGTCTTCAGGCAGGTCTGCTTGTCGGTGGAGCCGCAGGGCGTCAGCTCGCCCAGGACGGCGTAGGAGTCGTTGTGGGTGTCCTACGGGGAGGGCAGAGGGCGTTGCAGCCACACAGCGGGTGGGGCAGGGGTCCAGCTCCGCCCACATGCTCACCCCGGGTGCCAGCCACCTTGGTCAGCACGTAGTAGCAGTCCCCGTGGAACGTGTACTTCCTCTCGTCGAAGGTGGTGATATGGGCACCGCCCTCCAGGGCACACGTCCTGGGGCACTGCAGGTCCTGGCACACCCAGCGGCTGGCGTTGCAAACACTGTAGGGCGACAGGGCCAGGGTCAGGCTCGACCGCCACCCCTGCCCTCTGGGACCCTCAGCCCACCTGGACCCCAGCCCGTCGGGACCCCAGCCCACCTGGACCCCCCACCCGCTGGGACCCCCAGCCCACCTGGAACCCCTCCCCCTGGACCCCAGCCCGTCGGGACCCCAGCCCACCTGGACCCCAACCCGTCAGGACCCCAGCCCGTCGGGACCCCATCCCACCTGGACCCCAGCCCGTCGGGACCCCAGCCCGTCGGGACCCCAGCCCACCTGGACCCCAGCCCACCTGGACCCCAGTCCACCTGGACCCCAGCCCACCTGGACCCCAGCCCAACGGGACCCCAGCCCACCGGGACCCCAGCCCACCTGGACCCCAGCCCACCTGGACCCCAGTCCACCTGGACCCCAGCCCCGGGACCCACCACTGCTCGCAGTTGTTGGTGATCTGTTGGCCAGGCGCGTACAGGTGTCCATGCAGCTTGCAGTGACACTGGTTCACAGGGATGCAGCCGCCACCCTTGATGTCATCGTACACAGTGCCTGGGACAGCACAAGACATGTTCCATTCAGCCGGCCCAAACAGTGCCAGAGTCCCGCCTGGCGGGGCTGCCGTTTCCAGGGCCACAGCCAGGGGCCGGCCTCCCTGAAGGGGCGCTGCCAGCCAGGCCTCCCAGCCACAGACACCTATGGTCCTTTGGGGGACAACTGTGGTCCCCACACTGTATCAGAGGGACCTGCTTCCAGGCTCAGAGCCACGGGCCAGGCAGGATGAGGTCTATCCACGGGTGATGAGCAGGAAGGTGACACTGCTGTGTGTATGTTGGGGAGTCTTCAGCCCTTGTAGCCCTTCTACCTGGACCTTGTCCCCTGATGTCCCTGCAGGGCCCCGACCTGTCACTCTCCCTCAGCACGGCTGAGAGCCGAGGCCCAGGCAGCGAGGCGGCCATCCCACCAGGCACAGGTGGCAGGTGGCACTTCAGGGCAGCGCTCTCCACTCCGCTGCCTGCGTGCGTCCCCAGCACTCACCTTCCGGGCAGAAACAGCCGTCCATGCGATGTTCCTCACACAGGCTGCTGACCTCCAGGTGTGAGCAGGTGTCCATGCAGGGCGAGCCGCTCTCCAGGTAAACCATGTTCCCAGGGCAGCTCTTAGCTGGACAGGCAGAGGCAGGGCCCTGAGCCGAGGGGCAGAGCGCAGCGGGCGCCACGAAGGGTCCGTGCCGGCCTCGCGCCCCGACTGAGCTAGGCACAGCATGGCTCCCGGTCCAGGGCGCAAAGGGCACCGCGCTCCCCGCGGATCACGCCCCACGTGCCCCCGGCTCCTGGCCGCGCGGCACTTACGGCAGAGAGAGGCGGTCCTCCAGTTCCGCGGCCTGCCGCCGGCGTGCGAGCACTGGCGGGAGAACTCGGCGATGGTGCTGCAGACGCAGGAGGTGCCGTGCGGGCACTGGCAGCGGTCCTGCATGCAGGCCTGCACGTGCAGCTCCAGTGGCACCAGGTCCCGGCAGTCCTCGAAGGCCGTGTCTGTCAGCAGCCTCTCGCACTCGGCGCGCTGGCGGGCAGTGGGTGGGGCTGCTCACGGCCTCCTCTCCCCTCCGCGCCACCAGGGCGGGCGCGGGGTCCCCAACAGAGGCCAGCGGGCACGGCTCTGGGGGGAGGTGCAGGCTCTGCTCCCACGGCCCCCTCCCCCCCGAATGGCCAGCGACTCACATGCTCAGAGCAGGACGCAGGGGTCGGCACCTCCTGGGGGCCCTCGCACACCTCCTCAGGCTTGTTCACCTTCTGCATGTTCCCAAATTCGACGGGACTGAAGAGCACGCCTGGGGGGGCACAGCCGTTCAGCGGGGCCGGGCGGGGAGCCTGCCCGCAGCCCAGCCGCCAAGGCCCGAGGAGGCCCTCACCATCGGAGAGGAACTCAGAGTAGGTCTGCAGACCGTTGTAGTCACCACAGAGGCCACACGTGTGGTTCCGGAACTTACTGTCCAGCTCCAGCTGTCCGGGGAAGGGAGACAAGTGAGCAGGCCGTGGGGCAGCCAGGTCAGCCTCAGAACCCTGCCTGAACGGGTGTCAGCCGTGGTGGGAGAGCTGGGGTTAGCTGGGGGGAGGGGGTGGGGGAAGGGGCAGGGCCAGCACACCACCCCGGGCCAGAGGGTCCCCTCACGGGGTGGACCACCTGACCCCCGCTCTGCCTCCAGCCTCTCCACCTGCCCAAAGGCCACACAGTGCCCCAGCCCGCCCAGAGTCCCCTCTTGGTCCCCTGGGGTCCCTGAGGCCCGTGACACACCATGACCGAGTCCTCCCGGTTCCACATGAGCGTGAGGCCAGCACGGGAATAGACCTTGGTGTAGGCGTCATTCTTCTCGATGAGCAGCCCCGGGCTGTAGTGCGGGCTGCTGACCCTGGGGGATGGGCACCGGGTTCATGCCGGCCCACGCAGCACCCACATGGCAGAGGGGCTGAGGCTGTGGGCGTGGGTGGGGTGGCCGGCTCCCATCCGGGAGCCACAAGCAGTGTGGCCACCCTCTGGGGGCACTCGAGCCGTGGCCCAGCCCCTGTCCACCTGCCTGGCTAGGTCCTCTGGGCCGAGCCACACCCGCCGGCCCAATGCCTTCTCCACACCCCCTCCCTGGGCTCTGCTCTGGGCAGGGCCCCCAGGGAGCCCGTAAAAGCCCTGGGAGGAGGGAGGACCAGGCTGGAGAAGCCCCACCCACCCCATCGCCCAGGGCAGGCGCTGCACCCACCCCACACTGCCCCTGTGGGCCCTGTTCCCACCCCCTACTCTGAGCCTGGGCTTCGGGGAATCGAAATCCCTTGCAGCAGGGGAAGGGCAAACCCTGCAGGTGGGGACCCCCCTGCACCCCACCCCCCGCCCGCCCGGGGCAGGAATGAGCTCAGGGCCCCTTTGTTCCTGAGACAACGCAGGACAAAGTGGGGGAAGGAGGAACGGGCCTCCCATGGGCTCCTGTAACCCTAGCCTGGGCTGCCAGGCCACCCTGCCCAGCACGGTCCAGCCCAGAGCCTGGTGGGCTGCCAGCAGCGGGGCTGGAGGAGACTCACTGGTTTAATAAAGCTCCCTCCCCAACACTCTCCTTCTTAGCCGGTGGGGCAGTGGGGGGAGGGGGGGGGAAGGGAGGGCAAGCGGGGGCACCGGCCGGGTCTCACTTGCTCACAGGACGTGAGAAGGGACACTGCCTGAGCACTCACACGGCGCCGTTCACCACAGCGAGCTGGCTGGTGAGATAGATGGCATCATCCTTGACGGTCAGCAGGATGTACTCGACCTGGGGGTGGCCCCCACTGCGGCCGGGGCCCCGTTTCAGGTGCACAGCGAACTCCTGGTAGGTGTCCCGGCAGTCAGAGGCGAAGTTGTAGACGCACAGCCCGGGGAAGCGGAAGATGTCTCCGTCGAAGGTCTTGTAGTGGGAGTCACCCCACGTGCTGCAGACGCTGTGGCCGTGGTTCCGGGTCCTGCCTTCTGGGGCGCAGCAGGTGGGTGCGTGAGCAGCCCATGTCGCCAGGAAGCCCGTCCGTCCGAGGCTCTGGCCTGGCAGCGGCCCTCTGAGGACCCTCCAGAGGCGCCCCGCAGCAGCTCAGAGCCCGTCGGGGTCTCGGCCCAGGCCCCAGGGAGGGTCGCCCTGCGGGGGTCCTCTGCCGGACATTGGCCACTCCATCCACGCGGTCTCAGCCCCCTGAAAGGGCGTCTCCAGCTGCCGCGCCCTCCCACCCTGACCCTGCGGGGGATGCGGCTGTGTGCTGAGCGGGGAGCAGGGCCAGAGGGGCTGTCGGGCTCCCTGGCGCCCTGTCAGCCTGGCCCAGCTCCCCACCCCGGTCTCCACCACACTCCGTCCATCGACACCCCAGCCAGCACCCCAGCCCCGCTCCAGCCGCCCCTCATCCCGCAGAAGATCTGTGCCGGACCCCTCAGAGGGAGCCTGCGTCATGTTCATCCATATGGGGCCAGCTCCCCCTTCCCCCAGCCCCGCCACCACCCTGTCCCCAAATGCCCTGCTGGGACAGAGATGTCCCCATCCTACATCTGCATGGTCTTCTCTGGCTGAAGCCACCCCATGAAGGGCCCAGCTTGGACTTGACCGGGACTGGGGGCCTCCCCTGGCCCAGCCCCTCCTGGCAGGCCCCTGCCTCCCCTAGGCCCACAGGCAGCCACCCAGACCAGTGCGTCCGCCTGGGACTGTCCCCTGGATACACACTCTGGCCAGGCAATCACCTTCAGAAGCATGGTGGGAACCCAAGACCCCCTTCCTCCCTCCCTCCCTCCCTCCCTCCCTCCCTCCCTCCCTTCCTTCTTTCTTCCCTCCCTCCCTCCCTTCCTTCCTTCCTTCCTCCCTCCCTTCCTTCCTTCCTTCCATCCCTCCACCCAAAGTCAGCAGGGGTGGGGCTGCAGGAGGCCTGGCCCACGCTGTCCACCCCAAAGCCCGGGCCGAGGGAAACACCTCTACCCCAGGCAGGACCATGTGCCCTGGGCCGCCCGGCCTTCCTGCCTGCACCCTCTCACCTCTCCGGAGCTCTGAGCCCCCGGCCCAGGTCAGAGTCAGGCAGAGGGCCACCAGGAGGGCTAGTGGCAGCCCCATGGTGGCCAGAAACCTGGTGTGGGAGAGCGACCGGGGCAGGGGTCTGGGCCTTATATGGCCCCGCAGAGGCGTCGGAGGGTGGGGAGGGCAGGGGAGGGGCGAGAGGTGGGTGAGGCACCTGCCAGGCTGTCAGGAAAGCAGCTGCGGGGGCTCCGAGGGCCCTGGTGGGGAAATATTGATTCAGGTTATCTGAGGTTTATTTTTTATTGCTCCCGGGGTAGAGCTGGCTCTGCCCAGAATGTGGCAGCCCCAATTACCCAATTCCAACACACACCCAAGGCGGACCTCCGTCCCTCCCAGCCACTAGTGGAACCAGGCCCGGGACAGGGAGGACCTGGCCCCCCATTTTTTTAATGTGGAATCTAATTTTTTTTTTTTTTGGCTGTGTCGGGTCTTTGTTGCTACACGCGGGCTTTCTCTAATTGCAATAAGCGGGGGCTACTCTTGGCTGCGGAGCTCAAGTTTCTCGTTGCGGTGGCCTCTCTCGTTGCGGAGCACGGGCTCTAGGCGTGCGGGCTTCAGTAGTTGTGGCTCGCGGGCTCTAGAGCGCACGCTCAGTAGTTGTGGCGCGCGGGCTTAGTTGCTCCACAGCATGTGGGATCTTCCCGGACCAGGGCTCGAACCCGTGTCCCCTGCATTGGCAGGCGGACTCTCAACCACTGCGCCACAAGGGCCGTCCGGAAGCACGTCCTGGCAGCCAGCAGGCTCCCCAAGCCCCACCCCACCCATTCAGCATCTCTGGCACGGCGAATGTCAAATGGGGTGCCTCCCAAGGGGCCCCGACCTGCTACTGCCTGGTGTGGGCTCCCACTCTGGGGGCCTATCGGAGACCTCCTGGACCTCAGCCTCCCCAGCCAGGGGCCCGAGCTCCGGGTCAGGGTAAGGGGGCCCCTGCTCTCCCTGAACCCCACTGCCGAGGCAGGGAGGGCATGGGCTCCTGTGGGGTCCAGGGGGTGCCCCATTTCCGCACCAATTCCTTCCCATACCTCGTTGAGCTTGGTCAGGGGCCCCCGGCTCTGGCCCACCCTCTAATCCCCTCCTTTCCCAGGCCAAGCCAGCCTCTGGAATTACATGTAATTGGAACTTGGGGAGCCCAGGCAGGGGATGCTTTAACAGAATCACATCCTCTGGGACACAGGGCACCTGGCTCGAGGCTGAGAGTAGCCGTCCCCAAGGGGAATGGGGCTGGGGCCGGACACGGGCATGGCCTGGCAGGCATAGGCCCGGCCCTGCAGCCTCCCCAGGACGGTGGGGAGAATCAGGGAAGAGGGTGGGGCAGCCACGCAGGTGCTCCCGGGCCGGGCCTCTGGTGGGAAGAGGGTCCTGCCCCAGAGAGGAACTATGGCCTCCAGGGCATCTCAGACCCTCCAGGTGAGCCCGAGCATGTCTGGAAATGCCTTGAGGACGTGGCATTTGAGCTGCGCTGGCCCCAAGCCTTAGCAACCTCTGGGTGGGCACCCCTGTCGCTGGTGGGTAAACCGAGGTCGGGGCCTCCCCTCCCTGCATTCCTCCGTTCTGAAAACAAATGTGCATCTTGGATTCGGCTTTTGACTTTGGCCAGCGCAATTGTGGAGAACAGCTCTGATGGTTGGGGGGCCTCGGTCTCCAACCTCGGGGCCCCTGAGTTTCAGGGGCGAGTGGGAGAGGTTCATCTCAACTGTTACTCTGGACAAGGGGGCTGCCCGGTGGTGGGGGCCGTGGGACCCTGAGTCCGGCGCCCCTGCAGAGGCAGTGACCAGAAGCCGGGGCCTTGGCCTGGCACCTCCCGGGGGCCCTTCCTCTGCAGACAGGCCCTCCACACCACTGCAACAGCACCCAGGGCCACGAGCTCTGCTCACAGCACCTGACGATTCCCGGGGTCCCCGCGGAGCCAAGACATCAAAGGACGGGTACCCCCAGGGTCAAAGAGAGTGACTGGGAGCCCTGGTCCCCAGGCCTGACCCTCCTGGGGGCCTGAGGTAAAGCCCCTCATCCTGTCCTGCTGTGCTGCCAGCCCCAGGCCCAGGGACCCAGGCACGTGGGGGACAGCGATTGGCTCGAGCCAGGAGGATCAGGGATCAGGCGACCAGAGCAGCTGGCCCAGCAGGCCCATCGTGCCACTTCCCGTGGGGCTTGCATGGGCTGGCACCGCGCCCTGGGGAAACCCAAGGACAGGGCCCCCTCTGCGGCCCCCAGGGGCAGTGATTTTCCATGCCAGGCTCCCTCTGCCCTGGTGGGAATCAGAGATTCCTGGCCAGAGACAGGACGCACAGCACAGCCCCGAGTCTGAGAAGCTGGGTTGGGTCCCCCCTGGGTCTAAGAAGGTCAGCCCCATGGACCCTCTGGGTGGGGAAGCCGGTGTCCCAAGGCCCACACCCTTCTTGGCACAGACGCAGGTTCTCGGGTGGGACCCGTGAGCAGTGCCATCAGGCGCTCAGACTGGGGTGGGCATGAGAGGGCAGGAGGGACGGGGCTGGCGGGAGGAGATGGAGGGCTCGGGGGCCCCATGCGACCTCTGGTCAGTCTCCCAGCCGCTGGGCAAACTCAGTCATGGCGGGCCCCTAGCAGGTAAGTCCCTGGAAAGCACCTGACTAGGACACCTGAGTGCTTAGACATGTCCATCCATCCATCACTTTAATTCTTGTGGATGCAGCAGGAGGCCCCCCAGCCTGTGACACTCCACTCAGTGCGCTGGAGCCCCGTTCCCGCCCTACTGGGACCCCCACCCTTCACTGAGGCAGAGTTGAGGAAACTTCCCGGCGGCCCTCTGTGACAAGGCTGTGACACCCGAAGGCCACCAGGACACTACTCTGGCCAGCCACAGTCGGGGGCTGCTGAGGGGGCTGACTGTCTGCCCACCCGTCAGGTGGACCATCCGGGGCACAGACCCACACACACACACGCACAGCGGCCTGGGCAGCCCTGGGCCTCCCTCCGCCAGGCCCCACACCCAGCAGTGTTTACCCCAACAGGACACTGTTCCCAGGACTACAGTCTCGGGAATCACAGTCTTGACCGCAGGGAGGAGGCCACTGAGACGTCACAAAACGCAGCCTAAAACAACTGGCCACGGCGATCTGTCCACAAACCCTGCCTCATCAGGAAGTGGGAGGGCAGGGAAGGGGGGCAGCGTGAGGGGGCGACTCATCGGGAGTGGGAGGGAGGAAGGGCGGAGGGGGTCTGTGAAAGAACAAGGATCTATATGTGTAGACCCTTCTCAGACCCTGGGCCCAACCCCAGGCCGTCGGCTCCGGTGGTCCGGCCTCGGTGGGCAGATGGAGGGTGTGCCCAGGGAAGCCGTGGGTTCCTAGCCCTCGGGACACCCAAGGGAGCCCACAGCCCCAGCCAGCCACCGGACAGAGTCCCCGGTAGATAAGTGTCTGAGGACTCGGAGGCAGGCAAAGAGAACACCAGCCATGCCCACCGCCTCCCCATGTGCTCCCTGAGGCAGTGGAAAGGGTAACTCAGACCTGGCCAGCACCCTCAGAGGATCTGAAAGACCTGGGGGTGTGCAGGCCCAGACCTCATACCACCTCCCCTGGCCTGCAAGGGTTTACGGTAGGACATGACGTATCTGCCCCTGCCATGCTTGAAGAGTAGGTGGGTTAACACACAAAGGTGTTTGTTCCCGAGCAAGTGGGGCAGGGCCAGGTCAGCGGGCTCTGCTCCGCAAGGCAGGCAGGCACAGGCCCGGCCTCCTTGGGGGTAAAGGGCCACTGCACCTCAGGAGACCAGTCACCTTCCAGCAGTCATCCCCGCCTCGAGACCTGGTCCTTACACTGACCATTTTCCTCACCATCCTGGCTGCACTGTGTGACCACTGCTGGCCTTCAGGCTGTGAGCACCTTGAGGGCAGCAGCCTATGTGGGCTCCTCTGTGGGCTAGCGTCACAGTAGACACTCAATAACTTTGCTTCTGGGTAGGTATGTGGCTAGGTGGATGGGTGACTAGATGAGGGAATGAGTGGATGCATAAGTGGGTAAATGATGGATGGGTGGATGGATGGATGGGTGGGTGGATGGATGGGTGGATGGATGGATGGGTGGGTGGGTGGATGGATGGGTGGGTAGATGGGTGAATGAGTGGATGCATAGGTGGGTAAATGATGGATGGATGATGGATGGATGGATGGATGGATGGGTGGATGGATGGATGAATGGATGGGTGGATGGATGGATGGGTGGATGGATGGATGAATGGATGGATGGATGGATGGATGGATGGATGGATGGATGGGTGGATGGATGGATGGATGGGTGGGCGGATGGGTGGATGGGTGGGTGGGTGGGTAGATGGGTGGGTGGATGGATGGGTGGGTGGGTGGATGGATGGGTGGATGGATGGATGGGTGGGTGGATGGGTAGATGGGTGGAAGGGTGGATGGGTGGATGGATGGATGGATGGGTGTGTGGATGGGTGGATGGATGGATGGATGGATGGGTGAGTGGATGGATGGGTGGATGGATGGATGGGTGGGTGGATGGATGGGTAGATGGGTGGATGGGTGGGTGGATGGGTAGATGGGTGGATGGATGGATGGCTGGATGGATGGATGGGTGAATGAGTGGACAAACAAACAAAATCTCTAGGAGGGGTGGGGTGTGCCTTTTGTAGTAGCTCCACAGGGCTCCCACCTCATGAGGGTTCATTGTGTTTGGGCAATGGCCAGGTACTCAATCACCCCCCTTATCATTAAAGTCCTCCACAACCTTGGGAGGCAGGTGCTCATACTACTTCATTCTAGAGACAAGGAAACCAATGATCGGAGAAAGTGAAGGAGCCCCCTGAGCTCGCCCAGCCAGAGGCCACTCACAGTGGTCCTCTCTGCCCCCAGCCCACGCTGTCCACCACTTGGCAATTGTGTGACCATTTTTCAAGAAGGTTGACTGTTGTTCTTTGCGGAAACCAGTATGAGTAACAGAAAATCAGGTTCCTGGGTGGTGTCATAGCCCCAGGGGAGGAATCTGCTTCTCCTGCCTTCCTGGAGTGGTTCCCCAAGGACAGAGCACCTCCCCCCATCCCCCGCTTTTCCTGCACTGCCCCCCCCCGCCCCCGCCAGTGAAGCTGATTCATCCATTTGCAATACAGCTAGATTGCTGTGTCACATTTCTGCACGCCATCCTGGGGTCCCTCAACCTCCTAATTAGCTCTTGTATTTTGCATGCATTGAGGTTCACTATTTGTGCTGCAACGTTCTATGGGTTTTGACAAATACATTGTGTCATGCACCCCCGTTATGTATCAAATCTCCTTTCACCTCCTCAAGCCTCCCCACCAAAACCCCAGCAAGCACTGATCTTTTTCACCATCGCTATAGTTTTGGCTTGAATATATTTTTATGATTAATTTTAGATCTCTAACTGCTAAATTAATTCTAGAACATCACGCAGCCGTTATAAATTATGGCTATGATATTGTGTTGCAAGAAGGAAAACACTTAGGATTCACTGGTCTGGAAGACTCAGGACAAAATTTTCTCTAACAGAACCAAGCTGAAATATTTTTTCGAAGTTTTACAGAGGTGAAATTGATATACAATAAAGTGTTGATTTGATCAGTTTTGACATAAATACACACCTGAAGCCATCGCCACCATCAGGACGGTCAATGTATGTACAGCAGTCGCCCAGGAAATCTCATACCCCTTCCCCACGTACTGCTTCCTGGCCCCAAGGGTTAGCTTGCATTTTCTAGAATTTTATGTAAATAGATCCATACACAGGTACTGTTTTTTGGTTTGGCTTCTTTCACTCAGCATAATTTTTTTTTTTCCAAAAAAGGGTGACTTTTATTTTGGAGAGATTATAGAAGCAGACAACCCTTAGGAAAGCACCGCTTCCAAATCAGTGGAGCAAAAGCCTTTGAAACCCCGGCCTATTTTCCAGATATATCCATATCTTTTGACTATTATAAATTCTGAGGTCTCTTCTGTATTGTCTAAACTTTGAATTTTTCCCTCTTATTTCCGTTCACTGGGTCAACCCGTATTCCTCACACACGTTGCGGGGGAAGAGAAAGCTTACTTTGTGGGGATCTGCTTTCTGGACATGGGTGGTCAGTTTCTCAGGGGATCATCAACTGTTGTTTTTTTTTTTCCTATTTTTTGGCCACGCTGCACGGCTTGCTGGATTTTAGTTGCCCGACCGGGAATCAAACCCGGGCCCCCTGCAGTTGAAGCGCGGAGTCCTAACCACTGGACCGCCAGGGAAGTCCCCATCAACTGGTTTTTATTCTGATTTTCCAGCTTCTGGTCTCTGGCTACTTCCTCTGTTTGCCATTATTGCCACTAGTTCTTTGCAGAATCAGCATAATTATTTTGAGATGCCTCCACAATGTTGCCTGCAGGGATGGTTCATTCCTTTTTATTACTGAGTGGCTTTCTTTTGGGTGGCAATAAAAGTGTTCATTTCTTCAGCTGCTGATGGCCTTCGGGCTGTTTCCAGTTTGGGACCATCACAGATCACACTGCCGTGAGCGTGTACACAGGCGTCTTTGCACTGACCTGGGAGCGGAGTGTCTGGACCGCACGGCATGTGCGTGTTCCAATTTCTCTGAAATTTCCAGAGGGGCTGTGCATCACATCCCCTCATCGGTGGATGAGACCTCCCCGACCCCGGCCCAGCCATGCCTTTGGCCTTTTCCATTTTGGCTGTTCTAATAGGTGCATGGTGGTATCTCATCCTGGTTCGAATTTGCATTTCTATCCACTAATGAAGTTGAGAACACTTCTGTGTGCTTATCTGCCACCTACCTATCTTCTTTGCTGAAGTGTCTGCTCAGATCTTTTGCCAATTACTTATTGGGTTATTTGGGTGGTATTTTTAACTGAGTTCTAAGAGTGATTTATCTATTCGAGATAGCAGTTCGGTGCTAGAGATACTCTTTGCAAATATTCTTCCTCTCTGTGGCTTGTTTTGTTCAGTCTCTTAACAGTGTCTTTGGAAGAGTAGAAGGTTTTCATTTTGATGAGGCCCAGTTCACCCATTTACTCTTTTATGGATGGTGCCTTCCAGATGATAGGGTATAGGTAAGAAAGCTTTGCCCAACCCAAGGTCACAAATATTTTCTCCTGCATTTTCCTCTAGAAGTATTATACCTTTAGGTTTTACGCAATGCATTCTGAGATTATTTTTGCATATGGTGTAAGGCATGGCCTGAAGTTTCCTTTCCTTTCCCAATTGTTCCACCTCCTTCTGGACAAGGCTATCCTTGCTTCCCTGTGTTAATCCTGTGTAAAAATTTAGTTTTTTATACGTGTGAATTTATTTCTGGACTCTCTTCTGTCACATTGATCTATTTGTCTATCTTTGTGTTAATACCACACTGTTCTGATCACTGTAGCTTTGCAATAATTCTAATATCACCTAATGCTCACCCTCCGATTTTGTTTTTCTTTTCCAGAATTGTGGGTTTTGTTTTGTTTTGTTTTGTTTAGCTATTCTCTGTCCTCCACATTTCCATCTGAATTTTAGAATCAATTTGTCAATTTCTACCAAGAAAAAGCCTGCTAGTAGTTTGACTGAGATTGCATTGAATATATAGACCAGTTTGGGAAGAATTAAATCTTAGAAATACTGGGTCCTCCAACCCATGAGCAAGGTATATCTCTCCATTTATTTAGATCTTTCATTTCTATCAGCAGTGTTTTATAGTTTTCAATGTACGGGTCTTTCATTTCTTTTGTCAGATTTTCGTCTAAGCATTTCATGTTTTTTATCATATGGTAAATGGTCTTTTTATGTCAATCTCTGATTGTTCCTAATATATAAAAATAGTTGATTTTTGTGGTACCTACAACCTTGATAAACTCACCCACTAATTATAGTAGCTTTTTTGTATATTTCAGGTTTTCTACATAGAAGATCGTGTTACCTGTAACTAAACTTCTTCCTTTCCAGTCTAGTTCTTTTTTTTTTTCTTTCTCTTCCTGGTTGTACTGGTAATGATTCCCAGCACAATGTTGATTAGAAGTGATAAGAGCAGATATCCTGATCTTGTTTCTGATTCCAGGGAAAAGCGTTAAGTCTGTAAGTATGACTCCAGCTGTAGGCTTTTTGTAGATATGCTCTTTATCAGGTTGAGGAAGTTCTCTTCTATTTTTAGTTTGCTGACAGATTTTATCTGGAAGTGGTGTTGAAATCTGTTAGATGCCTTTTTCTGTATCTATTGAGATGATCCTATAATTTTTCTTCTTTAGTCTGGTAATATTGTGAATTATAGTGATCCATGAATGTTAAACCCACCCTGTATTCCTGGGGAAAAAAAATTTAGCCATGATTTTCATATGTTGCTGGATTTGATTTGCTAAAATTTTGTTCAGACTCTATGTTCATGGGGGAGATGCTCTACAGTTTTCTTCCCCCGTGGGGTGTTTTTGTGTGGTTTTGGCATCAGGGTAATACTGGCCTCATAGAAAGAGTTGAAAATATTCCTTCTGGGGCTTCCCTGGTGGTGCAGTGGTTAAGAATCCGCCTGCCAATGCAGGGGACACGGGTTTGATCCCTGGTCTGGGAAGATCCCACACGTCGCGGAGCAACTAAGCCCATGCGCCACAACTACTGAGCCTGTGCTCTAGAGCCCGCGAGCCACAACTACTGAAGTCTGTGCGCCTAGAGCCTGTGCTCCGCAAGAGACGCCACTGCAACGAGAAGCCCACACACCGCAAGGAAGAGTAGCCCCCGCCCGCCGCAACTAGAGAAAGCCCGCATGCAGCAATGAAGACCCAACACAGCCAAAAATAAATAAATAAATAAATTTTTAAGAAAGAAAATATTTCTTCTTTTTCAGTCTTTATGGAAGAGTCTGTGCAGAGTTGGTATTATTTCTTCCTTAAATGCTTGATGGAATTCACCACTGAAGCAGTCTGGGCCTGGAGCTTTCTCTGTGGGGAGGTTTTTGGTTTTGTTTTGTTTTCTATTTCTTGAATATATAAGGGTATTCAGTTATTTCTTCTTCTTGAGTGAATTATGTCTTTCAAGGAATTTGTCCATTTCACCCAAGTTGCTAAATTTATTGGCAGAAAACTGTTCATAATATTCCCTTATTATCCTTTTAATATCTATAGAATCTGTGGTGATGTCCCCACTCTCATTCCTAATACTGGTAATTTGTGTCTTCTTTCTTTTCCTTCTATCAGTCTGGCTCGAAGTTTATCTATTTTATCGACCTTCTCAAAGGCCTAGCTTTTGGGTCCTTTTTGCTTTTTTCTCCAGTACTTTGTTTTCTGCTTCATCTTATTAACGATACTCCTTTCTTCCACTTACTTTGGATTTAATTTGCTCTTTGTCTTTTCTAATTTCTGAAGGTGGACTCTGAGGCATTGATGTGCGACCTTTCTTTCCTCATTTCTATTGCAGCTGCTTCGTGCCTGACAGGTCCCCCAAACACTGCCTTCACGGTATCCCCTCCTCCCTGGGGCTCTGTCTCTAGGGTGCCCATCTGCCCTCCAGTCTCTTTCCTGACTTTGGACCCTGGGCTGACCTCGGAAGTCCACCCGGTACCAATTACTGTCCCATCAGAAAAATGAAACCACAGAAGGTATTTCAAACAGACAGGATTCAGCACAGAGCCAGTTACGCAAGTGCTGGAAGTTGTGAGAACAAAAGGAGGCCCTGAGGGAGCGGCAGGAAGTGGCTTCCACCCGCAGGGCTGGGGGGAGCAGAGAGGAGGGGCCTCCTGGGGCTAGGGCGCAGCTGGTGGTGGGACCACCCAAAAGCCACCCTCTGGGACAGCAGGGACTCCAAAAGAAGCCAGAAAGGGGCCGGGAATTCCTCCTCCCTCTCCCCTCCCCACCCGCCAAGTGCCTTCCAGGGAGGCAGCTGGCCAGGGAGTCCCCAGCCACAGGTATAAATCAGCCATCACTCACAGCACAGCACCTCAAATCCAGTGTGTTCAAACCATAAACACAGGATAGATGATAGATACATAGATATATAGATGATAGATAGATAGATAGGTGATAGATAATAATCGTGATAATAATAATAGCTAGATAGGTGACAGGTAGACGATAGATAGATGATAGATAGACAGATAGATAGATACATAGAGGTAGATAGAAAGGTAATAGATAATAATAATAATAGACAGGCGATAGATAACAGACAGATGGGAGATAGATAGATAGACACATGGGTGATAGGTGTGTATGCAGTTGGTGTCTTCCTAGCGCTGTCCACCGAGAGGGCCTGCGAACAGGACACCTCACGAGCAATGACCACCCAATGTGATGCACAGCCCCTCTTGGTTCTCAACACCATCCTCCAATAAAAGGCACCAGGGTTCCTTGGAGAAGTAGCTGAGCTTCTGGGCAAGAACATTGAGATGACCTGGAGCAGCATTTTGTGACGTCAGAAAATAAGCGCCCCCCTAAGCGTCCACCGTCAGGAGCGAAGGCCTGCTGTCCCGCCCCCGGGCCTGGATGGATGAAGGGCCGTGAGGCTGGACCCCAGGACAGCCCACAGCCGTTAAAAATCAAGTTCTCAGCGAATATCTAATGTTTGATTTCATTTCCCCGATATACTGTTGGGAGAACAAGCCCATAAAACAACCTAAGGTGACAGCCAGGGAAAGAGGGGAGCGCCCAGCGGGCCAGGGCATGAGGAGACCCAGCAACACCCTTGAAGGCTCATCACACCCAGCGAGGGTGTCGCCAGCCCCGCAGACCCGCCACGTTCCTCCAGGACGAAGGTCCCCGTCAGCCCGCCCACCAGCTGCCCCTGGGCCAGGCGGTGGGTGCCCCTTGCTGAGAAGCCCTGTGGCCTCCAGCTGGTCGGGGTGTCCGTCTTCATCCACCGCTCACCGCGAGGGAAACACAGGCAGGCGCAGGAACCCTTGCCTCGGGGCACCAGGGGCTCAGGGCTCTGAGGCAGGGACGGGGGAGCCGGGGTGTGGCCCCTCTGTAGGAGCCAGGACGGTGGTCTGCATGTCAGCTCCTGGGCTGGTAGAGCACGGCCGGCACTCAGAAAGGAGCAGCGTGTCTGGCGTCTCTCCAAACCCCTGCCACGTGGGCGTGGGCGGGGTGACGTCACACCACTCACAGCGACGTCAAGGCCAGGCTCGCCCAAGGCGATAAACGCCTGCTTCCTGCCCCTCGGGGACCTCTTGACGCAATCACACAGAACAGGAAAGATAGGACACCGGAAAGACGGGGGAACGTCAGTTTCCCGGGCCCACATCCAGCATCCCATCCCCCGGGGCTGGGGGCTGGGGCTCTCCCTGACAGGACGGGAAGGCCTGGGCCTGAACCCCAGCTGCTCTCCAGGCCTCGGTTCTGAGACTCAAGACACACAGACACCTGGGACCCGGGGGAAGTTCTGAGGACCCTTCTAGGGGCAGGAGACCCCGGGACACCCCATCCTGGCAGGACCCCTGGGCCTCTGAGCAGACAGGAACCAAGGACATGGGGCTCCCCAGGGAAGAGGAGGCAGCAAGGGTGGGGCGCGGGAGCGTCTGGCAGGTGGCAAAGGGGCCTGGTCTGAGCCCTGGGGCCCGCCAGGAATGGACCTCAAGCTAGAGGCCAGGGCAGCACACGCACCAGGCTGCCCTGCTGTCCAGAAAACAGACAATAACAAGTGCAGACGAGAATGTGGAGAAACCAGAACCCCGTGCGCTGTTGGTGGGAATGTAAACCGGTGCAGCTGCTGTGGGAATGGTACGGAGGGTCCTCAAAAAATTTAAAACAGATCTACCATTTGATCCGGCAATCCCACTTCTGGGTACGTCCCCAGAAGAAGCGAAAGCAGGGACTCAGATACTTGCACACCCGTGTTCACAGCAGCTAAAACATGGAAGCAACCCACGTGTCCACTGACGGACGAATGGGTACACGAAAGAAGGCAATTCTGACACGTACTATAATGTGGATGAATCTTGGGGACATTGGGGACACTTGGGGACACTCAGTGAAATAAGCCAGAAACAAAAGGACGAATCCTGCTTGATTCCACCCACATGAGGTCCCGGGAGGAGTCACATCCATAGAGACAGGAAGTAGACGGTGGAGCCGGGGCTGGGGGAGGGGAGGGGGGTGAGTGTTTCATGGGGACAGAGCGTCCGTTCGGGAGGATGAACAAGTTCTGGAGGCGGATGGGGGTGAAGGTTGCTCAGCAGTGCAAGTGTGATTCATGCCCGTGAGCTGTGCACTTAGACACGGCTAAAAGTGTCAATCTTACGTTACGTGTACTTTACCAAAATAAAAGAATAATTTTTTCAAAAGAGAGAGAAAATTTATTTGAAGTAATAAATAAATAAATGCAGGTCAGGGAAGCAGCCCCCAGCTGGGACCCCGGGGAGGGGCAGGTCTATCGTGTGGTGCTCCAGATGGGTCAGCACCTCTGCATGGGGGCGACATTGCCACTCCCCAAGGTCAGAGACCCCCCTAAGAAGGAGCATATGCATTGTGCTTGGCAAGAAGGGGGTCCCCAGCAGGACAGGATGAACTCCTCCACCTGAAGACCCCTTTACACCTTAAAAAGCATGGAGAGCCCCCAAAGAGCTCTGGTTCATGAGGGTGATATCTCTTGATATTTGCCATGTTAGGCAATACAACTGAGAAAATCTTTAAATGTCTATTTCAGTTAAAAATAGTAAATACACTACACGCTAACATAAATAACATTTTTACCCCAACAAGCTATATTTTCAAAAAACAAAAAATTCAGTAGGAAGCGTGGCATGAATACACGTTTCTGCGAACCTCCCTGACGTCAGGCTTCTCAGCGGCAGCTGGACGTCGTCACCGCGTCTGTCTTCGGTCAGTTGGGAAATGTCGTCTTGGTCGAAGCATCCGGAGAAAAGCCGGCCTCGCCCAGACTTGCAGCTGGAAAGGCAGGAGCACATGAGCAGCCTCTTGGGATCCTCGCGGACTTTCTCCTCTGCTCCGACACCAAACCCCAACACGTGGCGTCTCTCGGGGCGGTTGCAGTCTGGACCGGGAGCCCACCCCGTGCACCGCTCACTGGGGCTCCGGGGACCCTCAGTCCGTCTCGCTCCGTGGACGGGTCTCTGGCCGCCGTGATGCTGTAACATGGCGCATCGGTCGTTTGGAAAACGCTGGTTCAGAGCCTCCCATTCCGTGTCCACGTGGAACTCACACCATCACATGCTCGGAGAAAGGCCTTCAGGTCGGGAAGCCGTCTCGCTGATGCTGGCACGTTCCAAAATTCTCATTCCCACTAGAGAGCTCGAGTTTACTGTGGCAACAAAGACTGTCTGCTGTTTTTCTCATTTTGGAGAAAACGTCTGCCAAGAACCCCGGTGTGAACAACGACGGCCCGTCGGTCAGTGGTTCTCACCCCTCGCCCGTCACCCGAGCCCAGCGCAGTGGGACGCTTGCACCACGGCCCAGACTGAGGTCAGTTAAATTCGGAGCGTTTGCTGAAAGCGCTTCTTTCCCTGGGAGAGTGTGTGGGGAAGACGGGGGGCCCTGCCCCGTGGCCACCCCGGGATCCTTGCTGAGCCAACAGCTTCACCCACTGGGGCTTTTGCGCCATCTGTGCCACGGGAGCCCAGTGAAAACGGCAGCTCACTTGGTCTTGTTATGAAAATAGTTTAGAGCTCTCAGCCTCCCCCAAAAAAATGTCTCGGGGACCGTGCTGGGCAGTGGCTGAGACGAAGCATCACCTGACAATATTATTAGAATCACCCAGGTGAACACTGATGCCTGGGTGGGGACCCTGTCCAGGGGCAGTCAGCAAGGAGCTGGAAGAAACACTATATCCTCCCCCAATGTGGCCTCTTTCCAAACTAAAATATGAAAGTGATCATTTCTGCCTCAACTGACCCCACCTTCCTCAATCCAAGACGAGGCCAGGCCATGGAAGGGATGGACCCCAGGCCCTGATCCCAGCTCAGGGCTGGCCGAGTGAACGCACGCAGGCCCTGCCTTTTCTGGGCCTGTTTGCCTGCCTGGTCACTGGTGGCCTCTCCAGGCCTGTGCCCCACTGTTGGGTGGGGGAGGGCCTGCGCCTGCAGCCCCAGGGCCCCCAGGGGAGCCCCGGCCGCCTGCTGGCCCCCTCTCCAGGCCCACAGAGGAGCCTGCCAGGGCTTGGGCAGGCAGGCAATGCCACCCACACTCTCAAGGAACAAACAAAGGTGGCTATTCCTGGGAAGGACTGACAGCTGGGGGCCGGGCTGGGGGCAAAGTCTGGCAGGGAGGGTCAGCAGTCCACGCCGAAGCCCCCGCCCCGCCTCTTTATGGCCAGGTCCTGTTGGGGCACAGGTCCAACGCCACCACCCTCCCTCCTCCCGGCATCTTCCAGAAGCCAGCCGGGGATCCTGGGGGCCAGCTGTCCCCCCATCCAGCTCACAGAATCAGGGGCAGTGTCACAGAGAGAGGACAGGCGCTCCCACGGTCCAGGCTGCCCTCCGCCCCGGGTGGAGGCACGTGGTCGCACACTTGGGGTGCAGGCGCAGTGGGGACCCACCTGCCTCCCCTGAGCCTCCGTGTGTTAAACAGGCTGAGGCTAGGGAAGATGCTAGCCCAGAGGGCGGTGGGTGGGGGGGATTTAGGAAGGGAGGTGAGGGTGGGGCTGGGGGTTAAGGGGTACAGCTTTGGGCACAGGTCTGGGTCTGAGGGCTACAGTGTTAGAGCCAAGGGGACTTGGGGTGGGAATTTAGGGCAGGTGTAGCAAGGGTGACACCTGAAGGGGGGGAATTAGGATCAGGAACCCGGGACCACCGTCACCCACTAAAGGACGGGATGCACTGCTCTGGGAAGCAGTGAGGGCAGCAGGGTGGGACCCGGGCGCCCACCCCTGCGGCAGGGCCTCCACTGGTCAGCTGGGGGCGCCTCCTCGTCCCTGCATCCTTCGCGAGGGCAGGGGAACACCAGCCACATCCAGCTGACCCCTCCCTTCAGCCAGGGCCCTCAGGCCCAGAGCCACCAGGCAGGGGCCAGCAGGCATCTCCTTAACAGCTGGATGGGTCCTTGGGGCCGAGGCAGCCCTTCTTGGCTCTGCCCCAGGGCGGGCCTGAGATGCAGAGCCTGGTGGCCCCACTCCTCCAGCCACAGGTAAGATCACCGGGGAAATCATTTCCTCCAGGCCCATCTATGGGCTGGGTCGGGGGACGATGACCACACCCACTCCCAACACGCCCCCCCAAGCACCTGCAAGTAGCTCAACCAGGCAGCCTGCAGGGGCACCAAACAGCTGGGGTAAGGTGGGAGGGGGAGGGGATAGAGGAGCTCCGCCCAGGCGCCGTGGGCTGGGAGTGAATGTGGTGGGGGGGGGGGGGGGTGGTTCTGGAACCACAGGTCCTCGCTGGCCCTCAGGCCCAGCCCACCGTTTGCTCCCGGGCCTCGCACCGTCAGCATGCATGCATCCAGCTGCCGCTCAATAAAAGCCTGAGGTTTCGGGCGGCCGAGGGCGGCTCCTTTGCACACTGTGGCGCTTCCGGGCCCCCGTGCGGGCCGCCACTTCGTGCCCCCACCTGCGCCCTCTGGCCAGCGAGTGGCCCTGGGGCTGCGGGCAAGCTGCAGGGAGGGAACAGGGTCCTGGGGGGGAATCCCCACAGACTCAGGCGGAGCCTTAGTCTAGGGTGCAGGGGCGGGGGCTGCTGCCAGCCTGGGGGTCTGCAGGGACCTGGCGGTGGACGGGGGTCAGCTCTGAAACCGCACATCACCCTGGGGGGCCATGAGCAGCGCGGGCAGGGAACCGGCCTCCTGTGTCTGCAGTCTGGTTGGCAGCTGCCCCTTCTGCACTTCCAAAAGCAAGGGCGGTTCGGCACAGCCATGGGGAACTTGGGACCCCCTGGAGCCCGACACAGGGCCCGCCAGGCCCGGAGGTCCCCGGAGCCGGGCGGTCCCTTGCCCCCCAACCCCGATGCCACCTCGTCTGCCCATCTCAGTGCTTCCTCTGGGCACTGGGTGCTCCTGCGGCCACACGTGCAGGGAGCTCAACCCCCCTCCCAGTCCCGGGTGTGCAGGAAGGGTCTCAGCATCCGGGAAGGCCCACACCTCGGCCAGCGCGACCGGCCCATGGAAGGTTCCGGAGGCAGGAGGCACGCGGGATGCCGATGTGAAGCAGGCGGCGCCTAGTGCCCGCACATCTTCCAGGCGGAGAGCTGCCCGAGCGCCCTCGTGTGCCGGAGCGTGGGCGGGCCCGAGCGTGTGTGGGTGTGGCTGTGAGTGAACGGGTTACGCCCACTTGGACGGACCTTCGTGGGCGTGGCTTGAGTGGACCACGCCCACTCGGAGGTTCCTTGCGTCTGCTTCTGGGCCTCAGCGGCCCTGGAACGGAGTGGGGGGCGCTCGGTCAGAGGGCATCCCGCGGTCACCTGACCCCATCTGTCTCTGTACCGCGGCCCCTGTGACAAGTGGGCGCCGTCTGCTGCCGGGTCTGCATCCTGCATGCGAGGCAGGCACACAGGCTGGGCCGGAGGGAGTCGGCCCCTCCGCTTCCTCCTGCCCGACCTTGGCCTCTCTCATCCGCAGTGATGGTCAGGAAGCATCAGTCACTCTAAGCATTACACCCGATGGGGACCCTTCCCCAGCTGGGCAGCCCTGCTCGTCCTGGCCCCGAGGCCTCCCTGCCCGGCCCTGCCCCACAGAGGGCCGCCCATCTCTGACCCTGTGCTTGGGGAACTGGGCAGCAGCGAGCAGGTGCAGGGGAAACTCCTGACGTTTGGCCAGATGTGCGCACGGAAGGCCATTGGGCATCCTGGCGACCTCCCTCCTCCAGAGGGGAGCCCTACTCCACCCGGAGGCCCTGGGGCTCTGCCTACAGCCGCCTGGGGATAGTCAGGGCTCTGAGGCCTCAGCCCACACCCTAGAAGGCCCTTCATGACCAGGCTGCCTGGGGCCCACCTGGCCTGAGCCCCTCCCTGGGAAGCCAGGGGGCAGGATGCAGGCAGAAGGGCCACGCCGGTGGCCAGCCCCTGGGGCCGGGGACGTGGGAGGGTTCAGAAGTGCCCGGAATGATGGCCCCAGCTCTGGGGGTGGGAAGAGGTGGGACCCTGCCTGGAGTCGGCCACAGCGCCACCCCCGCCCGTGGGCTGTGAAGCTTGGATGACTAGAATCTGCCCCTCCCTCCCTCAGAAAGGGGGTCTGTCCTCCCCAGGCATGGCCACGTCTGGCCTCGGCACAGCGACCGTACGGAGAGCCTCTGGTGTCCCAACTTCCTATGATGGGGAGTGCAGCTGTGAGCGGTGACCCCCCAGGAGGGGCCAGAGCCCCACACAGCAGGCCCAGAGCTGGACCTGGAGCCAGGCCTAGTGACACAGCACCGCGGGAGCAGGGACATTCCTTGTGCGCAGGCCTCGAGGAAGCGGATGTGGCCTCTGCTCTAGCCGATTACAGAGCTGGCAAGGGGTAGAGTCAACAGAAACCTCTCAAGGAGCAGCTGGGGGGAACTGCCCTACCCCGTCACCTGTGGGCCAGAGTCACTCCGGGGGCAGCAGCACGGGAACGGGGCCCAGCGGGCAGGGCCGGACTCCAGGTGCCCCCACCAGCCACAAACACTCAAAGGGCAGAGCCCGGCACAGGGCTGTAAGCATGGACTGCAGTAGCAGCCATTGCCATGTTTCTTGTTATTATTGCTGGGAAGCCTACCCTTGTTCTACAAGCCGTGTGTGCCCAGTGAGGCTACGGCCAGAGGGCTGGGGGCTGACTCAGGACAGCAAGGCCCAGACCTGGGGGCACCGCATTCATCTCAGTGATACCCAGGAGGAGGTGAGGGGAGACTCCTACCCTGCGTGGTCCCCCAGCGGGTGGGGAGGCCTGAGGGAGAGAGGTCCAGCTCAGAGGGTGTATCCATGGCCCTCTGGAGGCCCCACAGCAACATCGGGTAGGACCCCCTGAGATGGGCATCTCCTTCGGGAGAGTGGTCCAAGATATCTGCAGGATGGAGCGTACGGGCAGAGCCTTGGGAAGAATGGGCCTGCCCCACCCGCTCCCCACAGAGATGAACAAGGTGCACAAGGTAGCCCCCAAAACAGTCTCCAAAGGAGAGAGGAGTCCCTGTACGTGGCCTCCTGTGGAAATGCACAAATTTCCAGGTCGAAGTCCTGACCCCCAGCACCTCAGAAAGGGACCTGACGTGGAGGTAGCGTCCTTGCAGATGCAACTGCTTAAGATGAGGTCACATTGGAACAGGTGGGCCCTAATCTATACGAGTGGTGTCCTTATAAAAAGAGTGAGCATTTTAGTCAGACACGCACACAGGGAGAAGGCCACGTGAAGATGCAGGCAGAGATGGGGGTGATGTGTCCACAGGCCATGGAACCCCAAAGGTGACCAGGAAGCGGCAGCAGCAAGAGCAGGGTTGTGGACCAGATGCCCCTCCCAGCCTCAGGGGAGCCAAATCTGTTGACACTGGGTCTCAGACTTCAGCCTCTAGAACCGGGAGACGATAAATTCCAGGCATGAAGGCGCCCTGGAAAAGTAAGAGGTGTCACAACAGTATTGCCCGATGTCTCACACAGAAAACAGCCAGGAGGAGACACTGCAAAGGGCTAATGGCTGACAGGGTGTGGGTTTGGGCAGAGGGACTCCGCGGAGCAGCGCTTATCTTCCGGCTACTTTTCCGCATTTGCCCACATTCTGTTAGTGACCATGAACCACATTATAAGGTTTTTAGATTCCATCTCATCAAGTGCTTCCAGCTCCAACTTCCAAAAAGAGTAACACAGGCTGGATTCAGTCCCGCCTGAAACAACTAAAAGATGGGACAAAATATGTGAAACAACAGTGGTCAAGATGCTGGACATCAGGCAATGAAGAGCAGGGATCCCAGGGGAGGTGGGGCATGCACCAGGGGGCCCTACAGCTTCCCGGGCCACGCCCTGAGATCGCTTCCAGGACAAGGTGCAGGGAGGGGGCCAGGAGGAGCTCAGCTGAGTCCCCTGGACACCAAGGTAGCTGGAGTTCAGGGGATGCCAGAGAGGACAGGGCCGCAGAGAGTGAGCCCTGGGTGGGCAGAAGCTGCCCGAGACCCACGGGGCAGGACACACAAGGGAGGATATGCCCAGGCTGGGAGGAGCCACTTGCGAGGACCGGAGAGAGCAGTGGCCAGGGCTCCCACAGGCAGGGAGCAGCCTCCCCGCCCCCGCGCCCAACCAGGCAATGCTGGAAAGCCTCAGGATCACAATGCAGCGGGTAGACACTCCCCAGCCCTGCCTGGACAGAGCACTGCTCCAGCCCCATCTGATGGTTCACAAAAGTAAGACCCGAAAGACCGAACTGCATCCACGTACCTTAACCGTGTCCCAGAGCAAAGCTCAAGAAGACAAAACTATCCACAGCCCCCACGAGGTAAAATGCACAATGTCTGGCATCCGACCAAAAAGTACCAGGAAGGCACAGAAAAAGGACAATTCAACCCGCAATCAGGAGAAAAATCAGTCATTGGAAACCAGCCTAAATCTGACATGGATGTTGGAATGAGCAAAGACATTAAAAGTTATTATAACTGTATTCCCTGTGTTGAAAAAGCCATAGAAAAGACTGACCATGTTAAGCAGAGACCAGGAAGATATATAGATAGATAGATGGATGGATAGATAGGTGGATGGATAGATGGATGGATAGATAGATAGATGGATGGATAGATAGGTGGATGGATAGATAGGTGGATGGATAGATGGATGGATAGATAGATGGATGGATAGATAGGTGGATGGATGGATAGGTGGATGGATGGATAGATAGGTGGGTGGATAGATGGATGGGATAGATAGATGGATGGATAGATAGGTGGATGGATGGATAGGTGGATGGATGGATAGATAGGTGGGTGGATAGATAGGTGGGTGGATAGATAGATGGATGGATAGATAGGTGGATGGATGGATAGATAGATGGATGGATAGATGGATGGATACATAGATAGGTAGACAGATAGATAGAGATATATTTTAAAGATACAAATTACAGTTCTAGGGATGAAAACCATGACCACGTATGAGATGAAAAATGCACTGGAGGGGTTAACATCCAATTAGACCTGACAGAAGAAAAGATTAGTGAACCTGAAGACACAGCAACAGAAACTACCCAAAATGAAACAGAAAGACAAGAGAGTCCAAAAACAAACAGCTCGTGAGTAAACAGTGGGGCAGCTTTAGGCAGTTTAATTTACATGTAACTGGCTCCACAAAGGAGAGAGACAGAAAACAGACTGCAGAAATAATGGCCAAAATTTGTCCAAAATAACGAAACACAGACGTGAGACGCTCAACACCCCCAAGTACAGGAAACGTGAAGAAAACTACACGAGACAAATCACCAGATCGCTCAAAACCAGTGATGAAAAGAGACTCTTAAAAGAATCCAGAGGGGGGAGCACAAAGAAGGTGACGACAGAAACGAGCAGAGAAAAGGACAAAGAAGCAACCATCCTGAAAAGTATCTTCCAAAAACAGAGGCAAGGTGACAGTGTTCTCAGATGTGCCACCATCGCACAGGAGAGGTTCAGGCAGAAGCGAACAACACCCGATGGTTGCGTGGGTTCGGGAGGGAGAAGGGGGCACAGCACTGCGGGTTCTCATCCCACATGCTGTGTCTCTAAAGGTGGGATCTGACAAGTCAAGGCAAAAACACTATAACCCTGAAGGCGACAAAAATAACAAGACAAAGGATTCCAGCAAAGAAGGCAGCAAAGGAGGTAAAAACCAAATTGTGAAAAACTATACTCAGTGGATCCGAAACAAGGCAGAAGAGATGGAAGAAATAGAAAACAAACAGCAAGATGGTGGGTTTTAACTGAACTGTGTCAATAAGAAGGTATGGGTTGTCAGGCTGCATAAAAAAAGCAAGGCTCCTCTATTAGTTGCTCACTAGTCGTTCAAAGTAAAAGGATAGGAAAAAGACATGCAAACAGATGGGAGGGAAACGGAGGGACAACTGTTAACATCAGACAAGGCCGATTTCAGAGCAAAGAGTATCACCAGGGATAATGGAGGTCACTTCATGATAAAATCCGATTTCTTAGACGCAACACTGGAAAAGCACAATCCGTAGAAGAAAACTTGGTACATTGGGTTTGTCAAGATTAACAATGTCTGCTCTTTGAAAGATACTTTTCAGGATAAAAAGACAAGCCACAGACTAGGAGAAAAATCTTTGCAAAGCCTCTATCCGGTAAAGGACTTCTATCCAGAATAGATAAAGAACCCTCAAAGCTGAATAACAAGTAAATAATCCAATTTTTCTAATGTGGAAAGATTTGAAGGACACGTGACCAAAGAAGACATAGGGATGGTGAGTAAGCACGTGTGTACGAGACGCCACTACCTGTAAGAATGGCTAAAGTTTGAAAGACTGAGGGTGTCAAGTGCTGACGAACGCGGAGGAACCAGAAATCTCATCCGTGGCTGGCAGAGATGCAGGCGGTGGGGATGCAGGTGGTGGGGTCACCCTGGAAAACAGTTTGGCTTAAAAACTCCAACAGATGCCAAACGTGCAATCTCGCCATGCCACCCCCAGGTATTTACCCGAGAGAAACAGGAGCGTATGCCCAAGTGAGACCAGACACACCTGTTCCAGCAGCTCTATTTGTAACGGCCCCAAACTGGAAACATCCCAGTGGCCACCAGTGTGGGACAGAGAAGCAGGCCGGCTCACACAAACCATTAAGTACTGCTCAGTGATAAAATGGAGCCAACGATTGGATCAAACTACGACATGGATGAATCTCAACATAATTTCTCTCAAAAAGCTGAGTGAAAGAAGCCAGACCAAAAAGGTACATATTGTATGATTCTATTTACAAGAAAATCTAGAAAATGCAAACAACTCTGCAGGGACAGAGAGCAGGGCCGCAGCTGCTGCGGGTTTCGGACGGGTCGCTCCCAAAGGGGCACTGGACGCTTCTGGGGGTGGAGGAGGTGACTGCTGTCCTGGTGGTGGTGATGCTTTCGCGGGTGTGTGCTTGGGTCGAAGCTGATCAAACGGAACTCTTCAAGGACAGGCAGACCCATTTTATTGCGTTTGGCAAATATCACGCTTTTTTTTTTTTTTTTTTTTTTTTTTGCGGTACGCGGGCCTCTCACTGTTGTGGCCTCTCCCGTTGCGGAACACAGGCTCCGGAAGCGCAGGCTCAGCAGCCATGGCTCACGGGCCTTTTTTTTTTTTTTTTAAACAAACTGAAGGTTTGAGGCAACCCTGCGCCAAGCAAGCCTCTTGGCGCCATTTTTCCAACAGCATTTGCTCACTTTGTTTCTCCATGTCACATCCTGGTAATTCTCGCAGGATGTCAGTCTTTTTCATTATTATATGTGTTGCGGTGACCTGTGATTAACGATCTTTGCTAAGGGATCCGATGATGGTTAGCATTTTTTATCAGTAAAGCACTTTTTCATTAAGGTATGTGTAGTGTGTGTGTGTTAGAAATCACGCTGTTGCACACTTAACAAACTACAGTAGACCATCCCTAGACGCTAAGATCACAGGGTCACAGGGACCCAGCGTCAAGCCTGGAGCAGACGGGGCAGCAGCTGGGGGGTGTCGTGCCCCTGCAGCTGGCCTGGGACTGGGGCCCCGGCAGCCCCTGAGCCCTCCTGCGCCTGCCTCCCATCTGAAACGCTGTGGAGTGAGGCCACGGAGGCCACGGCTTGTATACAGCAGGTGCTAGAGCCCCGAGCCAGGCTCCCAGGTGAACCGGCCCCCCCGGTCCCAGGGCCGGGCCATGGGGCTGCCTTCCCTGCGACCCAGGCTAGGCCCTCCAGTCCCGCGAGCTCTGGAGCCCCTGGCAACTGCCTCCGTGCCCACAGCCCAGCGGCCACTCGCTGTCTGAGGCCTGCAGGTACCTGCATGACACCTCCCCCAGGTGACCAGAGCGACACCATGGCCGCTGGACAGCAAGTCTGGGCCCCAGGGCTCCCCTGGGCCAGTGCCCGGCATGAGAGGCCCCGGACGTCCACCTGGTCCCGTATGGCACGTGCTGAATCCCCGTGACCAGCCAGGCAGACTGGCCATTGTAAGCCTGGGAGCCTGGCCCTGGGCCCCTCCCGACCCGGCCCTGCCCGCCCTCCCTGCTTCCCGCCGGGTACCTGGATCGCTGCCCCACCACTTCGTGCAGGACCCCCACCCTGCCGCCCATCTGCAGTTTGCCCACTTCTCCCAGCTCACGCTAGGCCCAGGACACCCTCTGGCCTGGCCCCGGCCCCCTCACCAGTGTCCCCACAACTAAGCAGGCACTTCCGGCCTCGGCAGGGCCTCTCCCCACCCCAGCTCCAACCCCGGGCTTTGAGGGCCTGGTTGTCCCTCCTCTAGCCCACCTCCTCCAGGAAGCCTTCCTGGGCTGCTCAGGGCCCTCCAACCTGACAGCCCCCCACAACCTGGTACCACCTGTTTGGGGCTGCGCGTTTGTGTTTCCCCAAAATTCATACGTTGAGGCCCTGACCCCAGGGTGATGGAATCGGGCCTTTGGGAGGCGATAAGGTCGTGAGCGTGGGGCCCCACGATGGCATCAATGCCCTCCCCCCTCTTCCCACCAGGCACAGGAGGAGCCCCCACCAAAGCCCGGCCCCGGGGGGACTGCGAGAAGAAGTGTGTGTGGGCGAGCCACCCGGTCCGGGGCTCTGCTCAGCTGCCCGACCCGGACACCCTGCTGAGAACACCCCCCATGTGCTCCCCGCCACCCTCCCACCCCCCAATGGAGGGACGGATCGTGTGCACCACCCACACCACCACCTGGCCACCAGCTCCCGGGTCACACCCACGGCGGCCGGCAGCCCCTCACGGCCACCGGCGGAGAGCAAACACTCAGTACCCGCCACGTCCGCACCTGGAGCCACAAGCAGCCCGATAACCCCTGGCCTGGGGTGAGGCTCCCGGCCCGCTGCTCCTGACCAGCCTTATCTGTTTGCTTTCCACCCAGCATCCGCTGGCACCCAGCTCAGCACAGCAACGGGCGGGGGCCGGGGACGCGCGCTGAGCCGGCCCGCAGCTGAGGGGCAGAGCGGGCACAGGGCTCTGGCCAGAAGCTGAAGACATCAGAGTCGCCTCCAGCACCTTTGGAGGTGGTGGAGACTTCGGGACCCTCAGCTCAGGGCTGGAGGCCGGGGGTTGGGGGGGAGACAGGCCCAGGAGAAACGTGACTCGGAGCCCCTGAGGGGCAGCCCCAGGTCCCGAGTGGGGTGGGAGTGGGAGTGGGTGCCGGTCGGGAGGGGCCGCTCCACCCCGTGGGGTCAGAGGTGCCCAGACTCAGGGTGGGGGAGGGTCGTTCAGAGCACCGGGGCCAGGGGGCACCCCAGGTGCTGCTCAAAGAGCTGGGCCGAGCACTGCCTCCTGGGAGCACGTCTCCCCGACCCCAGCTACGCCCCCCCGGTGGGAGGAGCAGGTGGCCAGGCCCCCATCCCGCCCGAGCTGCCTGGGCAGCAGGTGGGCATCCAGCCCCAGGCCTGCTTTCCCAGCCCACCATGGCTCAACCTGCCCCTCAGCCCCCTTGTTGTCCCCCCATCAGGCCCCAGCACAGGGCCAGGCACCTAAAATATACACAAAGGACCAGAGGCCCTGGACAGGAGAGGGGTGGAGCTGAGCCTGTCCATGAGCACGGTTCCACCAAGCCTGCGGCAGTGACTCCCCCAACCCGGACCCCCTAACCTGTCCCAGGTCCAGTCCTATGCCTCAGCCCCCTCCTGCAGCCACAGCCATGAAGTTCTGACAGCTACTCGATGGGGCTGTGGGCAGCAGTCAGCACTGGGGCTGCCCTGCAGGGGTGGGGGGCCGCACACACCCCAAATCCAGGCCCAGGAATTTTGGGGGAGAGCTGGGACCCAGGGGTAGGCGCTGGGGCTGGCAGGGAAGCCCTGGGCCCCCAGAGAAATGGCCCGCCCCAGCCCCTTGCAGCACCCTCCCTGGCTGCCCAGGCCCCTCGCCTGTGTCCCTGGCTCAGTGGCTTCACTTCTGCCCGGCAGCGTTGATCCCAGCAGCTCAGGATGGGGGTCTAGAAGGGCCAGCGAGAAGCAGGAGTTGGCCAAGGAATGGACAGGAGGCCAGGGAGCTGCGGGTAAGGTGGCTGGGATGTGGCGGGGAGAGCCTGGGTCTCCCTCTCAGCCCTCACGTGGCCGGTCCCAGCTGGCTCCAGGGTGGGGGTCTCGAGGAAGGGGCTGTAGGAAGCTGGAAGCGGTGTGTAGGGCCCTCTTCCTGGACACTAGGCTCTGGGGCTGGGGGTAGGCTCAGAGCAGGCTTCGGCCAGGGCTCAGGCCCCCTCGGGCTCCCTGCCTCACGGCACTGGCCACACAGGCGGAGGGAGCGAGGGCAGACAATCACCCGTGTGTCCGGGGTTCCGCTCCCTGAGGCCGGCCAGCGGGACCGCTCCTGTCGCCCAGCCTGCAAGGGGACAATGGCGAACGAGGGCCACACACATGCTTATCTCCCTGCCACCATTTGCTCAGCGCATTCCAGCACCCCCAGGTCAGCAGACAACAATGCCATGCTCTGTGGTTTCCCGCCAAACCACTGTGTAGAAAGGGAAAAGCGGCCTCAGCCCCGCCTTGCTGGGAGGGAACAGGACCCGGGTGCCAGCAACGCTGAAAGGTCAGAGCTGTCCGCTAATTTCAGGACCTGGGCCGCCTGCGGTGACAGATCCTGGACCGCACGGCACAACTTTCCCAGGAAACTCAAACCAAGTCACACGCACACATACATGGGCCTCTGATCCAGGCCCCGGGGGCAGCCGATTGCAATCCAGTGACATCCCACACCAGCCAGGGCCACCCCTGCAACCCTCAGGCTGCTGGGAGGTGAGCCTGGGCCCCAACGAGGGAGCCCCTTGCCTGCCACAAGCCCCACCCCACCCAGGACACAGGAGTGTCCGGAGACCACAGTCTGCCCCACCTGTCCCCTGATGTGTCCCGAGGCGTGGGCCCCCTGCAGGTGCTGGGACACACGGAGAACAGTTGGACGGGCCCGTGGGGGGAGGACCTGCTGGGAGACACCACAGCACCCAACGTGCAGGGCGCAGTCTGGAGAAGGGGACGGGGGAGGCTGTCAGAGGGAAGGGGAGGAGCCAGGGGACACCTGGGGGCCGTGTGCGGGACACCAAGGGCAGCCGACGCCAAGGCCCTGCGGTCGGGCGCCTGCCGGGCAGGGGCTAAAGCAGCTGGGGGCCCGGAAGGGTCAGGGCAGAGGGATGGAACGGGGGCCATGAGAGAGAAAGGCTTGGGGCTTGATCCCACAGCCGGTCCCGGTGGCAGGGGACCTCTGGGGGACAGCCCCACCCGGCCCCTTCTGGAGCCTCGAACTGCCCACCATGGGCTGCACCCAGGCCCTGGGGATGGCTGTGTCTGGTGGGAGACGGCCCGGGTGGCCTGTCGGAGCGCCTGCCTCCCTGCTTGTCCCAAGGTCCGAGGGGCCGTCTCCCTGCAGGCCTACAGTGTGCTCACCCTCCCGGGGCTCTGGCCAGGGCTGAGGGCCCCACCCACCAGCCTTCCCTGGCCCTCCGTCTGGAGCTGCACGAGTCCCGCTGTGAGCAGGAGCTCCCCGAGGGCAGGGGGAGCCTCCACGGAGGCCCCTCGGCAACGCCCAGGCAGACGGCCACGTGAGCCCACTCACGCCCAGACCACAGGCCCCTTTCAGCACCATCCCTCCTGCAGGGACCCCGGCTGGGAGGGTCCGGGGTAGGGGCACCCAGGGGGGCCTCCCTGGGACGCCCTCTGCCCAGCCCTGCATTCCTAGGCCTGGGGTTCTCCGAACGGGGTGCCAAGAGCATCGTGGAGAAATGACAGAGAACAGGGTGCCCAGAACATCCCACCTGCCTGCCCGCCCCCCAGGGCTGAGGCACCCGCAGGCCAGCAGCTCGCCGAAAGCTGTTTCCTGTTAAAACAACTTTCTATTAAAACTAACATTTATTTAAGGTAAACACACAGCATCTTCTGTACCTCTGAGCCGGGAGCGGGTGGCCCCGCGGAGCTGGACGGTCTGTGAGGTATGGGGAGGCCCCAGACACAGTCTCTGTGGAAGGAGCCCAGGTCCATGTGGGGCAGAACCGCCTCAAGAAGGCAGAAGCTCCCTGTGCCAGGCCCCCGGGGCTCCTACTCAGGGCCAGGATGCCCTGGGGAGGTCGGACCCGCCCTGCCCCCTGACTGCGAGACAGTCCCGTGGAAAATTCGAAACACCTGTGCCCCGACCCGCGCCTCACCCTGACCCTGACCCTGACCCTCGCCCTGACCCCTCGCATTGCGGGCGTGTGAGCTGCCCGTGGACAAGTGCCCACCGGCCTCACCGGCCTCCCGCTCCCCAGGGTGCCTCCCCCAGGAGCCATGTCCTTCTGTCCTTCTCCCAGGGGGGTGTGGGCACAGCCCCTGCTTCTCTGCCTGAGCGGGCCGGGCACCCTGAGGCTGCACAGGAGATGCCCCCCCAAGGCTGCCCCATTCCTGCCGTGCCTGAAGCAAGTAGCTCAGAGCCATGTGGGTTCAGACAACCGTTAATTAGGGGCCCCGGGGCCCAGCAGGACCGCTCCGCCCCTCCCACGACCCGAAGTCCCAGGCGGCCAGCTGAGAAGGTGGTCTCCAACAACGAGCTGGCCAGCCAAGGCCCTGCACCCCAGGGATGTGCTGTCAGCCCCACAAGCTCCTCAGGCCTCCAGGGAGGCCTCCATCTGAGCCACAGGGCCAGTGGCCCATGCGTGAGCGCCCCCCAGCCGGGACCCCACCCCGAGGGGCTTGCCCTCCTCTGGAGAGTCCCTGCCACTGGGCAGTCTTTCCTCCCAAGGCGGGGGTGGGGGCCAGTGTGCGGGCACCTTGTAGGGGTCCTGGGTCCAGGTGAGGATGAAGCACCCCCCAGAAGCTCTCTGTGTAGCACCCTAGAGGGGGTGCCCAGGCGTCTCCCCCCACGTCCTGGACAAGCCCCCTCTCAGTCCCCAGGTGCCCACGCTGACTCGCTGGACCGACCCCCAGGGAGACCCCTGGCAATTGAGGTTTCACCGGAGATGTGTGCAGGGCCCCGGAGGGTGTGTGCCAGCCCCCTGCTCAGAGGTGAGTGACAACGGGGCCGCTGCCCGCTGAAGAATTTTCCGAAGGCCAGGTCCTGATAAAGCAGCGCCCCAGATCCTGTTTGGCCACCACTGGACTGGCTGGCCGTGGCAATTACCGGACGGGAGCGTGGGGCACAAGCAGGCGGGGTGGGGCAGGGCCCCTGGCCCCTATATAAGGCGTCGGGGGAGGCCACTCGGGCCGCACAGGTGCAGCAGCCTGCCCAGTGCCCCGTGGTGGCCGCTGTCCTCTCCGCGCCATGCTCGGGCCCCAGCTGCTGCTGCTTCTCTCCTGCGGGGGTGCCCTGCTCAGCGCCGGTGAGTGGGGGGCTGCAGGCCGTGCACCAGGGTCGGCCAGACACCCTCAGAGGGCTCCCGCACGTGGGATGTCCTCCCAGGCCTTCTCGCCTCTGCGGCTTGGCCGTGGGGACACTGATGAATGGGAATGGGAGGCGAAGCCAGGCCCGGGAGGCTTCTCCTCGCTCTGTGGCTGCCCCACACTTGCCGAGGCCCAGGTCTCCGCCGGCGGCCTCGGAGCCTGGCCCAGCCCGTGGGAATCAGAGGGGACGGGCAGTCTCCTCCACAGTAGTGGGTGTGGCAGACGTGGGCGTGCGAGGCAGGGACAGTGCTGGGGCCTCAGCACTCAGAGCCTGGCCCTGTCGCTCTCCCCACTGGGCCCTGGGTCCCGAGATGCCTCTGGGGGTCCCCAAGGGGCAGCCAGAGGGCGTGAAGGGGTCCTTGTGGGCCTTGAAGTCCAAAAACTCAGGGAGAGACCCCGGCTCCACTGGGTCCTGGCTGCGAACAGACACACCACGAAGTGGGCTCTGGGCCTCAGTTTCTAGGTCTGTACGAGTGCGGGCGATGCCTCCCTTTCGTGTGGCTGCCGTGAGGACTGAAGACCTGGGAGGCTGGAAGGGGCCACCCCACCCATCGGGCTGTTGGGACGGGGGTCCCCTTCCACCTCCCCCAGGTCCCTTCGGCCAAACAACCCAGGCACGGGAGATGCCGCAGGTCTAGGAGGCTCTCACCCCAGCCCCGCCCCACAGGAGGGGCCGGCCCCAAGGGGTGTCCAATGGCCCAGGGGAAGCCCCTTCCTGCCCACCGCAGGCACCCACCCCAGAGCTCCGGTCTCCAAGCCAGCGGGACTCCTCCTGCCTGCCTCCTAGGTCCTTGCCCCACTGCCCGCTCCTTGGCGGCCCCAGAGCCCCACCAGCCTCAGCTAGCAGCCAGGGAGAAGCGCCAGGCCTGCCGTCTGGCCATGGCCCAGGCACTGGGGGCAGACTGGGGGCTCCGAGTAGAGCAGGCCTCCCCTGGGCCCGTTCCACCCCTTGCCTCCCACGAAGCCCCTTCCCCACCCCCCAGACCCCAGCTTTCCCACGAGGGGTGGTTCTGAGCACTCAGGACCCCTGCCCATCCAAGGCCGCCTCCCTGGGCCCATCCCTCGCCCTGGGGACCCCCAGACCTGGACCCAGAACCAGGGCGAGAAGGGAGGTGTTCGGGAGCCAGTGGGGCAGGGTGTAGGCCAGCAGGTGTAGTGAGGGGCATGGCTTTGGGGAGCCATGGGGGTCCAGGCTGTGAACGCTGCACGGGGCAGGGGTGGGGCCTCTCCACGTTTCAGCAAATACTCTTTGAGCACCGATTCCGTGCTGGCGTGGGGAGGCGGGGAGCGAGAGACAGGCCCTGCCCTCCTGGACCAGAGGCCTCAAAGCACAAGTTCAGACATCAGGATCTTGGGGGCTGGGGATTAAGGGACAGAGGCCCCTGAGCCGGGCCAGGGTTGACCCAGAACGGGCAGGGCAGGCAGGGCTGCCAAACGTGCAGAAGGAACAAACAGCGTGTGCCCCAGCCACCACAGGGCGCATCCAGGGGCTGAGAAAGGCCAGGGGCGGCGGACCGGCCCACCCTGCAGGCCCCGCAGGTCCCAGCCAGGGAGCTGAGCGCGGTGGGAAGCTCAGACAGTCCTAGGCGAGGAGCAGTGACGCCGCTGGGGGGCTGTCGTTCAGCCAGTGGGGCCGCAGGGCCGGGCGGGGACCAGGCAGAGCCGAGGGCCGGAGCGCAGCGAGCCCGGGAGGCTGGTGCTGGGTGACAAGGCGAAGCACGGGAGGAGCCGCTGCGAGTGGGCACCTGGGAGTGGCCCTCGGGGAACAGTGGGCGCGACTCTAGGCATCGGGGGGCCAGTGGTGAGGCGAGGAGGGGCCCCAGGCGTGGACGGGCGTGGTGGGCACTGCAGAGGAAGGCGGCCAGGTGTCACCTCCCGCCCGGCCTGGGGACCCTGTGCCTGCTCCCTGGCGTCACCCAGAGAAACAACACCAGCAGCGACCAGCACCGTGACTCGGGAGGTCAGTGTCACCCAGGAAGGCACAGACCCCGGGGAAAAGGGGGCGAGGCGGGGAGCAGCAGGGACGGGACCCCGGGGGCCGCATTCAGCAATGACTCTGCCACCCGCCGGCGCTGGGCCTCATCTCCCACGGGGCCCACGGGGCCCACGGGGCCGCAGGGAGGACTGCAGCAGGGCAGGGAGAGGGGAGGTGAGGCTGGGCCCGTGCCTCCTGCCCCGACAGTCGCCGCAAGCAGCGTCACCGGGCATTTCTCCGGCAACGGCCAGAGCACCGGGAAGCTGACAGGGAGGAAGGAAGCAAAGAAACAGCCTCTTTTAGGGCCCAGAAGAGGGAGGAGTCCTCCGCGGGCCTCAGCCTCACTCAGGCTCTGAGCTGGTGGCAGAACGCGCACAGACCCCAGAGGGAGTGGACCCGAGGGGGGCTGGGCTGGGAACTCGGCGGGTGTAGCCGGACAGCGGCACGCCGCTGGCCAAGTCACCCACAGACGCCCGGGCACCCCTGCCCAGCTCTCCCTGGCCCTCCTGCCACTTGCAGACCACCGAACCCCTCTGGGCTCAGGGCTCCTCACCCCCACCTGCAGCTACTACCCCCCATGAGGCCCACACGGGAGCCCACTGGGAGCCAGCGCAGCCAGGAGCCCCTTTATCACACGCCACCTGTGTGCACGGTGCCCGGGCTTCTCTGGGGAGCGAGCCAGTGCCTGGAGCCCGGCGGGCAGACCTGCAGGTGCCGCGGGACAGACGACGCCACGGACAGCCGGGGCCCAGCTCGCCCAGCCCTGAGCCCCACTCTCGGGACCCCATCTCCGCAGGGACCTCCCGGCTCCCAGCGCCTGCGGCCGCCGCCCACTCACTGCCCTTCCACGCGTGCGTGTGCCTGGGGGCGGGGCCTCATCCCCACCGTGTCCCCAGCCCCAGCAGGTGACAGCTCAGAGAGGTCCCTCTGAGGCAACCAAAGGAAAGGACGGCGGGGACGGCGGAGCTCGTACAGCCCAGGAGCAGCCCTGCTGGCACTCCCCGCACTCCCTGCCGTGCCCCGGGCCTGGCTCACCCGAAACACGCTGCCGGCCACAGCCCTCAAGCAGAGCTGGGCAGCCCCACACTGACCGCGGGCTCTGTCCACGCAGGTCTGGACGACAGCTCCTTGGTGCCCCCAGGCCTCCGGAGGCTGAAGGACTCCCCGCAGACAGGTGAGGGTCACGGCAGCCCACTGTCCCCGTGTCCACCGGCCATGGCCCTGCTACAGGGTAGCCGTGTCTGGTGTTTCCACAAGGGCCCCCAGCTATGGAAGAGCCTCAGACCACCCTCCCCTGGGGGAGACAAGCCCCTGCTGCCCCCTGCTGGATGGGGGCTAAGCTGCAGCTTCAGCGCCACAGACCCCAACCACAACAGAGGCCTGCGCTCCCGTAGGCAGGGGGTGGGTGTGGGGCGCGGGACCCTTCTCCCGCCCACCCCAGGAGGGCCTGGAAATTGGGAGGCCTCTTGTCTGCCAGTGTGGGCTCCCCGGGGCCCCAGACCTGCCCCACCCGAGACCCCGCCCGCTCCCTCCACAGCTCCAGACAGGGGCTGGTGCTCCACGTGGGGGCCCGGCCACTTCACCACCTTCGACGGCCACACATATGACTTCTCGGGGACCTGCAACTACATCTTTGCGGCCATGTGCAAGGATGCCTCGTCCACCTTCGGCGTGCAGCTACGGCGAGGGCCCAGCGGGAACATCTCCCGGGTCATCGTGGAGCTGGGGGCCTCTGTGGTCACTGTGCGGAAGGCGGTCATCTCCATCAAGGACGTGGGGTAGGCTGCAGAGTCGGGCCGGGCGGCTGGGGCCCCGAGGGGCGGCCGCTGACTGCTGTCACCCTGCAGGGTCGTCAGCCTGCCCTACACCAGCAACAGGCTCCAGATCACACCCTTCGGCCAGAGCGTGCGGCTGGTGGCCAAGCAGCTGGAGTTGGAGCTGGTGGTCATGTGGGGTCCAGGCGCCCACCTCATGGTGAGGACGCGTCAGGGGACTGGGCGGTGGAGCTGCCCTCCTGGGGATTGGGGCCCTGAGCCCGGCCAGGAGCCTGGGCTTTTTGTTGGCTCAGTTCCCTCCAGCGAGCACGAATGGAGGTCCCCTGGGAGGAGCCGGGCGGACAGACCCTGGGGTGGCATGGCGCCAGGACCCTCCCCGTGAGGGGTGCTCTGGGCCCCTGGAGCAGGCGTGAGCAGCTTCCGAGGGGTCCTGGGGCCCTGGGAGTCCTGTGCGCCTCCCCGCCCACCCGACGGCGGTGCCTGACCCCTCCAGGTCCTGGTGGAGAAGAAGCACATGGGCAAGATGTGTGGGCTGTGTGGGAACTTCGACGGCAACGAGGCCAATGAGTTTCTGAGCGAGGACGGTAGGTGGGCGGAAGTGGTGGGGAGACCCCTCTGTGGCCCAGCAACCATGGTGCTGACCCTGCCCCACCCCTCACCCCAGGGCAACTCCTGGAACCCCCTAAGTACGCCGCCCTCCAGAAGCTGGATGACCCCAACGAGATCTGTGCCTATGAGGCCATCCCCAGCCCCCGGGTCCCGCAGGCAGAGAACGTACGTGAGGCGGTCGGGCTCCCCGGGGCCAAGGGGGCCCTTCAGCCAGGGTGGGGCTGGCTCACGGGATCTGGCAGGGTCCCGAGGCCAACGACACCCCCAGACTGCCAAGTCACACGCGTGGTGTGGGATGTGGCCTTGACCCCTATGACCCTGAGTGTCCCTGTGCCCAGGCCCAGACCTGCATCCAGTTGCTGACCCTGGTGTCCCGCGAGTGCAACGTGCCCAAGGAGCCCTTCCTGCTGAGCTGCCAGGCGGACATGGCCACGTGTGCCCAGCCCGGCCGGCACCACTGCAGCTGTGCCACGCTATCCGAGTACTCGCGCCAGTGCAGCATGGCTGGCCAGCCCGTCAACAGCTGGCGGGGCCCTGGCCTCTGTTGTGAGTCCTGGGGAGGGTCGGGGGGAGGGCCAGGGCCCCAGACACGATGCCCCCAATCTCCCCTTGTTTGAGAGACAGAGAAGACCCAGGTGGAGGAGGGGCTGGCCTGAGTCCTCGGCCAGGGTCGGGTGGGTGGCCAGGCCCTGGGCGCCCGACCCCTCTCACGAGGGCCACATGGGCCTGCAGCTGTGGGCCAGTGCCCAGCCAACCAGGTGTACCGGGAGTGCGGTGAGACCTGCGTGCAGACCTGCTCCAACCCGCGGCACAGCTGCTCCAGCTTCTGCACCTTCGGCTGCTTCTGCCCGGAAGGTGAGGACAGCTGCTCTCCCAGGACCCTTGGAAAGGAGCCTGGAGACAGGGCATCCGCTCCGCCCACACCCATGCTCGGAAACCCCAGACACTCTGCGGGTACTTGGCCCAGGGAGGGCTCTGCCTTCACGGTGTTCACAGACGCCCCGGGCCAAGGCCGCATGTGCCAGTCAGCAGGGAGTAAGGTGGTGGGCAGAGGCGGGGTTTGCGCTGGACAGGGCCCACTGCCCAATGAGGAGCGGCACCTAGCACGAGAGGGCGGGAGGCGGCGAGGCAGGCGGGGCTGAAGGCGGAGGCTCTCCTGGGGCACCCCCAGCCCCCTCCCCCCGGGCGGGACAGGGTGGGGGAGGGGCTGCCCAGCAGGAGGGCGGGAGGGGTCTCCGCGCCCCGCAGCCCCAGGAAGCCCCTCTCCCGCAGGTATGGTTCTGGACGACATCTCCAAAAACCACAGCTGCGTGCCTGTCCCCCAGTGCCCCTGCATGCTCAGTGGGGTAGTCTTCGCCCCTGGGGAGGTCACGACAGCCGCCTGCCAGACCTGGTGAGCGCAGGGCAGCAGGAGAGGCGTGCAGGCAGGCTGGGGGCAGGGAGGGGGATGCTGCGGCCTCAGCCCTGGGGGCCATCTGGGTCACGCCTCCTCGCCCACAGCCGGTGCTCTGGGGGCCGCTGGGAGTGCGTGGAGCAGCCCTGCCCCAGGCGCTGCGCCCTGGAGGGCGGCTCCTTCGTCACCACATTCGACGCCAGGCCCTACCGCTTCCACGGCACCTGCACCTACATCCTCCTCCAGGTAGGAAGCAGCCTCCGCCTGGGGGCCGCCACGGCGGGTCGCCGTTGACAGCCCGGGCCCCCTGTGCTGAGCCGCCCCTCCTCCCAGAGCCCCCAGCTCCCCGACGGGGGCTCGCTCATGGCCGTGTACGACAAGTCTGGGTACTCGCACTCGGAGACATCGCTGGTCGCTGTCATCTACGTGTCCAGCCAGGTGAGGCCACCCCGCCTGCCACCTGCGCCCACCCGGGGCCCCAAGCAGATGCGTCCCAGCTCCCCCTCCACCCTGCCTGGCCCCAACTCCCAGCCCCCCGTAACTCGGCCACCCTCCCCGCAGGACAAAATTGTGATTTCTCAGGACGAGGTGATCACCAACAACGGAGACACCAAGTGGCTGCCGTATGCGACTCGTACGTCCTCAGCTCCCCCCCCCCGCCCCCCGCACCCGGGGCCTCACGAGCCCGCTCCCAAAGCAGGCCGCCTGCTGAGGCCCCTATCCCCTCAGGCAACATCACGGTCTTCAGACAGACATCCACCCACTTGCAAATGGTCACCACCTTCGGGCTGGAGCTCGTGATCCAGCTGTGGCCGTTGTTCCAAGTGTACATCACTGTCGGGCCCCAGTTCAGAGGCCAGACCAGAGGTGAGTCCCTCCCCCGGCTGCCCCGTCCCTGCCCAGCTCAGCCACTCCAGAAGAGGAGGGGCCCAGCAGAGCCCTGCACTGACCCAGGGTGTCGGGCACTCACGGCCCAGGCCAGCTCCACCTGGCCGGCTGGTCCTCCCTGGGGTGTAGCCAGCCATGGCCTCTCGCCCGGGGTGTGGTTAGGGGAGAAGATGGGCTTTGGGGAGGGCGGGGCAGGACAGGGGCCTGGGCCGGTCCACCCTCACGTCCGGCCGGCCCAGGGCTCTGCGGCAACTTCAACGGGGACACGACGGACGACTTCACGACCAGCGTGGGCATCACCGAGGGCACCGCCTCGCTCTTCGTGGACTCCTGGCGGGCAGGGAACTGCCCAGCCGCGCGCGAGCGTGAGACCGACCCCTGCTCCATGAGCCAGCTCAACAGTGAGTGCCGTCCAGGAGGGCCGCGGGGTGGGCGGGAGGCCCCGGCGGACGGCTGACCCACGCCGGCCTGCCCCCCAGAGGTGTGCGCGGAGACCCACTGCGCGGTGCTGGTGAAGAAGGGCACGGTGTTCGAGAAGTGCCATGCCGCCGTGGACCCCAAGCCCTTCTACAAGGTGGGCGGCCCCGTGGGCAGCGGGGGCGGGGGGGTGGCGCAGGGGGCACCCTCGGGGTCCTGGGTGGGCACCCACGGCCCCTGTCTGCCCACAGAGGTGTGTGTACCAGGCCTGCAACTACGAGGAGACCTTCCCGCACATCTGCGCCGCCCTGGGCGACTACGCCCTCGCGTGCGCCTCACGGGGCGTCCTGCTCCAGGGCTGGAGGAGCCGCGTGGACAACTGCAGTGCGTATGGGCCGGCGGGGCTGGTGCCACCCACCACACCCCCGCACCGGGCCTGACTCCGGGTCCCCCGCAGGCACCCCTTGCACAGGCAACCAGACGTTCAGCTACGACAGCCAGGCCTGTGACCGCACGTGCCTGTCTCTGTCCGACCGCGAGGTCGAGTGCCACCCCAGCGCCGTGCCCGTGGACGGCTGCAACTGCCCCGAGGGCACCTACCTGAACCACAAGGCTGAGTGTGTGCGTGAGGCCCAGTGTCCCTGCCTCCTGGACAGCTCCAAGTTCATCCTGGCCGACCAGTCCACCATGGTCAATGGCGTCATCTGGTGAGCGAGGGGTCCAGAGGGTGGCCGCCCGCCCTGCAGCCCAGCCCAGGCGGCGCTCACGGGCCTCTCTCCTGCAGCTACTGCGCCAACGGGCGGCTGAGCTGCCCGGCACCGCCTCAGATGCTCTTGGGTACGTAGCTGTAGCCGAGGCTGGCGGAGCTGGACTGTGGGTGCCTCGGCCCCTCTGGGCCCACCTCACCCCATGCCCCTTGTCTCTGCAGCTACCTGCTCGGCCCCCAAGACGTTCCAGTCCTGCAACCAGTCCTCGGAGGACAAGTTCGGGGCAGCCTGCGCTCCCACCTGCCAGATGCTAGCCACCGGCACCCCCTGTGTAAGACCAGGTGGAGCGAGGGCAAGAGTGCTCCGCGGAGGGCAGGCTCCACTGCCCGGGGTGCCGGGGACACCCTGGCTTAGACGTTCCCACGGCGGACGCCCCGACATCTTCTCCTTGGCCCACAAGAAGAGTCCCACAGACCCCTCACGAAAGGCGGGCCATGCTCCATCCCCACCGTCCCGTGATGCGCGTGACCGGTGGCGTGGCCGCCGGCTGTGCTCCTTTGTGGGCTCCCTGAGGACCGTGGGCCCTGCCAGCTTGGGGTGAGGGTACACCAGCCCAGCCATGCCGCAGAGGTGATGCCCCTCAGAGAGGGGCAGCTGTGCTAAGGGAAGTCCCAGAGCAGGACGGACGCAGGGAGCAGGTCTGGGGAGAACGCTGGGGAGTCTCAGAAGGTCCCAGGGCTGCAGCGGCAGCAAGCAGGGCCACCCTCCAGGGGCCACTGACCCTCCTCCCTGCAGGTGCCCACCAAGTGTGAGCCTGGCTGTGTCTGTGCCAAGGGGCTCTACGAGAACGCCGGCGGACAGTGTGTGCCCCCCGAGGAGTGCCCGTGCGAGTTTGCAGGTGTCTCCTATCCCCAGGGCGCCGAGCTCCACACGGACTGCAAGAGCTGGTGAGCCACAGCCCTACCCACAGACCTGGTGGCCCAACTGTCCTTAAGCCCTTGGGGCGGGCAGGGGCCCCTACCAACCCATGAGGTCAGGGTCCTACGGGGGTGCGTGTGCCCCAGTCACCCCAGAATGCCCTGCTCCTCCCACAGCATCTGCTCTAGGGGGACGTGGACGTGCCAGCAGAGTGCCCACTGCCCATCCACCTGCACCCTCTACGGGGAGGGCCACGTGGTCACCTTCGATGGGCAGCGCTTTGTGTTCGATGGCAACTGCGAGTATATCCTGGCCACAGTGAGTGCTGGCCTGGGCCACAGGGGGGCCATGGGGGGCCCAGGGGTCCACAGGGCCGGCTCCTCCTCGGCGCCATCTCCCCACAGGACAGCTGTGGTGCCAGCGACTCGCAGCCCACCTTCAAGATCCTTACAGAGAATGTCGTGTGTGGGAAGTCGGGTGTCACCTGCTCACGGGCCATCAAGATCTTCCTGGGGGTGAGCAGGCGGGTGGCCTTCCCAACCTCCCCCCAGGGCCCCAGGGCCTGGCCTCTCGGGGCCCTCACGGCCCTGTGCCCTGGCCTCCACGCCCACATCACGGGCAGCAGTGTCCCCGGAACTGGACAACCGTACAGCAGGTAGGGGTTCTCCCACAAGCCTGACCCTCAGTCCTCGACACAGTTTCCAGCATGTTCTGGAACCTTCTGCCGACAGAAGGCTCTAGAGGGCAGACCCCCCCAGGCCAGGGCTGGCCCTGCCATGGAGAGCTCAGGCCGGGAGGCAGAGCCCAGCGGCATTTACTGGCCACCCAGGACGTGGGCAGGCATCCTGTGACAGCCGCACCCCACAGGGCCTGTCCATCATGCTGGCGGATAGGAACTACACAGTCAGCGGGGAGGACCCCAGCGTGCACTTCCGGGTCAAGGCCAGCTCCATGCACCTGGTGCTGGACGCCACCATCAGCAGCACGTACAACCTGACCCTCACCTGGAACAAGCACATGACCGTCTTCATCAAGATCGCCCGTGCCTCCCAGGTACCGCCGCCCCTGCCCCGCAGCCCCAGCGAGTGCTGAGGCCCTGCCCGCGGCCGCCTGACACCAGCCCCCGCAGGGCACCCTCTGCGGCCTGTGCGGCAACTACAACGGGAACATGAAGGACGACTTCCAGACACGCAGCAAGTACCTGGCGTCCAGCGAGCTGGAGTTCGTGAACTCCTGGAAGGAGAGCCCGCTGTGCGGGGACACCACCTTCACGCAGGACCCCTGCAGCCTCAACACCTTCCGTCGCTCCTGGGCGGAGCGCAAGTGCAGCATCATCAACAGCCAGACGTTCGCTGCCTGCCACGGCCAGGTGCCCCCCCCCGTGCCCGTCCTCCCCTGGCCGGCGCCCCGGGCTCAGCGGCCAAGCCGTCAGGGCCAGGTGCCCCCCCCCCGTGCCCGTCCTACCCTGGCCGGCGCCCCGGGCTCAGCGGCCAAGCCACCAGGGGAGGGCTAGCCGGGAGGAGCCTGGCCCCGCCCTGACGCTGAGGGCCGGCCCCCGCAGGTGTACCACCTGCCTTACTATGAGGCCTGCGTGCGCGACACGTGTGGGTGTGACACCGGCGGGGACTGCGAGTGCCTGTGTGACGCTGTGGCCGCCTACGCCAAGGCCTGCGTGGACAAGGGCGTGTGCGTGGACTGGCGGTCCCCAGACTTCTGCCGTGAGTCCCACTCCTGCCCAAAGGCCTCCACAGGGCCACAGGCGGAATGTCCGGCTGCAGCGCTTCCCCAGGGCAGGGGGCGGGGGGCGGGCAGCACCCCCAGGGAGGCAGAGGCACCCTGAGCCCACTGGCAGGTGCGGGCTCCCGGGCCAGCTCTGCCGCCTGACGGTGCCCTTCCCCACAGCCATCTACTGCGACTTCTACAACACCCACACGCAGGTGGGCGGCGGCAAGTACCAGTACGCCCAGGAGGCCAACTGTACATGGCACTACCAGCCGTGCCTCTGCCCCGCGTCACTGCGGAGCTTCCCGGGGACCAACATCGAAGGTACTGGGCGCAGAGAAGGAGATGGGAGGAGGGGAAGGCCTGGAGGGATTGGGACTGCTGGCGGGTGGGATGTGGGGGTGTGTCTGACAGTGCGGACCCAGGCAGGCACCTGCGCCTGGGGATCGGGGGAGAGGCCAGGAGAGCCGGGGCTGGGGGGGCGACCAGGCCTGGGGAAGAGGGGCTTCTGGCTCTGGACACTGAGGTCTGGCTGTTCTCTGCACACCCCCCTCAGGCTGCTACAACTGCTCCCAGAATGAGTACTTCGATCACGACAAGGGGATGTGCTTGCCATGCAGTAAGCTCAGTCCACTGCCCAAGAGCCCCCCACGCCCCCGCCCAGAGTTCACAGCTCCTGCCCAAACCTCTGGCCAGCCTCCCAGCACCCCCACTCCCCAGGGGCACAGCCAGAGACCAGGGCAGCCAGAGACACAGGAAAAGGGATTGGCCCTCGCCTCCCTTCCCCTCCCCAAACATCCACTCACCCAGCCTGCGGCCACAGGGCACACCCAGGCCCCGCCAGCCTGCTGGGGTGTGTGGGTGCAGAGCAGGGACCTCCTGGGAGTTCAGCAGCAGGCAGCCCAGTGGGCACTGGACACCACCTGCAGCTACCCTTGGGCAGCACCCCGGCTGGCCCCTCCACTCCCTGCCAGGCCATCGGTGCAGAGGTGGGAGGAGGGGAGAGAAGACGGGGAGCAGGGGTCCCAGCACTTCTGCGGTAGCTCCATCCCCCGTGTCCTCTGCCTCACACCCTGGGGACACAGCCGAAGGCTCTGAAGGGCCCAGGCAGGCGGAGACGGGGCCGGGAGGCAGCACCGCCAACCGCCCCTCCTCTTGCGGCGTCATCACCCACCGTGCCACTGCCCACGGCAGGTGACTGCACACATGCAAGGTGCCGAGGTGAAGCAGGCTCTCTCCCGGGGCTCCTTCCCGGCTCCACCAGCCAGGCTGCAGCCAGCCCAGCCTGTGTCTGTCCGCCCAGCGGCCGCAGCCAGGCTTGCAGGTGTGGGGCGGGGCAGGGTGTAGCTGCGCTGGCCCTGGGCTGCTCGGCACATTGGGGGCGGCAGATGCTGACCAGGAAGTCAGACGGGAGGGGCTCGGTAGGCCCCACTGGGCCCTGCTGCCTGGCCACCAAGCACAGCAGGGCCAAAGGATACACGCCCTGCCGGGAGCCCCCACTGCCATGAGGGCCGCTGCCCGGCCCGCGTGGCTTGGGGGCCCAGCAGGGAAGTGAAGGGCTCCTCCCAAAGGGTGTGCCAGAGCAGCTCCCTACCCAACAACAACAGCATGTGTGCCACACTCAGGCTCCCACAGCACGGAAACCAGGCCCACCACAGCCGCGGCCAGCACCACAGTGACCCCCAGCACCACTGGGCTGAGCTCCACCAGACCCTCGCCAAGCTCCCCGGCCACACCTGAGGCCCCGATCCAGACACCCAGCCTTCCGGCCACGCCAACGGCCACAGCCACAGCCCCCACCACCCAGACACAACCAACAGTCTTCTCAGGAGGTAGGGCCCCCGGGCCAGGGCCCCGGGGTGGGTGAGGAAGCACCCGTGGCAGTGCGGACGGGGCTGAAGGGGATGTCGGGCGCTGTTCCCTGCAGATTCACCTCGAACCACCTCCACCGTCACCACACGGGCCACATCGGTGCCGGCCACCACGGCCACTCGAAGGCCAACAGCCACGGCACCCACCGTGACCCAAGCCACAACACAGCCCACAGGATCCTCCCACGACACAGCCACACGGTCCACAGCTCGGTCCACAGCGCGAACCACAGCAGCCCCGCCAACCCCGGCAACATCAGGGACCTCCACAGTGTCGCCCGCAAGTAAGCATGCCACCACTGCCTGTCCCCACAGAGGGGCCTCAGCGGGGCAGCCCCAGTGCCCAGCCCAAGCTGTCAGGGGCCGCGTGGAAGACAGCAGCCTTGGGCCACCCCCACGACCACACAGGACCAGCTCAGGCCCGAGGGAGGCAGCAGCTGGCCTGACTCAGCACGCTCCTCTTTGCACATCTCCCCCGCCACGGTACCCAAGCGCCCATCCACCACGGCCACCCCCACCAAGGGAATCCACAGGCCCCAGAGGATGCCGGGGCTCCAAAAGTCCCCTGACCCAAGTGCAGGTCCCAACTCTGGGGCAGGGCCCCAAACCTCCGATTACCCTGACAGCAGGCGAGAAGAGAAGCCCTTTCCCAAGGCCAGCAGCAGGGGAGCCACGCAGGGATAGCCGAGCCCACCTGAACAACGGCCGTCCTGAGAGTAGCGTTGGGGGACAGAGCCATGCAGGGCTGCCGGGGAGGGACCCCAGAGCCCACTACAAGCAGCTAAGGGCAACAAGGGTCCACAGAGAATGCCGGGGTGGGGCTTGGGAAAGGAACGAGACAGTCATTCAGAAAACTCCTGGACACACCACCAGGGACACACAGAAGCCACACGGGAGGAGGACGATGTGGAAGGTGTGGGTGATGAATGAGTCACACCCAAAGGCAGGGTAACGAGGAGGAGTGAACTGACCACCACTGTTTTCTACAGCGTTCTCAACACACCGTTGGACCCCTAAAAGCTCTGTCAGCCAGGAGACACAGCAGACGGACCTCCCACGACCCCCGGAGAGCACCACAAGCCACAGCACAATGCACACCAGTCCACTGTCAAGAGCCACCACTGCTAGGGTCGAGGCAAACACCAGTCACACCACACACTCTGCATCCAACCCCCTAACACACACCGCCACAGCCACACCCCCCATGCCACACACCCCTATCACCACTCACTCCACCCCCATCCTTTCTGTCCCCACTACCACCCACACAACAGGTCCGCCCACGGGAACACCCTTCTGGACTGCCACCACCTACCCCACCCCATCACACCCACAGACGCTTCCCACCAACGTGTCACCATCTGCCACCTCCTTGGTGGCTCCAACCTCTCACCGAGTCACCACGTCAACAGAGTCCCACGCTACCTCCTCCAGCCCAAAGCCAACTGGCACCCCACCCACATCGACACATGTCCCTGTCACAGAAACAGAGCCTACACCCACAGCCCCACCACTGACAAAGACCACGACAGGTACCGCCACACCCACAGCCCCACCACTGACAAAGACCACAACAGGGACGGCCACACCCACAGCCCCGCCACTGACAAAGACCACAACAGGGACCGCCATACGCACAGCCCAGACCACAACAGGGACCACCACACCCACAGCCCTGCCACTGACAAAGACCACAACAGGGAGCACCACACCCACAGCCCCGCCACTGACAAAGACCACAGCAGGGACCGCCACACCCCCAGCCCCACCACCGACAAAGACCACAACAGAGACCACCACACCCCCAGCCCCACCACTGACAAAGACCACAACAGGTACCACCACACCCAGAATATCACCACTGACAAAGACCACAACAGGGACCGCTACATCCAGAACATCACCACTGACAAAGACCACAACAGGTACCACCACACCCAGAATATCACCACTGACAAAGACCACAACAGAGACCACTGCACCCCCAGCCCCACCACTGACAAAGACCACAACAGAGACCGCTGCACCCACAGCCCCACCACTGACAAAGACCACAACAGGGACCGCCACACCCACAGCCCCGCCACTGACAAAGACAACAGGAACCGCCATACGCACAGCCCAGACCACAACAGGGACCACCACACCCACAGCCCTGCCACTGACAAAGACCACAACAGGGAGCACCACACCCACAGCCCCGCCACTGACAAAGACCACAGCAGGGACCGCCACACCCCCAGCCCCACCACCGACAAAGACCACAACAGAGACCACCACACCCCCAGCCCCACCACTGACAAAGACCACAACAGGTACCACCACACCCAGAATATCACCACTGACAAAGACCACAACAGGGACCGCTACATCCAGAACATCACCACTGACAAAGACCACAACAGGTACCACCACACCCAGAATATCACCACTGACAAAGACCACAACAGAGACCGCTGCACCCCCAGCCCCACCACTGACAAAGACCACAACAGGGACCGCCACACCCACAGCCCCGCCACTGACAGAGACCACAACAGGAACCGCCATACGCACAGCCCAGACCACAACAGGGACCACCACACCCACAGCCCTGCCACCGACAAAGACCACAACAGGGACCACCACACCCACAGCCCCGCCACCAACCAAGACCACGATAGGGACTGCCACATCCACAGCCCCGCCACTGACAAAGACCACAACAGGTACTGCCACACCCAGAACATCACCACTGACAAAGACCACAACAGGGACCGCCACACCCACAGCCCCACCACTGACAAAGACCACAACAGAGACCGCCACACCCACAGCCCCGCCACTGACAAAGACCACAACAGGGACCATCACACCCACAGCCCCACCACTGACAAAGACCACAACAGAGACCGCTGCACCCCCAGCCCCGCTACTGACAAAGACCACAAGAGGGACCGCCGCACCCACAGCCCCGCCACTGACAAAGACTACAACAGGGACCGCAATACGCACAGCGCAGACCACAACAGGGACCACCACACCCACAGCCCTGCCACTGACAAAGACCACAACAGGGACCACCACACCCCCAGCCCCGCCACTGACAAAGACCACAACAGGGACGGCCACACCCACAGCCCCACCACTGACAAAGACCACAACAGGGACCGCCACACCCACAGCCCCGCCACTGACAAAGACCACAACAGGGACGGCCACACCCACAGCCCCGCCACTGACAAAGACCACAACAGAGACCACCACACCCACAGCCCCGCCACTGACAAAGACCACAACAGAGACCGCGACACCCACAGCCCCGCCACTGACAAAGACCACAACAGAGACCACCACACCCACAGCCCCGCCACTGACAAAGACCACAACAGAGACCGCCACACCCACAGCCCCGCCACTGACAAAGACCACAACAGGGACCACCACACCCAGAACCCCACCACTGACAAAGACCACAACAGGAACTGCCACACCCAGAACCCCGCCACTGACAAAGACCACGACAGGGAGCACCACACCCACAACCCTGCCACTGACAAAGACCACAACAGAGACCGCCACACCCACAGCCCGGCCACTGACCAAGACCACATCAGGGACCGCCACACCCACAGCCCCGCCACTGACAAAGACCACAACAGAGACCGCCGCACCCACAGCCCCGCCACTGACAAAGACCACAAGAGGGACCACCACACCCAGAACCCCACCACTGACAAAGACCACAACAGAGACCGCTGCACCACCAGCCTCACCACTGACAAAGACCACAACAGGGACCGCCGCACCCACAGCCCCACCACTGACAAAGACCACAACAGAGACCGCTGCACCCCCAGCCCCGCTACTGACAAAGACCACAAGAGGGACCGCCGCACCCACAGCCCCGCCACTGACAAAGACTACAACAGGGACCGCAATACGCACAGCGCAGACCACAACAGGGACCACCACACCCACAGCCCTGCCACTGACAAAGACCACAACAGGGACCACCACACCCCCAGCCCCGCCACTGACAAAGACCACAACAGGGACGGCCACACCCACAGCCCCACCACTGACAAAGACCACAACAGGGACCGCCACACCCACAGCCCCGCCACTGACAAAGACCACAACAGGGACGGCCACACCCACAGCCCCGCCACTGACAAAGACCACAACAGAGACCACCACACCCACAGCCCCGCCACTGACAAAGACCACAACAGAGACCGCGACACCCACAGCCCCGCCACTGACAAAGACCACAACAGAGACCACCACACCCACAGCCCCGCCACTGACAAAGACCACAACAGAGACCGCCACACCCACAGCCCCGCCACTGACAAAGACCACAACAGGGACCACCACACCCAGAACCCCACCACTGACAAAGACCACAACAGGAACTGCCACACCCAGAACCCCGCCACTGACAAAGACCACGACAGGGAGCACCACACCCACAACCCTGCCACTGACAAAGACCACAACAGAGACCGCCACACCCACAGCCCGGCCACTGACCAAGACCACATCAGGGACCGCCACACCCACAGCCCCGCCACTGACAAAGACCACAACAGAGACCGCCGCACCCACAGCCCCGCCACTGACAAAGACCACAAGAGGGACCACCACACCCAGAACCCCACCACTGACAAAGACCACAACAGAGACCGCTGCACCACCAGCCTCACCACTGACAAAGACCACAACAGGGACCGCCGCACCCACAGCCCCACCACTGACAAAGACCACAACAGAGACCGCTGCACCCCCAGCCCCGCTACTGACAAAGACCACAAGAGGGACCGCCGCACCCACAGCCCCGCCACTGACAAAGACCACAACAGAGACCACCACACCCACAGCCCCGCCACTGACAAAGACCACAACAGAGACCGCCACACCCACAGCCCCGCCACTGACAAAGACCACAACAGGGACCACCACACCCAGAACCCCACCACTGACAAAGACCACAACAGGAACTGCCACACCCAGAACCCCGCCACTGACAAAGACCACGACAGGGAGCACCACACCCACAACCCTGCCACTGACAAAGACCACAACAGAGACCGCCACACCCACAGCCCGGCCACTGACCAAGACCACATCAGGGACCGCCACACCCACAGCCCCGCCACTGACAAAGACCACAACAGAGACCGCCGCACCCACAGCCCCGCCACTGACAAAGACCACAAGAGGGACCACCACACCCAGAACCCCACCACTGACAAAGACCACAACAGAGACCGCCACACCCACAGCCCTGCCACTGACAAAAACCACAACAGGGACCGCCACACCCACAGCCCTGCCACTGACAAAGACCACAACAGAGACCGCCACACCCACAGCCCCGCCACTGACAAAGACCACAAGAGGGACCACCACACCCAGAACCCCGCCACTGACAAAGACCACAACAGAGACCACCACACCCACAGCCCCGCCACTGACAAAGACCACAACACAGACCTCCACACCCACAGCCCCGCCACTGACCAAGACCACAACTGGGACCGCCACACCCAGAACCCCGCCACTGACAAAGACCACAACAGTGACCGCCGCACCCACAGCCCCGCCACTGACAAAGACCACAAGAGGGACCGCCACACCCACAGCCCCACCACTGACAAAGACCACAACAGGGACCGCCACACCCAGAATATCACCACTGACAAAGACCACAACAGAGACCGCCGCACCCCCAGCCCCGCCACTGACAAAGACCACAAGAGGGACCACCACACCCACAGCCCCACCACTGACAAAGACCACAACAGAGACCGGCACACCCACAGCCCCACCACTGACAAAGACCACAACAGGGACCGCCACACCCACAGCCCCACCACTGACAAAGACCACGACAGGGACCGCCACACCCACAGCCCCGCCACTGACAAAGACCACAACAGAGACCGCCACACCCACAGCCCCGCCACTGACAAAGACCACAACACAGACCTCCACACCCACAGCCCCGCCACTGACCAAGACCACAACTGGGACCACCACACCCAGAACCCCGCCACTGACAAAGACCACAACAGAGACCGCCGCACCCACAGCCCCGCCACTGACAAAGACCACAAGAGGGACCGCCACACCCACAGCCCCACCACTGACAAAGACCACAACAGGGACCGCCACACCCACAGCCCCGCCACTGACAAAGACCACAACAGAGACCGCCACACCCACAGCCCCGCCACTGACAAAGACCACAAGAGGGACCGCCACACCCACAGCCCCACCACTGACAAAGACCACAACAGGGACCGCCACACCCAGAATATCACCACTGACAAAGACCACAACAGAGACCGCCGCACCCCCAGCCCCGCCACTGACAAAGACCACAAGAGGGACCACCACACCCACAGCCCCACCACGGACAAAGACCACAACAGAGACCGCCACACCCACAGCCCCACCACTGACAAAGACCACAACAGGGACCGCCACACCCACAGCCCCACCACTGACAAAGACCACGACAGGGACCGCCACACCCACAGCCCCGCCACTGACAAAGACCACAACAGAGACCACCACACCCACAGCCCCACCACTGACAAAGACCACAACAGAGACCACCCGAGCCCAGAACTCAGTCAGCACAGCACTACCACAAAGCTCTAGCTTTAGCTCTACATTATCTTCTCCATCTCCTCTAAACCCAAGCCAAAGTCCTTTCACCACTTCTGTTTCTGTGTCAAACCTTCCACATTACCCCTCGTCTTCATCCAGCACCTCCACTCTCTCCTCCCTGCCCACTACTTCCTCTCTTCCTTCTCACACGTCCTCACACACCACTCCTCCTTTTATATCATATTCCCCATCACCTTCGGCAGTTTCCACTTCACAGAGCATCCCAACCGCTAGTTCAGCTCCGCACAGCCCTTCCCCCTCTACACCCGTGACCATATCACATACAGCCCCCCTGTCTGCCAGCCGCTTTTCCCCAGCCACCATTGTGTCCGTCAGGCCCTCCCTCTCACCCCCATCCTCTCCCACGCTGTCCCCTCTCCCCACTCCCAGTACCATGGTCCTGTCTACATCCCAGACCACAGCCAGCAAGCCCGCCTCCTCAGCTCTGTCCTCTCGGTCCACTACCTCAAAGTTCACCTCTCTCACGACCCGAGTCCCCACGCAGGGCCTCCTGTCTTCTACCCTGGGAGTGACAGCCATCCCAAATTCCCCAGCCACCAACCTCACCACCAGACAGCCAAGTACCACCAGGCTGCCGGCCAGCGTATTCCTGACCGGTTCCATCACTGCGCATGGAAGCGCCTCCTTTCCCACTGCCGGGTCCTCTTCCACCAGGGGCCAATCCATCTCCTCTCTCGTCACATCTCTACCCAGCTCTCCAGGTGAGTGACGTCTCTGCAGCCACCTCACGACCCGTGGCGCACGCTTCTTCTCAGTCTTGCCTCTCCACTCTGGACAATACTCTGGGTCACTCCCATGGGATCTCCGCCTTTGCTCGTCCCCTCACATTTCCTGATGACCCTACGGGCACTGCCTCTCGGCCTCTGCTCCCACCTCTACTGCACCCCATCATGACCTGCACACACCCACAGAGGCTGGCCCAGCCCTTGCAGCAGGTGTGTCTCCTTTCCTCCCCCTAAAGCCTTCACTTCCCTTGCCTGGGGATGGCCAGGCAGTGCAGGGCACTGAGCAGACTCGGGGTCGGGCACAGCCTGGGGGAGCCGCAGCTTGGCCTCTGACCAGCCCTGGAGTGCCATTCCAGGCCTCTGAGCTTTGGTGCTTCAGCTGTGTCCTGGGGGTGTCTAGAAGGACAGGGCCCCCACCAGCAGGCAGTGGCCAAGTCACATCTCCCCCAACCCCCTCTCCAGCCTGTCCTCTGCTGTATGTTGCTTACGTGTTCTCGGGGTCTCTCCTCAGCCTTTCTTGGCCAGGTCCCAGATCCTTTCTCCCCTCTTCTCAGGGCACAGCTCCAGTGAATTCCAGTCTGGCCTAAATGGGCACCTGGCCTCTCCCAGGTGGCCCCCTTCCCCACCTCAGGGCCTGACTGTCCTGCACCTGCCTCCCTCAGCCTCCCACCCCTCCACGTCCCTGCTGCAGTCCTGGCCTCCCTTTGAGGTGACCCTCCCTCAGCAGCCTTCCACGGCAACCCTCTGCAGAGCTCAGAAGGACCTTGAGTTTCAACTCTCGCAACCCTCCCCCCAGTTGCAGAAAGCAGGCACGCGCCTCACCCCAGGTGATCGTCGGGGCCCGAGCTGGGACTAGCGGCCGGGGCGCCTGCACTCCAGGGTTGGCGCCCACCCAGGTCTCAGTGCTGCAGATGCCTCCGGCTCTGCTCTACCTTCCTGCCCCAGGCCTGCCTAAGCCCACCCTGTCCTCCAAGGACACCCCCTCCCCTGCACGGCACCCGTCCCCTGAAGCGGGCTCCCCTCTCACACCCCCAGCCTTCCCCCAGCAGGACTGTCCACCACTGCAGGACAGTATTGAAAAAAAATGTGTTTTTTCTTGTGGGACAAGGACTGGGTGGAGACTACCCAGGAAGAGGCGACCCAGGGCGTGGGGCAAGGGAGCAGGAGAGCAGGAGGGGAGGAGGGCTGGGGGCAGTGGGAGCCACAGGGAAGACCCCCGTGCCCGCCAGGCCTCTCGTCCCACCTCCAGTGGAAAAGCAGGGCAGGCTCGAGGCCACAGGGAGGCCTTGGAAGGGGGCAGGTGGGAAGGCAGGAGAGACCGCGCAGGCTTTGCTTTCTCACTCAAGTCCCACTGGCAGTTTCTAACGGCAGCAATGCTCTGCCAGCTGTCAGGGCGCCCGCTACAGTCTGTCCACTGGGACAGATGCAGGACGGAGCTCACAGCCAGGCCCACAGCCCTGCAGGGAGCTCTTGTGATGCCAAACGTGCCCTCAGGGGATGCTGACATCCTACCCCATCCCTACCGCAGGTACTGAGCCCAGCAGACCAGAAACACCTGTGCCCACAGGTTGGTGTCAGGGCAGGAGGGGAGGTGGAGAGGGAGGCCGGGGCCAGTGCTGGGAATCTGCCTCGTCCTCTGAGAAAACCCTTGACCCTGGGGGACTCCCAGTGTAGCCAACTTTCAGGAAGAAAACACACAGTGAGAGACTTGCTATCAGGCTTTGTTCCCATGCAAAGCCGTGAGGTCTGAGCTCAGCGGGGCTCGGACAACGGGAGACGGCCTGGGGCAGGGGCTCGAGTGCAGGGTGGGGACCCAGGGAAGACGCCACGGTGGGCACTAACGTGCTGGCGGCGCCCACACGGCCGCACCCAGATCATCTAAGCTGTCAGGCAGCTGGCAGCCTTCCCTTGGTGGCGCCGGCACTATCCACCGTGCCACAGGAAAAGGGGTTTAAAAACCCGAGGCCCAGAGCCGTGTGTGTCAGCTCCTGCCCTCGAGAGGGCCAGGTGTGGCGCCCCCAGAGGCCACACCTGTCCTCCAGCCCCACCACAGGGCCACCATCTGATGCCTGCCTCTCGGCTCCCAGGGACCTGCAGCGTGAGGGAGTTTGAGGAAGAGGTCACTTACCAGGGGTGCACGGCCAACGTGACGGTGACCCGCTGCGAGGGCGTCTGCGCCTCCTCGGCCAGGTGAGCCGTCGGCCCCGTGCAGCCCTTGTCCAGCTCCCGGACTTGGAACCCGCCCTGCTCGACAGAGGCGCTCCCGGTGGGAGCTGGGGAAGATCCCCTGAGAGGTCCCGGCCCAGGCAGCATGCTGCCCCATCGGGTGGCCCCGGCCCGCACCCACCTCCACCACACCTGCCGGGAGCCGGGGAGGTCAGCGACGCAAGGCCAGCCCCTCCGCGAAGGCGCAGCGACCGGGGAGGGGCAGGAGCGCTCCCGAGGCCGCCGGCCTGACCTGCGCTCCCCGCCACCGCCCCTCCGCAGCTTCAACACTGACACCATGCGAGTGGACGCCAAGTGTAGCTGCTGCCGCCCCCTCAGCTCCCACGAGAAGCAGCTCGTGCTGCCCTGCCCGGACCCCAGGGTGAGGGGGCGGCGGCTGACGCTCACGCTGCAGCTGTTCAGCGGCTGCGCGTGCCGCTCCCAGCGCTGCGGAGACTAGAGACCTGGCCCCGGGAGCGAGGACCGAGCCGCGCCGCCGGCACCCGCTCACCCCGACCCACTGTGCCCAGCAGCCCCTTTCCTAGGCACAGGGCATGGCCTCAAAGAGCCCTCAGACGCAGCTCACCCGGGCACCTGAAGAGAAAGGGGCTGCAGGCGGGGGTCCCGCAGACCCTGACCAAACCCAGCCGGCTGCGCTGGACTGCCAGCCTCGGGATTGCACAGGGCACTGCCCACCGCCCAGCCACACAGCCTCCCGGCCTCCGAAGGCAGCCTTCCCGTCCTGCTGGGACCAGAACCCCACCCCCAGTGGCAGGAGTGAGGAAGGCTGCTGCAGAGGGGATTCCTGGGGAGACGGGGGCCGCCCAAGCAGAGAAGGGTTGGGGAGAGGCTCGGGTCACAGTGAGGAGAGGGGCCCTGCAGTCGGGGAAGGGAAGGGAGAGGCAAGCGTCACCGCCTGCCCACCAGCAAAGCTCACCCTAGGGAGGGGGCACCAGGCACTGTGCACCGTGAGCCCACCATGAACAGACGACAAATAAACTGGCACTTGTCAAGGCACAAAGGCTCCTGAGCTCTGCTCCTGCCATCTCCCGCGCCCCTCGGGCATTTGTGAGTCCCCAGACCCACGTCCAGCTCACGGGGTCGGACCCGCACAAGTATGGGCCAAGAAGGGGTGCCATTGTGGGCCCCCGGCCTCCCCTCTCCCCCTTCCCAGCTCAGGACTACTCTCCTGTGAGGCCCTCCGTCCCATGGGACCCTGTACCCTGCCTGTGGCTGGGGTCACCCCGCCTGAACTCGGCAGGCTCGCCCCCCAGGAAGGAACCCCTGGGCCCACTTGCCCCCTAGATGCAGGCCCCCAGAAGGCAGGCCCCCGACGCGCACCACGGAGTTGGGGGAGCCAAGTCCAGGCCGCAGGCCTCACCAGCATGAGTCCCACAGGCTCAGCCCACGTCCTGAACCCAAGTGCAGAGCAAAAGGCATGTCACCTCGACACGCCTCAGCTTCCACCCCCGTGACTGGGGAACAGGTTCCGGACGACGGGCCCGCGTCATCGGTTCTCAGCGCCCCACAGGGCCCCACGGGACGGGACCTTGAGCTGTATGCCGGGCGCCTTTCCCTCCAAAGACTACACACGTTCCAATCGCCACCCCAGCATTTGTTCTTCTTTGCTGATGGACGCGCGCCCAGAATGGTGGGTGGAGGGCGGGCGTCGGCTGACATAAGAAACCAGCCCCGGGCTGGCAGTCCAAACACTGGAGCCCAAGAACCGTGTACCGTCCCGCACCTTGAACAAAAGCACGACGGCCACGCCATCCATCTGCAGTGCACAGCGGTGCCACCAGCGGCCATGCTGCCACCACATGCGCAAAGCCTCAACCTCCACCACTGCGCGCTGCAGGGGCTGCACAGGGTGGTGGGTGTGGGAACCTTGAGTGGGGCGTCCGCAGTGTGGGGGGCCCCAGTACCCACATGGCGACTCCCAGAAGCTGCCTCCCCGCGACCCGCACCACGGCACAGGGCCACCGTGTTCCCCTGCCCCACGTGGTTCTCCCCACCGCGCGGCGGGGAGCCCAGTCCCTGCTGGAAAACCAGGGTAACCAACAAGGGCCCCAGCTCTTCCTGGGCCCCTCAGTGTCGAAAGCAGACGTGCCTGTCGAGGACAAACCTGCAGCCTGTGCCTGCCGCCCACCTGGCGCATCTGCCGCTAACAGGACACAGGCCTCGCCTCGGCATCTCGAGGCGCAGGGGACGGCACGTGAGAGCCGCGCACACGGAGGGGTGGGGGGACAGGTGCCAGCTCATCCCCACTCTGCTCTCTGCTTCCCGACCACACGCAGGCCCCCCTCCTCCCACTGCACCGGCCAAGGTCCACAGCACCCTGGCCTGCAATCATGACCCCGGCACATTTAGGTCACTGCACGGGGAAGAGACCAGCTCGCCTTCCAGAAATCTTCTCTGTTGGCCCACGACAAACCCTGCCATCACAATCGGGAACCAGTCCTGGGCCACTGCGGTGACAGTGCACTCATTTGAAACCCAAAGATGCATGAGGTTAGGTACACCCCCTCCAGAGCCACCAGGAACCCCCCACCCCCCGGCACTGCACACATAAGGTCTCAGTCAAATGGCTTTACAAATCTCGCTTTGAGAACACAGTGCTGGGAAAAAGGAAAATAGAATTAAATCCAGCCAGGATACGTGTTTTTGTTGATCGTCATTGAGAACACAACCCTGTCTAACTTCTAGATTCAGAACCCGGCCCCAGCAAGCCCCCAGGCACTGTGCTCTCACCCTGGCCGAGGTCGGCGCTTGGGTCCCGTGTGGACATACCCATCAGCCCTTGGGCTGCCTCCCCGTCTCCCATCCAAGTAGCCAAGATCTATTGCCATGGCAGACAGAACGCTGCCTCTCCTCTCGGAGCATCAGAGATGAACTGTCAGTAAGACAGCATTGGCATCTTGATAAAATTTCAAACAGCTTTCCATTTTCATTCAAACTTCTACATTCCCTTTAATTTGAAGACTTAGCCACAGAACTGTCTTGATTTCTATAAGAGTTGATCCCGCGATCCACGCCCCTCTCCTCCTGACTTGGCAGGACGGCTGGGTCCAGGCTGAGCCTTTTCTTCCTCAACGGCACACAGGCTCCCCATCCATCCCCACAAGGGACGAGGCCAGAGAAGCAGGGCTGGGAGGCACCCGGGGCTGCGACACTAGACAGGGCATGGACTTGCAGCGTGGCAACGAAGACGATAGTGGAGATGAAGAAAAACGCAGACACAGGAGCCTGACCCTCCGTCCTTGTTGATTAAAACTGTTCCGAAAGCAATTCACACAATCTCTGAGAGACGGTTTCTCTACTCGTCCGCAGCGTGAGTCGGTACATCTGAAACAGAGGACACAGAAGGTCAGTGGCGGTGCCAGGGCAGACACTGCGGGGCCAGCCCCGCCCAGCGGCCCCTCAAGGCCCCCTGCTCAGCCCTTCCCTGGAGGTGCCACTGTCGACGGGCTCAAGCGACGAACGTGCTCTCAGTGGCAAAAATAAAACAGTTTGACATCAGCAAGTGCTCGCGTGCACGTGGACCAACTGGAAACTTCGTGCGCAGCCGGTGGGCGTCTGAGACCCGCATCGCGGTCAGAACAGCAACGCTGACCGTGCCCAGACCCCACGAGCCGGCAATCCCACCGAGTGTTCCCCACGTGAAATGAAAACGTGCCCACACAAAGGCATGTCCGGATGTCTGCGGCAGCCGTATTCAATGCCTCCTGAAACAGGGGCAGCCTGATGCCCATCGACAGGAGGGCTGGGCAAAGCAGAGTGGCAACTCCCCACAAAGGAGGGCTGTGTGCTCCACGAGGGCCCACCGTGGGTACAGCAGCAACACGGTGACTGCTGGAGCTGGGGCCAGGCGGGTCCCACGCTGGCCACACGGCACTGCCTCCTAGGGAGGCCGGGGCTGATGCGGGCGTGCCAGAGGACTTTCTGGGGCGATGGAAATGCTACACACACCAACGGGTGGTGGTGGTTACACAGGTGTACACATCTGTCGAAATACATCAAACTATCACATCTGGGATCTATCTGCATATCTCACTGTGTGTGAATTACACCACAGTTAAAAAAAAAAAAAAAAGTAAGCGTATTCAGCGATTCCCTCAAGGGGCTTGACCTGGGCTTGCAGATTCGGCTCCAAACGCAGTAAGCATCCAATCTGGGTGGTTTTGGTGTGTATGATACCGGCTCCCACGAAGTTTGCAGGATTAGGATCGACTTCCTCTAGGAGTGCAGAACCAAAGCCAATAATCTGTGGGAAGAACCAGGAGAAACAGGAGCCCCTTGCATCGGCGCCAGCAGAGGTGGAGGGTTCTCCGAGGGGAGAAGCCGCCAGCCTCCTCTGAGGGCTCCGGTCGTGTCCCGACCCTGGGAACGTCCACAGCAAGACCTTTACCTTGGCTTTGGTGATCTCTGTGTCCATTGGATGCTTCGCCTTGAAGATATTCTGCACTTCCTGCTGGGGACTGTGGGAAACCGAGGCCAGCGCGAGTGCCGTCAGCTGAGCCAGAGCCGAGGCCCCCCATCCACCCGGTGTGGGGGGACAGGGCGCCACTCACTTGCTCAGCTGCTTCCAGCGCTGGAAGAAATCCTGAGAAGCCATCTCCGTGGGCTGGAAAAACTTGTTGAGTGTGATAGGCAGCTTCACAGACACATTCTGAAAGGTTCCCCCATACCTGTGAGCAACACAGAGGCACGCTGGGAAGAGTCCACGTCCCGAGCGTGCCACCTCCAGGGCACAGAGGGGCTGCGTGCAAAAGGCGGGGCGGAGAGATCTGGACGGGCGGCCCAGGGCTCCAGGGAAGCTGGTCCATCTCCGGCGCACCGTCATCGATGGCCAAGGACGTCGGGGAACGTGCCCCCGCCACCCCCGGCCGAGGCTGCTGGGCCGGTCGCAGCGCCGGGGACAGGCGCCGCCTCTTCCCGTTCCCCAGCAGTCCGTGTCCTACAACTCCAAGTTTAAATCGTGTGGGTTTTTTCTTTTTTCCATGAAAAGACTAAAAGAAAACGGTGTGCCTACGGAATGAAAGAAAAATTCTGCACGTCTATTTCCCTAAATTTTACAAAGTACACCATCTGCAGGTCTCTGTATACTTCGTATTTGGAAAGGTGCTTTTTCAAAATTTAACCTTACAAATACCCAACAGGGAAGGCTGAGATGCACACTCTACCACAGTCGCTGAAAGATGGCAGAAACGAGCCGAGAAGCAACACAGACACGTCAGAAAAAACAGTCAAGCCGGCGTGTACGCTCAGAGTACAACACACAGGCGCTCACACACCAGACGAGGCCCTGGTAGGCCCAGCGCCGGGCGGCTGGCCTCTGGAGCCGCAGGCTGCGCAGCGCCCGCAGCGGGACAGGCCCCTCGGTCTCTCGCCTGAAAGCCCCGGGCCTTGGGAAGAAGGCCCTGCCCACCCGGCGCCCCAGACCCCAGGCACCCTCTCCCTCCCCCACTTCCCACACCCCCCTGTAGCAGACGCCTCTGGAGTGTGTACGGCAGGTCACCCCTCGGTCCTCACCACACCCTCTGAAGGAAGGATGCAGAGGTCCCGCGTCACAGCCACGTGCCGGCCCAGCCTGACACCCCCACGTCCAGCAAGAGCGGCTGCTGCCTCGGCCGGGGCTCCCACCTGAACTGGATGTTGAGGACGGGCGCCTCGGTGAAGTCGGACACGCACTCTATGTTGACAGCCTGCTGCACCTGTGCGCCTCCGTCCACGGTGGGGTCCACAGGCTTGGTCTGCAGGCTCAGATGTACATGTGTCAAGGAAGCTGCGGCGACGCTGGGAACATGGGCTGAGCCCAGTGAGCCCCGAGTTCAGAGAGGCTCCAGAAGGGGCCCGGCAGGAGTCGGAGCTCACATCCTGACCTCGGACGAAACCTGCCACACGTGTGTCTTTAATGACTTAAACATTTAGCTTTAACGGTCCACGTTTAAAGCGTGTTTATCTTAAAATAAAAATAGATCTGGCCTGTAGTAAGGAGGTTCCTGCTTCACGGCTTTTCCAGGGAAGGCGGCATCCTCGGTGGCCAAGCTGGGCCTCCTTCGCCCTCACTTTACCCGGGCAGCCCATCATCGCGGGAACAGGACACCTGGATGGCAAGGCTGACGGGCTGGAGAAGCTCACGTCCCAGTTCTGTCATTTATATGGGACCGTCTCCGGTCGCAGCTCGTCCCAGGTGGCCCATCACTCGCTCTGCCTGGGCAGCAGCTCCCTGGGAGACTCCCCAAGGAGACCAGAGCCCCAGCGGATGTGGAGGCCGGAACAGGCCTGCATGTACTTCACCAGCGTTATAAACAAGCAACCTGAGTGTGGGAAGGTACCCCGAGGCCGCGTTAACAGCACCTGGAAACGCCCTCCTAGTCTATCCTCCACCCGCTTCTGCCAGGGGCCTAGGGGCAACGGAACCAAGGATATTGGCCTGGAGGTCGTCCGAACAGATGAGCGTAGGAGTAAAGCTCAGGAACTGCGTGGAGGTCTTATTACCGTAAAATATGAACATCCGCCCTAGAAGGAAGCAAAGTAGCTTGTTCCCACGACACGCCACAGCCTCCTGAGCTACACGGAGGAAAGCAGAGCCCCCGGCCCACACAAGTGACGCCCAAGCCCTCGGCCTCGGCACCTGGGGGGCTCGGAGCCAGCACAGCAGAAACCGCCACACAGACTTCTGTGAACGTCTTTACACCCTCAGAATTCAGAATGGAATGTGAACTTCACATCTCCTGAAGAGGACGCACAGGTAGGCAGGCCTCCCCGACAGCTTAAGAAACACCACGGCTCCCGGGTGACGCCACCGTGGCCTGGAGTCTAACCCCTTCATCCAATGAGAAACGAACACCTCCGTCCATCCTCAGTGAGAAGGAGTCTGAGGGGCCCCGCGGGGCAGACACGCTGCCTTCCCACCCTCCACTCGTTTCTGCAGACAAGGCTCCACGATGGTGCCAAGAGGGAGGCGGGGCCAGCAGCCCACAGGGCCCCTCGGCAACGGCCCCAGTAGCCAGTGGGCATAATTTGGGGGGGCTGGGGGGAACAGAAAGCTTTTTTAAAAAATGTGGTAAAACATACACTATATACCCTGCAATTTACTGTCTCAGCATCTCTAGGCGCACAGGGCGGGGCACGAAGCACATTCACGTGGTCGCGTTACCTTCCCCACCTTCATCCCCAGAACGTTCCATCTTCCCGAACGGACGCTCTGTCCCCATGAACACTCACTCCCCTCCCCTCCCCCAGCCCTGGGCCCCACCGTCTACTTTTCTGTCTCTGTGGATGTGACTCCTCCAGGGACCCCTAGGGAGTGGAATCAGACAGGATTAGTCCTTCTGTAACTGGATTATTTCACTGAGTGTGATGTCCTCACGGTTCACCCTGTGTAGCCTGTGTCACAAGTTCCTTCCTTTTTAAGGCTGAGTAATGTTCCATTGTGTGTTTAAACCACATTTTGTGTATCCACTCAAATGGATGGACACTTGGGTTGCCTCCACCTTTTTGGTGACTGTGAACGTGGGCGTGTGAGTACCTGTTCCAGTCCCTGCTTTCCTTTCAATTCTTTTGGGTAAATACCCAGAAGTGGTATTGCTAAGTCATATATATGAGAGTTCTATTTTTAGCTTTTTAAGAAACCTCCAGACTGTTTGCCACAGCAGCAAATACATCCCGCCAGCGCACAAGCTTCCAATTTCTCTGCGTCCTCGCCAACCCTCGTTTTGTTTTTTATAGCAGCCGTGCCGATGCGTATGAGGTGGTACCTCGATGGGTCTGACTGCATTTCTCAGACTATTGGTGACGGAGGGCGCCTTTGCATGCTCTTTTGGACGCCTGCATGTCTTCCTTAGAGAAACGTCTGAGACTTCTGCCCATTTTCTAACTGGGTTGTTTTTCTGTTGTTGATTTGGAGTCCTCTATATATTCTAGAAACTAGACCCTTTTGAGATTTGTGATTTGGAAATACTTTCTCCTCATAACTTCTAAGAGAAGTTTTCATTAAGTGAAGTAAAATACATACCTAAATTCTGCCGAAACTCAGACTTCAGTCCAATCTGAAGAAGCTGGTTTTCAAACAACACACCATTATTTTTACAGACAAACCTGGGGGACAAGGGACAGCATGTGAGTCACTCAAAGCCACCCACCCACCGAAAATACCAAGATCAGTTTCGAAAAAGGGTTTAAAGAACACTAAGACCAGGAAAACCTCTCTGGGACAGGAGGGAAGGGAAAAGCAGCAAATATTCCGACGAACACCATTAAAAGCGCCCACCAGAGATGGGAGGTAAGTCGAGAGGGTGACACGGCACAAGCAAGGAACGACCACAGGAGCAGGTCGTCTGCCTTCCACGAAGGTGCTGCTCAAGCGTGAACAGCTTCCACTGACGCAGGACACGCGCGCCACGGCAAAAGCACACACGTTTGTTCAGGTGGGCCCACAGGCTCGGCCACTTGACACGCGGCACTGGCCTCCAAACGGCCTCCACCGGGGCTGTCCGCAGGCCACGTACACCCACGCCCACACCCAGGCGGCCCTCCCTGCCCCTCCTGTCCTCCCCTCCCCTCTCCCCTGCTCTCCCTTCCCCTGGTGCTGGGAAAACTGGACAGCTACATGGAAAAGCATGAAACTAGAACATCTCACACTGCATATAAAAATAAACTCAAACTGGATTAAAGACCTAAATGTAAGACCTGAAACCACAAAACTCCTAGAAGAGAACATAGGCAGAGCACTCTTTGACACAAACCACAGCAAATATTTTCTTGGATCTGCTCCTAAGGCAAAGGACACAAATGCAAAGATAAACGAGATCTAATTAAACTTAAAAGCTTTTGCACAGCAAAGGAAATCATCAACAAAACAAAAACACAACCTACTGAATGGGAGAAAATATTTGCAAATGGTAAGACCAATAAGAGGTTTAATTTCCAAAACATATAAACAGCTCATACAACCCAATATCGAAAAACCAAATGACCCAATTAAAAAACGGGCAGAAGACCTGAACAGACATTTTTCCAAAGAAGACATACAGATGCCAACAGGCACATGAAAGATACCGAACATCACTCACCGTCAGGGAAACGGGGATCAAAACCACAAAGAGACAACACCTCACACCTGTCAGAACGGCCATCATCAAAAAGACCACATATAACAAATGCTGATGAGAGCGTGAAGAAAAGGGAGCCCTTGCACACTGTTGGTGGGGATGTACATTGGTGAAACACTGGAAAACAGTATGGCGGTTCCTCAAAAGACTAAACATACAGCTACCACATGATCCAGCAATTCCAGTCCTGGGTATATTCAAGGAGAATGAAAACACTAATTTGAAAAGATACATGCACCCCAATATTCACAGCAGCATTATTTACAAAAGTGAAGATACGAAAGCAACCTAAGTGTCGGTCAGCGGATGAGTCGATAAAGTTGTGGTATAATATACGATGAAACACACACACACACACACACACACACACACTCAGCCAATACAAAAATGAAATTCTGTCATTTGCAACATGAATGGACTTGGAGAGCGTCATGCTAAGTGCAATAAGTCAGACAGAGAAGACACATACTGTATATGCTGCCATTCACATGTGGAATCGGAAACATAAACGAACGTCACGAAACAGACACAGACTCGCAGATACAGAGAACAAACCAGTGGTCACCAGCAGGGAGAAGGAAGCGGGGAGAGGGAAGACAGGGTACGGGAGTAAGAGGTACAAACTGCTACGCATAAGATAGATAAGCCACAAGGATATATTGTACAGCACAGGGAAATACAGCCACTATTTTGTGATAACTTTAAACGGAATATAACCTAAAAGAGTTGAGTCCCTACGTTGTACACCTGACACTAATATGATGTTGTAAACCAACTAACTATACCTCAGTTTAAGAAAAAGAGTCTGTTTTCCGCCACAGACGGACAACTGGCGGCACTGCAAACCCGCCCTTCCCCAAGTCACTTCCAACAAGCGACAGGAAATACGAGTCAGTGTGCGGGGCGAACGGAGAGAGACTGGAGAAACCAGAAAACCACAAGAATTCTTCCGCAGTCACAAAGACCAAGACGAGCAGCCGCTCCTTGGAGACAACAGAACTCACACCCGCTCTCCTCTCGGAGGGGGAGCCCCCCACCTCCTGGCTGGATCTAGATCAGCAGAGACAGAGGGGCAGACAGCAAGCAGGGAAAAGGGGCAGGATCCACGCAGCGAAGCGCGGGGAAGAGCAGCCTGGGATTTCGCCTTCAAAGTGGGGGAACAGGGCCAAGTCGACCGCACGCAGGACTCTGCTGGCCCACAGCAGGGGTGTGAACATCGGGACACCGGTCAGACAGAGGTGACAAGGACGGAACAGGTCAGCGGAGGAGCAGGAAGCAGGCTTGGAAGCAGACCCCACAGGACAAAGCAGTGACTGTGAACTGAAGAGCGTTTCTTCAAGAAAAAGCTAGGTGCCTGGAGGGCAGACACGGGGCGTGATTAGAGAGCCCAGGGGCACAGCACGGAGAGCAGAGCACAAGCGTCCTGCAGGGCAAGCGCAGCCCACGGGAGCAGACAGCACACAGGGCGCCCACCACTCCGTCACCTGCCCAGCACCTGAGCCTCCTCCCTCCCTGGGCGCCCAGGGTGCAGGCCTGGCCGGGCGGGGGGAGCCCCTGTCCTCCGGATGCAGGAGGCAGACTACCTGGCGAAGTTGTCCTCGGAGCCGGGAGCCAGGGGAGCGACCGCGGAGGGTGAGTCTGAGAAAACGTCCACGAGCAGCCCGCCGGAGGAGGGTGGAGGTCCCGTGGGGACGGGGGGCGCAGCCCCGAGCCCCAGCAGGTCTGCCGACGGAGAGGGCGTGGACTGGAAGACAGGGAAGGAGAAGGTCAGCGCAGACCCTTCTGGGCACCACGCCAGGCAAGCGCAAGGGCCTGCGCCCCACCCACACCCCGAAAAGAAGTGTCTGGTTTCAGAGACAAGACTGTGCGTGTCACTGTCAACCATGTGAAGAAGTCTGGAAAGATGAAAGAAGTACAAGCCAGCAGCTTACTAGGGCGCAGCCTTAGTCATCTATGTTCTACTTCGTTACAGAGGAAGAGCAGACAAAATGCCTGCAGAACAGGGTATTTTTTAAATAATTGCTTTTTTCGTTGTTTTGTTTTGTCTTTATTTTTTTTTATCGAAGTGTAGCTGATGTAGAACGTTGTACCTGAACAGCTGCTTTCTGATCCTAGGCAAAGACAAAGAACACGAGCCAAAGCCCTTCCGAAATCTCTCCAAGCTCACAGGACACACAACAGTGCAGCGCATCATACGCTCACTCCCCAGGTGTCCCCCCACCAGCTGCACAGAGAGCTGGCGCTGCCCCTGCACGGGTGCACGAGTCCAGAAACGCGCAAGGTCCTGAGGACCGAGAGGTCCCTGTCGCAGCAAGAACCAGGCCTGTGAGAACTCATCTGGAATGACTCTTAAATGTCCCACTGGACCCTCCCGAGGGCAAATATCCACTTACAGTCACCTGAGACTACATCCGAGAGCTGCTTTTCGTCACTGCAGTGAACACCTTGCTCGGATTTACTGAGCACTCACTCATCTTTCCAGGAACGCAGCCACGCCGGCAGCCACGCTGAGAGCCAAAGGAGGCCAACGCCCCTTCTTTCTCAGGAGTGTGGATGCACCCACCCCGGGCACTGGCCAGTCCGCCCTCAGGCCATGCGGAGGACGTCCACGTGGGAATCACTACATTAGCATAAATAACTACTTGTTTCCCTTTCATATTTAGAGCATTGCACTGAATTTCTAAAACATTACACGCGTAGGCAGATATCTTCTGTATGGATTCCACGTTGAGACAAAAGAGGCGTTACAGAACACGTGTCCCGTCCCGCAGAGAGGACGTGGGCCTGAGCGCCGGGCCCTCCTTCCTGGGGCTCCAGGGCAGGCAGCGCGCCAGGCCCACCCTGCGGCCGGAAGCAGCCCGGAAGCGGACGGCTCCGGGTGAAAGGGGCTCCTGGGTAGAGCTGACAGGCCAGGCCGGGCTCCCCAGAGGAGCTGTCAAGCTTCCTCAGAAGCTTCTGCGCCATTGGGGAGAGTCGATGAAATGGCCACGGGGGCTCCTGGCCCTGCACCTGGGATGACACTCCCGCACACACAGCCCCTCACAACAGCCTCCCGCCAGCGAGGCCATCTTCGGGAGCCCGCCCACCCAAGGTTAGGAGCTGCTCCCGAGGCGGGGGGGCCCCAAGCCTGCTGTGAGTGACGCGAGAAAGGCCTCTGTCTGGGCCACAGAACCCACAGCCTGACGAGGTCACTGCACCTCTGCCACCTACTGCACAATGTCTCCACTGGTTCCCAAAGAACAGTGCAAACGCTTTTTAAAGCAGGCAAACCCTTCTGTCCCATTAAGTCAAACACGGACAGACAAAAGCAAGGCTGCTCCTTCGGGAGGCCCCGCTAAGACGCCTGCTCCCTCCCCAGACCCCACGTGCAGGCTCTACCCTGCAGCACTGGGACCCCCCGCCGCTTCGCCGCCTCCCCCTCTTCTCAGGACTCGGGGAGACCCTCCCCCAGGAGCTGGCCTGGCACCCGGCTCTGCACAGGTTACACCTGCTCGAAGCGCCGCACACCACAGGGCGCAGGGTGGCTCTGGGCTCCTCCGCCAGCCCAAAGCCCCAGGAGGACCAGCAGCCTCCAGACACCCACCCTCACGGCGCACAGGCAAGCACCCCAAAGCCACAGCAGAGCCGAGCTCCCAGGAAGGCCACAGAGAAAATCACCTCCTGGCATGACCTGTGACCCTAAATAAAAGGCATTCTGGCCACTACTGCCCAAAGTAAAAGGCATCCCAGGTGTTCTTGTAAGATCCAGACATCTCGATGCCACTTTGCGGCGGGGCCTCCTTTCTGAGTTTGAAGACAGGAGAGAGGAGACACCAGGAGGAGAATCCCAGCCAGGAGGGATCCCAGCCTCTTTCCTGTCCTGCTGCTTCTGCCTCAACTCCCCAGCCCCGTCCAGGCCTTCCCCCGCCCCAGCTCCCTGAGCCGTGAGGACAAACGGGAACTCACAACCACAGGGCCATGAAGGGTGCCCCTGGAGAGAAGGTATCAGGGCTCAGGTGAGAGGTCCTGGCTGTGACGGGGCCCCAAGTCAAGGGCCAGGCCAGGTCTGAGCACAGGCCTCACGGCGGGCCCGAGGCCCCGGGGCACACAAGGAGACGTGGAGCCAGGCAAGCGGCCCCCCAAGGAGCAGCAGGACTCAGACACGAGCACGCTCTGGATGAGCAAACCAGCCGGGCCCCGGGCCGTCCACACGCGGGCACGCGCCACCGGTGGGGCCCGCCCTCACAGAGGCCGCCGCACAGCGTAAGCAGCACCGTCCGTGGCGCCGCACCGGCGTCCTGGAGGGGAGACACAGCTCTCCAGGCTGCCTCCCGACGGGCCAAGCATAAAGCCCAAGGCCCTCGGGAGCCGCCTGCAGGGCCGCAGGGGCTGCTGCCCAGCAGGGCTAATGCACCCGCTCCCCGGGCTCCCTCCACTGAGCCGAGAAAGGAAACACAACTCTCAAAACGGCATTTTCCTCGACGAACGTCAAAGGACACATCCTCAGGGCATCGTGCGTGAACAGGACGCTCGCTCTAATGCGCTCACTAGTGAAAAACCTCTGAGGACAGCAGGAGGTGGGTCCACTGGAAACCAGCGAGGGGTGCGGGACTATACGGTAGTCGTGCAAGAGACGGGTGACCACGTCTTCTAAATCCAAAGCCGAGGGGAGACGTGGGAGCTGACCGCGGACCCCAGACAACCATCCGACAGACACAGTCTGGCTGACAGACACAGGCGTCTGGGTCAGCCCGCCCCCAACGACAACAGTCCAGGGTCACGGATCTCGGGGACCAGGTGCCCCAGGAGCTCACGCAGGGTACGGCCCTCAGGAGGGGACCCACCGCAGCGCTGGCACTGGCCGGGGCGGGCTCGGGGCCCCCATTGACGTCGGCGCTCCTCTCCCGCTTGGCCTCCTCCAGGTCGGTCACCGTGCTGGGGCCCTTCTTCTTCTTGAGCTTGGCCAGGATAGAAGACTCACGTTCTGGAAACGGAGGCATCTCCTCCAGGACAGTCGCCTGGGGGGAAAGGAGCCCTAGGTCAGCGCAGCACGAAGCCCCATGGCCTCCGGCCCCCAGAAAGGGTGGCCGAGGCGAGGCGGGGGCAGTAGAACAGCGTGGCGCACCAGGATGTCAGTGCTGGCGACAGTGCTGAGCCGCAGGTACTCGACGGCGCGCTGCTGCAGCTCCACGTCAGCGTTCTTCAGCTGGCTGTCACTGCGCAGCACATCCTGGATGGTGCCCTTCACCTCCGGGAAGAGGTTCACGAACTTGATGTAAGTGGACAGGAGGAGCGCCCTGGTGGGGACGCTGCACAGGTGGAACTTGGAGTGCAGCAGGTGAAACTGGGTCAGGGGGCTGGGGGGCACACATGGGGCACAGCGTCACCTCCACGCTTCACTCCCCGCCTGGAGCACCCCGCCTGAGCCTGACCCCCGTGTGTCCCCACAAGACGGGGAGCGAGCGCGGAGTGACTCGGGGAGATGAGCCCACACTCAGCCAGAACCTGTGCGTTCCAGCTCCAGGCCGAGTCCAGGCTCCCCTCTGAACAGCGCTGGCCATCAGCCATGCCTCCTTTCCCCCCAGAATCCCTGTGTTCTGTACAGTCAACCAGAGAGGATGTCCCCTCGCTACGGGCTGTCCTGGGGAGCCCGGGACATCAGCTGGCCTCTACTAGGCCATCGGGTGTGAACCAGTGGGCACAGGCCCAGCACTGGACGCGGGACTCCCGGCCCCCGGGTGACTCACCTGGATCTCGGGTCTCCTGCTATCAAGTTCCCAAACTCCCCTAGGATGTAGCCACCGACTTTGACCAGGTTCTCGTGGCACGCTGGGGCCTGCAGCGCCTACGGAAGAGCACGCGCGGTGAGCCTGGTGCCCAGGCAGAGGTAGCACCAGTAGTGCTCGGCCTCTGGAGAAAGCCACCAAGCCGTGTGACGAGCCAGGAGAGCGGGCTCAGGCTGCCTTCCCAGGGAGCCTGCTCTGCACGCGGCCGCAGCCCCCAAAGCCTCCTGAGCCCCTCCCGAATGCACTCCCCGCCCCATCCTCTCTCCTGGCCACTTCGGCAGAGGGATCAGTAGCAGGGGAGCCCCACGGGCAGGGCCACGGCCGATCCCACCCCTGGAACGAGAGCTGCTCCCAAAAACTGACGCGTGGGCCCTGGGCAGGGGTGGGGGCACACGGCCCTCACCGACAGAGACCACAAACCCACCGTGGCGGCCCCACACTTGCTCTCGGACACACAGAGGCCAGCCCGAGGCCCCAGCCCGGGCAGCCTGCTCAGGAGGCCACTCGCTGACCGAGAGCCTCCCACCCGGGGTCGCTGTGTTGAAATCAGGGAGAGAGGGCACCGAGACTCCAGCGGAGGCAGGAGCAGTGCCGGAGCCCGGCCTGCGGGAAGGCTGGCGGGGGCGGGGCGGGGCCACACCTCAAACACCGTCTTGGCGGCGTAGCCCTGCACATCGTCCCGGTTGACGACGATCTGGATGACGCGGTACCACACCTCCTCGCTCACGTAGTCTCCAGCGATGCGGATCAGGTTCAGGATGGTGTCCACGTACCACGTGTAGTCCACGGCGTACTTCTCCGCCAGGATGGCGACCTTCAGCACCTGCAGGGCACGGCCACTCAGGGAGGGCCTCAGAAGGGCCTGAACCCACGCCAAAGCGACCCCCACTTGTCAAAGGAGCCCGTAAGTCTAAGGTTCCAGGAGCAGACGTGGAAGGACGTGTCGAGAGAGGCACAGCGAGCCCCGCCCTCCCCCCCAACCCGGCCCGCAGCCCAGGCAGCCCCGCTGGCAAAGCGCCGCCCGCGCTTGCTGGGCCTCCTGCTCCGACAGCCCTTCTCCCAGCTCCCCAGGGCACCTGCTCCGGGCTGCGGAAAGCAGGCCCCTCACCTCCCCCGGGTACAGCCTCCTCCTGCACCGAGCCTGCCCTGAGCAGCATCGGTCGCCAACTGGAGCCCGGACCCCGCGCTGCCACCCGCACGCCCACCTTCCCCAGAGTGACCTCCTGACCGCGCCCCAGATCCCCCATCCACCTGCTCTGCACACCCTCTGGCCTCCAAGTCGACCCTCCGTAACGACCCCAGAGCGCCGTTCCAGAACACCCACCTTGTCACCGCCCTAGGCTTCGAGTCCTTCAAGCCCAGAGCTGGGCCCAAAGCTGGGCGCTGGGGGCCCCTCACTGCCACACCGGCCTGTGTCCCCGCTGCGCCCACCGCCCACGCACGCCCCGCTCCCTCCGTGCTGAGCACCTGCCTCCCGGGACCTCCGCACGCGAGGGGGAGGGGGAGGGGGAGGGGGAGGGGGAGGGGGAGGGGGAGGGGGAGGGCCTCTGCAAAGTGATTCTGGAAGACTGGAAGGCTCCCCTGAAAATGCTGATAAAAAAACTAAAGCAAAGGCCTCTCGTCCAATACGTAGTAGATTCTCAACAAGGCTGCAAGGACGCACTTCTGTGAGACACACAAGCATCGGTGCCGGTGACGACACACAGGCCAACAGAACTCACAATCTCTTCTCGGATAGAGTAGTCGGCCGTCTCCAAGTAGCTCAGCATCTCGGCCACGATCTGCTGGGCATTGCTGCGGTCGCACATGGCGTAGAGGAGGTCCACGGCCCGCTGCCGCACGCTCACGTCCCGTTCCGTCTGGGGAACGAGCACAGAGCCAACAGCCACATGAAAGGAGCCTGGGCAGGGGACGGTGGCAGTCCGCTGTGACACGTGCCCTCCCACGGTCCCCAGCCGGGTGGCTCAGGCACCCCCCCCCCCCGCCCCCGTCCCAATGCTCACTCGGAGCTCCGCCCACTCAGCACCCAAATCCAGGAGCCCGAGAGCCCCTCACTTGCCACCCCACTGCCCCCCTCACTCCGGCATTCAGACCCCGCAGCTCTGGACCGGCCACGATCACGATCACACTCCATCCCCAGGGGGTGGGTCAGAGGCCGCCTGCTGTGTGGTCACAGACCGGCCCCTTCCACGTCACCTGAGAGCCTGTCCCCGTGCTGGCTCCCAGCCCCACCCCGGACCCTCAGAAACAAGAACACGGCCGCTCCCCAGCACAGGACAGCATGAGAGGCACTGCCATGGGCCCAGCCACAGGCACGGCAAGAGCAAGTCTTTCTGATCCAGGCAGTGACTGAAAGAGATGCCAAAACCACCCAGGAGGAATTCGAAACACCAGAAAGCGAAATCCCAAGCCTTTGTACGGCCTCTTGTTCAAAACACACACCAAAGATGTCTATTAAATACACGCAAACCCAAAGGAACAGGGTCAGACGTGTTCTCAGCAGTAAGCCCAGGACCAAGACAGTGGGTTCTGTAGCTTCCCCATCTGCCTTCAGTTTTCTAACACGCAGGGACGCAGTGGATGTGGCTGTGTCTGACCCTGAGGAACCAACCCTCGTTAGAGCAGAAGACCTCAGCTTGGCTCTTCCAGCTCTGGAATTTCAATTCCCTGACAAAAGCAAATATCCTTCTGCAAGGAGTGAGTTTTCTCGGAGACATGGACAAAATATTTCATCCTTCTACCAAAACGAACAGTTTCTATTGATCCCAATTTTTACTGCGACTCTGCTCACGTGCCAGGCCCAGCGGGAGATGCCCTGTGTGGTCATGGTCTCTCGCGGGCAGAGGGCAGAACCGCCTGGGGACGCACGCAGCCGGCCAGATCGCCCGGGGCCCGAGCGCACGACCCCAAGTGACCGCGGGACCCCCCGGTAGCTCACGAGTGACAGCGTGAGTGACACAGGGACAAGGCGCCCCCGTGGCCAGGCAGCCCCAGAAGAGCACACTTGCCTTCAGGGCATTGATGACCGTCTCAATGTGTGTCTTCACAGCCTCGTGGGAGAACTCGGAGCTGGCCAGCGTGCACATGCTCTCCAGAGCCAGGTAGCGCAGGTTGGTCTCCCGGTGCTGCAGGAACTGGCCCAGCTGGTTACAGGCGCGGACCAGCAGGTTTGGCTCGCTGTGCGGACGGGAGAGGTGGGTGGGCAGGGGTCCTCCACTCGGCCTAGGCCGTGCCACGTTCACGGCCACCACGGTCTCCCGGGACGCAAGACCTGACGCTCACTCTAGTTGGTACCACACAAGGACCCGTGCCTTGCGTCCCCCAGAGCATTTCTGAGTGCACCTGCAGAACCCCGGACTCCAGAGGGTCGAGGGCAGCTGAGACCCCCAGCCTCCACGCCAAGCTGGCGGGGCGGGGGTTGGCAGGGGGACCCGGCTTTCACCAAGCCTCAGCCAGGGGTCGGCTCTCAGCCAGAGAACCCGCTTGGCCAACAGCTGGACGAAAGCCGCGACACCGAGAGACAGACGCACAGACGGAGATGATATAACAGAGGTTACTGGCTATTTAAGTACCGACTGCGTGAAACTCGGCGTTAAGTCTCTGCTTGCTCTTTACTCTGCCCTCTGAAGAGTTAACAAGGACAGGGAGGCCACTCCGAGAGGGAGAGTCTCGTCACCGGTGCCCAACCCCGTGGACCGCAGAGCTCAGGCAGCTGCACCCGGCGGAAGCGCTGCAGGAAGGCAGGGCCGCGGGAGCACCCCCACCCCCTCCCCTCCCCATGCCACCTCCACACACCTTCCCACCACAGCCTCGGCCCAACAAAGCCCACAGGACACACGGGCGCATGCCGCACTCCCAGGTGGCCCTGGGAGCAGCGGGTCGGGCAGGATGCCCAAGAGAAGCAGGGCAGCCGTCTGGGGGAAGTGAGACCACGGCAGTCACGCTCACGGCGTGGAGGGTCTGAGACCAGAGTGCGCACGGGGCGGCTCCGAGCACCGCGCCCTCAGGCCCGCCAGGGACCAGGCCGCGGGGGCCCACCTGTCGTGGTGGATGATAAGGCTGATGGCCTCGAAGAGCACGGCGTTCTTGGCGTTGGAGTGCTGCACTTTCTTAGACTTGGGCGGCTCCTGGGCTTTGTTCAGAATCGTCTCCAGGCACTCGGTCAGGCGGCCTCGCACTGCAGGGTCTTCTGGGCGAGACAGACAGACGTTGGCCCGGCTCCCCTTGGCCCACACGGCCGCCCCGCCTGCGTATTGGTACCCTTCATCTCACAACCCCAAAATGAAGGGCGAGGACCCCTACTCAAACCGTGTGGCTGCTTAAAATAAGAGGATCTGCCAGCCAGGGTAACTACACATACATTTTAACACAAATAACACACACAAGTTTTTGCTGAAATATAGATTATATAAGTCAAGGAAAATAAAATCTCAGAGACGTGGACAAAACACATGATGTCAAAGTTTGAGGGAAGGGGGGGCAAAAGGTTTTTTCCTCTCCCTGCTATTACCAATAGAAATAGAGAAAACACTCTGAAGAGCAATAAAATGAGAAAGAAAACTTTTAAGTTCTAGTCAAAGCAGAAGAAAAGAAATAACGCACCAAAAAAAAGACTAAGAAAGCAATAAAAATACCAGGACTCCAGAAACCGCTGCAGCGCATCTAAGGCACCTGCCCAACCACCAGCTGTTCAGGGAAGGCGGGCCCTGCGCACCTGAGCGGACGGAGGGCAGGGCTCCCAAAGCCGCCCCGGGGTTGGGGGCAGGGGGCTGAAAGGAGGAGGAGGGTGATGAGATTCACCCCCATCGGGGGTCGGAGTCGCCCCAGGTCTCGGAATAAAGGAGGCAGAGGTCAGTTCCACAGAGAGAACTACTGCCGCAGGGGAGACAGGGGCAGCCGGTGGGCGGGAGTGGGAGGCAACGGCGGGGTCCCGCTCCCACGCGAGGGCTCTGCCGCAGGGCGTGCGGCTCACGCTTTAGTATAGAACAGACTCAGAATGGAAAGTTACTGGAATTTAACAAAGACGTACCTTGTAGAAACACAAATGAAGATTAAAATGTAAAGGTTACAACAACAAAACCATCTCTGTAGAGGCAATGTGGAAGCATTGAACACAAATTCTCTTGTGCATTCTTCAACCAGGAAATTCTGTTTCTAGATACCTACCATACTAGTCAAATGTAACGTTTTAGAATAAAACACGAACGTGACAACATCCGTGATGTGTACTTTAAGGTTACACAGATTGTTAACAACTTAGGATGTAAGGTTTCAAACAGTTTCCAGAATTATTCATAAAAGCAGAGATCACCCTGAGCCGTACCAAAATTGTGATTTCTCTACCAGCTGCTGGGGAAAGCCAAGAGCCATGGCAGCATCACAGAAAGATCCAGAGGACAAGAGCCAGCACCGGAGAGGACTTTAAAGATAGCAAACGAGAGACCTAACCCTAAAACGCTGCAGTAAACCCCTGCGGAGAGGCCTCTGCTGCATGGCTGTCACCTGGGGGCGGGTAGCACTGCAGCAGCCTCAGAAGTTTGACTGATAGCCAGGGAGCCGGGACGAAATAGTACGTGTAATCCTGGAGATCTGTGGAGGCCGACGTCACGATCTGCAAAACAGCACAGGGGGATGAGACACCACGGGCAGGTGTGCTGAGAACGTGCGGCACACTTGTCTGTGTCTGCAGGGCAGGGGCACAGGCGCCCAGGCCCAGGAGGGGCCACTGCGCGATGACGCCCCTCCCCTGCAGGACACAAACCCTGGGCGCCCGACCCTCGAGAGCGCAACAGCGACGCTGCACTCAGTACAGAGTTCTCGGAGCCTAGACCGGGAAAGTGCATTAAACGCAGAAGGGAGGCCTTCAGTCATCAGCCCTGCACCCACGCCGCCCCGAGCACAGGCCCTGCCGTGAGCTGCCCAGGCCCGAAAGCAAGCGACCTCCCATCACGCTGCCACCGGCCTGTCCCACGCAGTCTGGGCAGGACAGACACCCCCTCAGCCTCCTGAACACGGGACTGTCCCTTAAGGCAGCACACGCCCACCGACACGCAGCCCGGCACCACCCCACGTCCTGCGTCTGGGAGCTCGGAGCGGCTCCTGTCACAAAGCTCGCAGCGGCGGGCGACACTAGGTCATGAGTGACCTGGGACGCGGCCACTCCTGCAGTGGGTGAACTCCAAGCCGTGTAAAGCACTGACGGGACCAGCAGAAGCAGGTGCGGGCGCACCGAGTGGAAGAAGGACCGCGCCACCGCACGGACACAGCCGGCCTTTTGAACACATCTCATGCAGCTAACACCACACTTAGAGACAGACTTACAGCTTTAAACGCACACAATGAAACAAATACAGAAACAAAAGCATGAAGAGTTCATCTCGAGGGTTCGGAAAGAGACCAGCACATTAACCCAAAGAAAGCAGAGAAAACAACAAAGATATAAGCAGGAAGTAATAAGGTAGAAAAATCAAAACAGGGCCAACAAAGTCCAAAGAAATTCTTACACAGGATTTTACACCTGGTGAGATTCATCAAGCAGAGAATGAAAAGGGCGAATACCCAGCGTCAAAATGGAGAAGGGAGGCCTCACCATGAAGCCGGCACACAGAACAACTTCCAGCCAATGTGTCTGAATATTCACACAAGTTAGCAAATGTCAAGAACTGAATTTGAATCGAATGCATAATTAGAAGTTGTCTCACAAAGAAAACGCTAAATTCAAACGGCTTCACCAGTTAACCAATGATAAAAATGTTAGCAAAGATATAGAAAGGAATTTCCTTAATGTAGCAAAGAGAAGGAACACTGACAAAACCAGCCTAAGTCGTGCTTAACAGTGAAACATCGCAGACCCTCCCTTCGAGAGCAGAAACAAGACACCGATTATCTCTCATATTCAACACTGCAGTGGAGGTCGGGATTGGAGCCGTAAAGCAGAAAGTATAAACAAACATGGCCTGGGAAAGGGAAAAACTGCCACTGTCCACAGACCACATGACGGGGTACAGAGAAGACCCAAAGCAATCCACGTATAAATTACCAAAACTAATAGGTGAGTTTGGCAAAACTGCCAACATCAAGGGCAATATACAAAAACCAACTGTGCAAACCAGCATACACTATTGTATAATAACATTTTTAAGGTACCACTGAGAATAGCATTTTTTAAATGAAGTATATAAAGACAAGTTGAATAAAAAATAAAAGAACCTCTACTCGAGAAGCTGAAACATTTTGGGGAGAAATTAAAGACTAAGTAAATGGAGAGAAACACCATGGTCACAGATTGAAAATCTCAATACTACATAGATTTGAATTCTCCCAAAACTGACCTACAGATTAAAGGCAGCCCCAGTAGGATTCTGTTGAGTGGGGGAACACTGGCCCCACTAAACATCAAATTAGCCCAAAGTCACACCACTGGTGCAAAGATGTACAGAGAAACCAACGGAGTACAGCACAGACCCGGCCGCTGGTGTGGGACCAAGGGGCAGCGCAGTCTGCAGGGAGAAAGCAGCACCACAGAGACACCTGCCCCAGGTGGATCAGCAACCTGCACGCGAGCCCTCAGAGGAGGGAACAACTTCAGACATTTAAGGACACGAAGACATTAACCATACAGGAAAGGATTAGTAAGTCTGACTATATTAAAATGTGGAATTTCTGATCATAGAAGACTTCATACGAGACTGAAACGGCAAGTTACACAGCAGGACAAGACTTTTAAACACAGAGTAGGCTGAACTACACGAAGCTGGCATCTTTGCAGATCAACAATGATTAAAAGTTGGCAATTTTGTTTGGTTCAACCCAATCTAACCAACAAAGTGCTCATATCTACAATATATAAAGGGGGCTTCCCTGGCAGTCCAGTGGATAAGACTCCTCACTTCCAGCACTTCCACTGCAGGGGGCCCGGGTTCGATCCCTGGTCGAGAACTAAGATCCCACACGCCACATGACGTGGCCAAAAAAATAAGTAAATATAAATGTAAAAATAAATACAAGGGGCTTCCCTGGTGGCGCAGTGGTTGAGAGTCCGCCTGCCGATGCAGGGGACACGGGTTCGTGCCCCGGTCCGGGAAGACCCCACATGCCACGGAGCGGCTGGGCCCGTGAGCCATGGCCGCTGAGCCTGCACGTCCGGAGCCTGTGCTCCGCAACGGGAGAGGCCACAACGGTGAGAGGCCCGCATACCAAAAACAAACAAATAAATAAGTACAAAATTAAGGTAAATTAACAAAATAAAGAACTTCTATAAACAACAAAAAAGACAACGCCATGCGAAAATAGGTGAAAAGACTGAAGAGGCTCTTCACAAAAGAAGGTATTCAAAAAGCTAGCAGACGTGCAAAGCTGCCCCAGCTCGCAGATAATCAGGAAAGCGTAGACCAGATCACAACATGAGGTGGCCCCCGGCGCTGGGCCGGGGGCAGGCCCATCACAGTCACCTCCAGGGGGATGGCTAAGTGCTGGACGAGACGAGGCACAGGCGGGTGGGGCACAGACACTGCATGGCAGCAGGGATCAACCATCGGCACTCGAAACAATTCGCCAACTTCACATGTCGAGCAAAGCAAGCCAATCATAAAACAACATATACTGTGTGATCTTGTCACACAAAATTTAAAGCGCAGCGCTGAACGCAGTTTGAGGACGCTCCCTCCCTGTAGTGGGGCCAGGGGCTGAGCTGCTCTGCTCTGTGCACGTGGCCGCGCGAACAGGGCATTTCTGACAAAAAGGTCGAAAGAGAGGGAAGGGTGAGCTGTGACAAAGCGAGAGAGTGGCATGGACATATGTACACTAGCAAACGTAAAACAGATAGCTAGTGGGAAGCAGCCGCACAGCACAGGGAGATCAGCTCGGTGCTTTGTGACCGCCTATAGGGGTGGGATAGGGAGGGTGGGAGGGAGGGAGAAGCAAGAGGAAAGAGATATGGGAACATATGTATATGTACAACTGATTCACTTTGTTATAAAGCAGAAACTAACACACCATTGTAAAGCAATTATACTCCAATAAAGATGTAAAAAAATATATATTAAAAACATTAAAAAAACTTTTTTTAATTAAAAATTTTTTTTTAAAAAAAGGTCGAAAGAAAAGCCAATCAGCTATGAACCAAGACACATTTCCACCCCTGAATTTACAGACTGACCCAAACATCTTGCATTCCAAAAAGTACATACATCAATTAGAGAAAATAACTAAGACCAAAACCCACCGAGTTCCGTTCCCCTCGACGGACTTACTCTGCTTAACCTGGAGACGGCCAGAGACACAGAGGTTTTAAACTCTTCCGGGTTCTTCTGTGCTAAGGTGGTGATGAGGCTGGCGGCGGCAGTCACCACACCCTGAGAGGAGACACACACACATTTAGACACCAAAGCTCCTGACGACACCCTCTCATTTTAAACTCCTTTTCTAAACAGAACTTTAAATGCAGAAGAACAAACGCAGAGGCAGCCCAGGGCCACCTAGAGCCCACTCTGATCAGCTCTCAATGTGCTTAGAAAGCAAGGTGCACACATAGGTTGTTTTCTTGTTCTAGTGTCTCTCTGAACACTGGGAAATCCAGCACCCCTCTAGCCCAGACCCTGCCTCAGTGAAGGCCAGCGCGGGGCAGCGGCTCCGGGCCCCAGGCTCCACCCGCCCATCGCCTGCCTCTGCGCTCGCTGCCCCGATCTAGATCATTCCGGGTGGACACACCGTGTTCAGACTCACATCAATCTTTACAACCCAAAACTGAGATTGTGTGAAATAGCAACTGAAAAGCCCATTTTTCCCCATTTTGAAGGGTCGTCCAAGCCACGTCTCTGCCCTCTGTCCTGAAAGCACCACCGGGCCTGGACGAGACCTGACCCTCCCCACGGAGCCCCGCGGAACCCTGGCCTCAGCACACGGGGACCTTCCACGCAGCCCAGGGGAGTCTCTACCGTCATCCTGGGACACTAGTATTTACTCCCAGTAACTCATGTCTCCTGGAGGGAGACAATGGTTAGGTAGAGAAGGTCTCTTGCAAATATAAGAAAGAAAAGACAAAACGAATGACACCCATCGACAAAAACAGGTGTAAAGATGCAAAGCTCCCTCGAATCATCACATAATTCCTCCCGCCCCTCCCCCACCCCCACTCCCGAGCAGGCGGGAGAAGGTGGCAGAGTTTCTGCAGCCGAGGCGGGGTCAGGTCCAGCACCACAGCGACCTCATCAGAGGCCACCGCTGTGCTGTTCTTTCGTCTTTCTGATGGAAACGCGAAAGCCACGCTAAAGAAACGGGTCTAACTGGCCTCACTGTCCACATCTCAGTGGGCGATAAGGGCCAAACACAGAGCTTTAACAAACAGGCGTTTACAACACGCAGATTCCGCAGGGCAGAGTCTCTTTCACCGTGGCTTCTGAGTGTTTGGGACACAGCCTGCTTCCCCAGGAAGATTCACCTGCGGGATGAATCAGGAAACATTCTGACAGAAGTCAGTTGGGGCTGGTTGGCTCCCGAGGTGCAGCTTCTCACCTTCCCTGCGCGCCCGCAGGGTCTCTGCAGGAAGGCGGTGTGAGGAGAGGGCTGGGGGGCCCACACAGCCGTGGCTCTGCCGGGCCCCAGCCCCCAACCCCCGACCCGGGCCGCCTCCTCTCCCCCCTCGGGACACCGCTCGGGCCGCACACGACTAAGGGAGGGCCAGGCCTGGCGCAGGGCTCTGCACATCACAGCCCTCCCGCCTCTTCCGCTGCTCTCGGAAGGGCTTGCTCCCTCTGAGTGGGCAAGTGACACTCTTCCTGAGGTTTCCTGACCTTGAGACCAAAGAAGCCAAATCTCACACCTTTGGTGGCAAAGTCAGGAGGTGTGCGACAAGAAGCCGCAGCCCCGCAGAGGGCAGAGAGCAGGTGCAGAGAGCAGCAGAGGTGAAGGGAGAGCTGGCCGGTGGACGTGGCCTCACCCTGGGCTGGCTGAGACGCCCCTCCACCTCGCCCAACGCAAGCTGGGCTCCTGTGGCCTAGAACCACAAAGGCGCCAAGCAGTGCACCTGGCAACAGAGCCGGGTACGTGAAAATACAAAAGCGAACCAAACAGCCGGGCACAGAAGCGTCCAAGGAGGAGAGCCTCCTGGCCGGCAAGACACGGCTCCACCACCCTGGAAAGCGCTCGGTGTGGGCGTCGCTGGCCTTGGGCCTCGGCACCTGTCGGCATGTGGCTGCAGAAAGCTCCCCCGACAAGGCAGGAGTGATGACAACTCCTGGTAAAATGCCACGAACCATAACCAATTATGCCTGCTCAGAGCACTGGGCCGCGTCCCCGCCACACCTGGGCTCTGGACGGCCCTGCCCCGGCCCTGCCTTGCCGTCGGCTCCGGGTTCAAGCCCGGACCTGTGTGACGCCGTCCAACCTCTCTGAGCCTCAGTTTCCTCGTCTGCAAAACTGGAAAACGCCCCACGGCCTCCAGCCTGGCCGCCTGACTCCACGGCAGGGCCTGAACCCGAAGAGGTGGAGCATGGCCCTGCACGCGAGGCCCGCAGGTGAACGCTGCGGCCCGAGGCCCCCGCCCCCGCAGCACGGCCTGCAGACACCCCCTCCCCTCCGAGGAAGGGCTGCCCTATGCAGACTCGAACGTTCCTGGTAAGCGTGGGAAACGACGGAGGGCCAGCTCGCCGGGCAGCCCAAAAGGCAAGCCGCCCAACCACCAGCTCTCGTCTCTGAGTCTACATATGCCGATGGGTTACTTTTCATTTAATCTTTAAGGGAAATTTCTCTTCTGGGAAACAATGGAGTAACCAGCTAATGCGCTAACACCTATGAGCTCAGCAGGAAGTTCTGTGTGGAACCTCGATTCTCTCGTTCGTACAGCGGGATTCCGGCAGGACAAGGCCACTCTGTCCAGCATCGTTTCCTACTCGGCCCCGCCTCCCGGTGTCAGCGTGGACAAGGGCCCATGACTCACGGCCAACCACAGCCAGCGAACCACTCCACATCTCCCTGCCCTGGCCTGCGACACGGGGAGGGCTCGGGCCTGGCTCGTGCACCAGCTATGTGCCTTAGGCAGCCTGCACGCCAGAGCCTGGGGGGCTACAGGACAGCCCTCTGACAGCCTTGAACAGGGTGAAGACAGGCACGCCTTGTGAAGCCCTCAGTGGACGCAGTGTTTCCAGAAGCTGCTGGGCTGTGCCTTGTTCGTCCCTGCAGCCGGCAAGCTGGAGACCCTCCAACGCCTGGTGACAGGGTGAGCCAGAGACCCTGTCTAGTCCACCCTGTCCCCAGGGCAGGGGCTCCCGACCCCTAACCACAGGCGCTCCCAGGCTCGATGGACGGGTCGTGGACGTCGCCCCAAGCATCCCGGACGTCACACACAGCTGCTCACACCGCACTGGCCTGAAAGAGGCTGCTCCACGGGAGGGGCTGCACACTGGCCCAGAGGCACCTACCAAATGCTGGTCGTTGAGGAGGTGCACCACGCGGGACGTCCAGTCGCCCATGGGGACGAGGTCAGGAGATGTCCTGTACAAGCGCAGCAGGCACAGGGCGGCGCTCTGCTTCACGCTGTCCATGGTGTCTCTGAAAGACAGACGGCAGTCACTCCTGGGCACAGCGGCGAGCCCGGCCCAGAGCCCACGGACAATACCCCAGAGTCACCACAGAAGCAGAGGTGCACCCGTGCGGGGGCTGGAGGAACACTCAGGACAAGGCCGCTTCAAGCTCTCCACACAACAAGCTCAGGCCCACCTCTCGCGAAGGGTCTTGGTGGGGACCACGCCTGCACAGTGACAGGCAGCCATCTGCTCGAGGGGCCACCTCCACGGACGTCGCCCTGAGCACGGTGGACGGGAAGGGGTCCCGCCACCGCTAACCTGCTCCTCGTCAAAGCAGCAATTCCCAAGTGCCGTGCACGACCTCAGCTACGCAGGCTGACAGCTAACGTTCCAATAACTAAGAACTGAATTTCAGTATTTTTTTTTCATTCCTTTTTTAGTTATTTTTATGTTTGGCTGTGTTGGGTCTTTGTTGCTGCACGCAGGCTTTCTCTGGTTTCGGAGAGCGGGGGCTACTCTTCATTGCAGTGTGCCGGCTTCTTATTGTGGTGGCTTCTCTTGTTGCGGAGCATGGGCTCTAGGTGTGCGGGCTTCAGTAGTTGTGGCAAGTGGGCTCAGTAGTTGTGGCTCGCGGGCTCTAGAGCACAGGCTCAGTAGTTGCGGCGCACAGGCTTAGCTGCTCCGTGGCATGTGGGATCTTCCCGGACCAGGGCTCAAACCCGTGTCCCCTGCATTGGCAGGCGGATTCTTAACCACTACGCCACCAGGGAAGCCCCCAATTGCAGTATTTTTTTAAGCTCACTTAATAACACAGAGTCCAAAGGGGAGAGTATCAGAGAGCCTTGCACGGCCATGGCGCCCCGTGTCCACCTAGAGATCTCCTCCCCTACACACCCGGCAGGCGCCTGGGGAACAACCGCAGCCACGCCGGGCAAGGGGCGTCTGGAGGGCTCCTGTCCTGGTTTTCGTGCTGACCGAGGACAGCGACGGTCCCAACGCTGTTTACCCCTCCTCCTCCCAGACCCTAGCCAAACGCTGCCATGCGGCCGGGCAAGCGGCAGGCCCACCGACGAGCGTTCCAGAGGAGGCCACCAAAACACGTCTGAGAAGAACCTGTCCACGCCCCCTAAGTGCTGACAGAAGCAGTGGGGTTCCCGTTCCGTGGAGGGAAGAGCAGGGTTTGGGGGCTGTCATTACCATTTACCTCCTTTTAGCTTTTTTATTTCTAAATAACTCCCAACGGGTATGACAAACCCCTAAACTGCCCCCCATTCCATGCCAAAGACAAATTACTTCAGTAAAAGTTTCTCTCTTGGATGTAAACCCTCTGGGGAGCAGGGGCAGATGCCTGTGCCTCGCTCTGGCCCTGCGCTGCATGCTCCAGGAGCGGCAGGCAGCAGCAACCTCCAGGCCTCACGGCCTCCTGGGTGTCTGCCGTCTGCGCCCACACACTGCGGCTGAAAGAAGCCGGCCGGTTTCTACCGCGGGGCCTACCGGCTGGCAGCCCACCCTACCCGTACAGCCGCTGCTGGTGGGAACACCGGAGGACGGTGCGAAGCAAGGAGAGCGCTGTCCCCTGAACTTCAACTCTGTCTCCAGTCAAGGCCCAGAGCTCAGTCCCGGCCTGGAGGGCGCCCCATCGTCCCTCCCTCCCCGACCTCCCGGCTCTGCCCCGCCGCCCTCAGCCTTGCAGCTCCACGCCCAGGCACCTCCGTCCCCACAACTCCACTCTGAGTCTATTTGGTCGCTGGATTTCAAGCGTTGGTCATTTGTTTCAAGGAGGGCTCGCAGGTCCACACAACCTGAGCTTCTGGGGCGAGAGCGGCTGCCTGTGATGCTGACACTGAGAGAACGAGGCTCCCCGCACACCCCTCAGCAATCTTCCTGCTGCAGGCTCTCTTCTCCACCTTGGGTTCCGCCCCTCCAGGCTGTGTCTCGGCACACACCCTTCTGTGTCCTTTCAACCTGCAGTGCAATCCACCCTTTACTTCAGGGAAGTGTTCTGGAATTATCTGAACACTTTCAGAGATTACCTCTATTTCACATTCCACTCATCCAACAGGTATTTACTGAGCGCTTACTATATACCAGGCATTGTTCAAAATGCTAGAAAGAAGGCAACAGTCACAGTGAGCAAAAGCTCTGACCCCAGGGAGCTTGCTTCTGAAAGCAGAGACCGGCAACCCGCAGCCAGGTTAACTGTGCACCGGGCAGGGGCGGGGCTGGAGGAGGGGGTCAGGACCCTGAGGCACAGCTGCCCCCTGACTGGCTCCAACCTCCAGCCCCGCCTGCCCCTCCGGCCCACTCTGATCATACCACGTCTTTCTCCCACCTCGGTGACTTGATTCTCGGGGCACCCGCCATGTTCTCTGCGTCTTCCGGTTCACAGGTGTGTAACGGTGTCACCTTGGTTCTCCACGTGCTTCCAATCAGCTCCGCCACCCCTCCCCTGTGCTCGTGCTACTGTGGGTCCACCACCTCTGAGCTCTCACATTCGGGACTGCTTTTTCCATCAGGCAGTTCCGTGACCTCTCTTCCAGCCTGGCTCCTCCGTCTGACTGGTGTGACACCCCGGTGGCACTCCTCCAGGCCTGCAGCCACACATCCGACACTCCCCGGGCCTGTGGCCACCCTGCCACTGCACTGCTTCTTGCTCACGGCCAAGGTGCTCTGTCTGGCACAGCTGCCACCTCGGGCTGATCATTCTCTGTGCACCGTAGGGGGTGTAGCTGCATGCCTGGCCTCCACCCATGAGATGCCAGGAAAACACCCTTTGTGGTGACAACCAAACGTGCTGGGGCAACACCACTCATTGAGAACCAGGCGTCTACACCCACGTGCTCTGGTGAGGTGTGGGGCGCTTCCCGACAGCCTCCCAGCCTCTCCACTGCGCTGTCTGAGGGTCATTCCCACTCCCCCGCGGCCCCACCCCCCGCGGCCAGAGGAGCTGGAGTTGCCGAGTCCTGCTCCACCTGCTCGCTGGTTGTCCCAGAGAACCCAGTCCCCTGAGTCCTGACGAGCCCCCTGGACTGGGACCCTATTCAGCCAGCCGTGCTGCCCAGGTGTGGGCTGTGTCACCTTCCCAAGGTGCAGCGCGTCCTGGAACAGGAGGGGGGCCCGCCTCCGCCACGCCCCGTGGCCCAGCCCGGCACAGCTGGAAACTCTTCCAGACCTGCCTGCTCAGCCCCACTCAGCTCCCCTCCAGATGGGACAGGGTGGGGGTGTGGGGTGCTGGGAAGTCTCAGGATTGGGGTGTGTGAACGCTTCTGCGAAAGGGCGAGAAGGGGCCCCGTGCCCGCAGGACGGCCGCGCTCCCTCTGCCTGGACGGAAGGTTCACCTGGCCTCCCCGTCTCCCCACCACGTACGACGTGAGACGGGGAGGTTAGCTCACTCCATAAATCCTTCAGCAGTCACACAGCTGATCTGTTTAACGTGAGAGATGGCCACAGTCTCAGCAGCAGGGCACCGGACACATACCCGGCTACGAGGATCTTAGGGATCTCCCCCGCGAACGCCTCGGCCATCTCCCGGCTGCCCACGTTGGCGATGCAGTGCAGGGCCAGGCCCGTGAAGGTGGGGTTGCGGCTGCCCAGGTCGTTCTTGACGGCGTTGTTGACCAGGCGGATCAGCTCCGAGTTGGAGTTCACCAGCACCGAGATGAACAGGTAGCCCTGGGTTCCAGAGGGGCGAGAGAGCACAGCGCTCGTGACAAGCCGAGTGCCTCAGACAACGGGCAGACGTGCTCGGCCGTCGGCAAGCCCCAGCACCATCTCATCTGCTCGGGGCGCTGCGGCCGTCAGGCCACGGGGGACCCAGCTGCCTTCTGCTGAAAATGCCAGTTCTGTCCCCGGATTCCGCTGTGAACGATTCTGTGGGACGCACCCAAGAGGCACTGTCCCCAGCGGCATCAGACACCTTGGTGCCCCCCATCCCACTCACTCATCCATGGGCACCTGTGCTCAGCACGGCCTGAAAAGGATGGAAAGGCCCCACCTCAGCTGGAATGGGGCCACTACGGCGATTTCCAGCAACCCGGCCGACTGCCGCTGTCCCCTCTCTCCACTCTGTCTCCGGGCCCCAGCTTCCGCTTACCACCAGGCCCAATTCCAGCCCCTTGTCACCCCCGCTGTCCACGCCCTCCCCACGCAGGGACACGCTGACCTCTCAGCCCCCGTCGGTCTCAGGAGGAGCTCACCGTCTTCCCTCCCGCGTGCGCGCCTTGACTGGTGCCGCGGCTCTGTCCGCCCTGGTCCCCGGTGCCCCCTTGGCCTCAGTCTCATCTCAGGATGCCCCCCGGAAGCCCCCCCTATTAGCCACCCGCTTCTCAGCGTCTGGAGGGTTCTACACGCCTCTTTCACTGGGCACTGCCCACAGCTCTATTCTCTTGTGTACAGGGCTGTCTGATGCCATCTCCCCCCTGGAACAGAGCAGGGTCCACATCTGCTTATGGTCATATGTCTCCAGGGACCCCCAGCACACTGCTGGGTCCGTGGCAGACACTCGATAAATTCCTGTTGAGTAAATACCAATACTTAACAGAACTCCTGGGGCATCTAGGGTATTTTTTCACTTTCTGTAAGTTAAATTTTTGGACAAGAGGAAAATGTTATTTTGTAACACTCAAGAAAACACACAAATAAGGTTACTCCAAGAGAATGCAGGGCTACAATTACAAAGCCTGGGGTGGGCAGGGCCCAGGCACTGGGCCAGCTGGGAGCAAGGCGAGGCCCGCCACCTGCGCTTGGCTCTTAAACCACGTGGGTGTGGGGCCTGGTTCAGAAACAGGCAGTGGCCGGAGGGGCCACTGGGTGAACTCATCTGTGACACGCGTCAGCAAGGCACTGAGGAAATGCTCTTCCCTGCCCTCTAAGGCGGACCCAGGGGAAACGGCACCCCTCGCGTCGAACAGGGGTTTGGTGCAGCTCCCACTGGAACCCACGGGAAATCCCCAGACTAGATGGAAGGTGCAGAGAAAAAGCAGGACACTAAACGGCCATCTGATGAGAAGAATCCCCCGCCCCGCGCACTCACGATCTGCTTCTCGGTGTATCTGTTGGAGCTGAGCAGGTTCACGGCCTCCATGTGCCCGAAGTCGATGTCGTGGCCCAGCAGGAAGATGAAGAGCAGCTTGCACACATACTTCTTCTTGCTGTAGCCGTCCAGGGCCTTGTCGCCTGCGGAATGGAGGCGGGGGCAGGGCAGAAACAAGAGAGCGGGACATGAGGGGCCGGCCTCCAGGAGGCCAGTGTCGTGAGCGCGCGGTGTTGCTAAACCAGGCGCCGCACGTCGGAATCCTAATGTCCGGCTTCCCTGACGAAACAGAAGCCGGAACCCCTGCCTTCCCAAGACGGCCCCAGGGCCTCATTCCCACTGGCCACAACCTTGCCGGGGCCGCCCTGTCTTAACCAGCAACTTAATCTTTTAAACATGTTTATTAATTTAGCCAGGCGAACACATTCTAAATAATCTTCCATTACACCCAGTTTTAGAACAAATCACCCACCCTAAAAGGACCAGAAGGGCTTCTGTGTCTTCACCCTAATCACAGCGCGACTACGCCTCCCACAGGAGATCACGGCAAGGCACCTTCAAGACGTGTCGCTGGCAGAGTATAAGATGCCATTTTAAAAAGGACCACTAAACCCTGCCATTTTAAATACCAGAGGTTCTTATTTCCCCTGAGAAGTGTAAAACGCTCCTTAGCAGATTACAAAGATGACAGCCAGAAAGGCTGCCGTCTTCCGAGCTGGGCATCACAGTGACGCCACTGCCACACTGTCAAGGGCCGGACATGGGAGCCAGGAAGACAATGACAGCAACGCTCCTCATGGTACGGGGGTCAGGTCACTCGTGCTCCAGGGACAAGCGCTGGCCGGCCTCAAAGCGTTGTCTAGAAGAAAGAGCCACCCCACCAAGATTCCCCAGGGTGACAGTGATCACGAGTCGGCCAGCCAGCTGGACACCTGGCACTGGGGAGCTCTGAGAAACCCTCCCTCCTTCTGAGCAGCAGACCGGCATATGATTCAATGACCAAACAACATAATGTCAGACCAGGTCGGGCTCCCACCCCCACCCCCACTCGCTCATCTGCCCGCTGCACCCGAGGAGCCCAGCTCTGTCACTTCCTGGCTGGGACCCGTCCCCGTCTCCGTGGGAAAGCATCTGCAGACGCAGGACACGCAGCCCACGGCAAGCAGCAGCCCCCATCTCCTACCCGCCCGGCCACCCCTCAAGGACCAGCCTGAATTCCATCACCTCTGAAAGCCTCCTTTGACAAGCAAGCCAAGAGTGCCGCCCCCTCCTCTCACCCCCTGGAGAGTGGTCCCTGCCACTCAGAGCCCAGGGAACAGCCAGCCAGACTGTGTGCTGGATGCTGCCTGGAGGCCAAAGGGGCTTTCTCTGCTGCTTCAGGACATGGACCCAGCGTCCCTCCCACAGCCCTGCCCAACGCTGGGAGACTTACAGACGCACACACTTGAAAGCCAAGCACACAAGAAGGTGAGGGCCACAGCGCAGGCAAGGACAGTCAAGGGTCTCGGCCCCGGTGCTGCCGCGACACGGGATAAGAGCCAGTGTCTCTAGGGAAACGCGTCTGAGCCCTGGTGACCGAATCCTTCTGGAGGACTTTTGACTGTGATCCTTTTTCACCCTTTCTCTCACTGAGACTGGCGTTCAACCCTGACCCTAACCCTCAACGAGTATCTTCTTATGTTCAAAGAAGTAAAAAGACTAAGATGCCAAGGATGGACAAGGAGGGCGCCCCTGTCGTCTTCTGGAGCTCAGTTAAAACACACTGCGGGCTGTGAGATGCTTCAGAACTGCTGGCACCAGGGTATTAACTCTTCCCTCCCCAGCATCCCCACAGACCTGGGGTATCTTCTTCATTCTCCATAGCACTTAACTGAATTCAACTGTTAAAAAAGGGAAATGCAAATTAAAACCACAGTAAGGTGTCACTGCACACCCACTAGAAACACCAAGATTTAAAAGATTAACCATACCACGTGCTGGTAAGAACGTGGAGGGACTGGGAACTCACACACGGCTGGCGGGGGCACAAAATGATGCAGCCACTCTGGAAAACGTGTGGCAGGTTCTTAAAAGGTTAAACATCCACCACCCACGCGGCCCGGCCACTCCATCCCCAGGTACCTTCCCAATGGGAACGACACCAGGCGTCCACACAAGGCCCGCACACCAGGACTCACAGCAGCTCCACGCCTAGCCGTCAGCACAGGAACAAACCCAGACGCCCACCCTGGTGAGCCAGCACACCGTGAGGCAACCCACCACGACGCGGGCAAACCCCAAACGCAAACGTAAGTCACAGCAAGCAGACCAGAGGCCTCACACTGCCCGATTCCCTTCATGTGAAATTTCTAGGAAGAGCAGAAGTGCGGTGACAGAAGGAAGACCAGGGGCCATGTCCTCCCTCAGTGGTCGACAGCGCACATGAGGGCATGGCCCGGCTCTGTCAAGGGCAAGGCTTTCACACGGGCACTGCCCTGAGGCCCCGGGCCCTGCCCGAGCATCACCACCTCTGTGTGTCTGCCGCCAAGGACTCCACCAGATGCCATGGCCACCAGCAGCCTGTACACTCACCTGCACGCCCACCTCACCTTTCCTCCATCTGTGTCCAGGACCATTTGTCTCTGGTCCAAAGCACATCCTTTAGACTCTCCTTCAGCACAGGCCTTCTGATGGGAAACTCTCCTTTTTTGTCTGGCAAAGGTCTTTTTTAGCTTCATTCTTTTTTTTCTTTTTTTGCAGTACGCGGGCCTCTCACTGCTGTGGCCTCTCCCGTTGTGGAGCACAGGCTCCGGACGCGCAGGCTCAGCAGCCATGGCTCACGGGCCCAGCCGCTCCGCGGCATGGGGGATCTTCCCGGACCGAGGCATGAACCCGTGTCCCTTGCATCAGCAGGCGGACTCTCAAGCACTGCGCCACCAGGGAAGCCCCTTAGCTTCATTCTTAAAGGACATTGTTAGCCAGCTGTTACTGTCCAGCACTTTGGGACCATCCTCCGCTCCGCTGCCCCCATCCCTGTGACAAGTCGGCTTCCACAAGGACCCTGTGAAGACGGCCCATCTCTTCCCCCTCTGGCAACTTCAAAGATTTCCTGTCTTGGGTTTCTGCATTTTCACAATAGTGCGTCTAGGTGTAGATTTCTTCTTATTTATTTATTGTAACTGTGCTCATTGAGTCTGAGGTTTAGTGCATTTCATGAACTCTGGAAAGCTCTGTCACACCAGCTCCCCTTCCCTCCCAGGAGGTCACTTAACCCTGCAGGCCTTTGAACCGCGCGCCTGTGTCTCTCACCCACCCTGCTGCTTTGCATTCGGGACGGGCTGTTTCCTCACCCATCTTTCAGAACGTGCCTGTGGCTATATCCACCCGAGTTCTTCATTTCAGTTCTGCATCTTTCGGTTCTAGGATTTCCATTTGGTCTTATTTCAAAATCTGCTATGGCACTTTTTATACTTCCCAAGCTTCCCACTGAAATTTTCAAGTTCGTCTTTTATTTCTTTAAAAACAGTAAACCTAGTTCTTCATTGTAATCTGAATCTGGTCTCGGAGGCCTCCGTGATTCTGTTTCTGTTTTCTCTGCTGGTTCTTGCTGTGCAGTCTTGATTCTTTGTGTGCCTCATTATCTGTGACTAGGTGCTGGACAACATCCTTGAGAAGTTACCTGGAGGAATCACTCAGCCTGTGATGGTAACCTCTTCCTCCAGAGGACTGCGTGTGAAGTCCCGCTGCAGGCCTGGGGCAGGACGGGCTCACTCCCGGGTCACTCCTGCCCTAAGGGCAGCCGCCTTTAGGGCCTCAGTTTAAAATGGAAGAAGGCCTCACACTGGGGGCTCTGGGATGACCCTCCTCCTAGACCCCAGCTGCTCAACCTCAGCACTGGGCCTCCTCAGGCCAGGTGGTTCTGGGGGGCTGTCCTCTGTGCAGTGGGGTGTCCGGCGGCCTCCCTGGCCTCCACCCACTAGATGGCAGTAGCACGCCCATCCCCAGCCCCGATGGCCTTTGTCCCCTGGGGTCAAAATCACCCCGACTGACAACCGCCCCTCTAGACACTGAAGGTCACCCAAACCAGGCTCTGTTTCAGGGCTGCTCCTCTGGGGTTAGCAAACTCCCTCCCAGCACAGAGAGATGAGTGCTCTGCTTGCTTTTGTGGGCCAGGAGTTCTCTTCTCTTCTTGCTCTGTGATGCTTTCAAGATTGTTTTAATACTGTCTCTTTTTAAGCCACTTCCAGTGGAAGAGTTGGTTGAGATGTGCGCTAGCCGATGTGGCGGCTTCGGCCACATGGGGCTACTGAGTACTTGGCCTGCACTGGTCTGAACTGCATGTGTTCCACGTGGTACCTTCCAAAGACTGGGCATGAAAAACATGTAAAACATCTCAATAACCTTTGCTACTGACTACATGCTGCAATGATAATATTTTAGGTACACTAAATCAAATAAAATATATTAAATGTAGCTTCATCTGCTTCTTCTTACTCTTTTCTAATGTTGCTACCAGCCGATTGAGAGTTCAGCACGTGCCCGTGTTTCCGGTGGACAGCACGGATGGAGAAGTGCAAGTGCAGCCCCCAGAGCATATACTCCTGAGAACAAGGAGTAGGTTTTCCCTTGTCTGCTGCCACTCAGGGCACACACGCTCCATAAATGCCAACTGGTTAACAGAGAAGAGCGAGCCTCCTTCCCTACCCAGAAGGGCTCAGCTGAGACAGGCTCGGGGGCAGAAGAAACTACAGAAGTCTTGTTTGTCCCCAGATATTTAAAGACAGTTTGAAGATTCACCCTCTTCTAACCACATGGTGAACATCTCTTAGGCACTGCGTTCCTCCCCAGGAATGCGCCTGTGTTTCCACACACACGCACACAGTTGCAGCAGCAGACATCATCCACCCCTTTGACGAAGGCCTGGAGGTGCCAGGAGTGGGTCAGCTCTGTCGGGGTCAGGATCTGCCCGCCTCGGCTTACGAGCCATGGCCAAGCGACGTCCCCAGCCCATGCCAGACCCTCTACCAGACAGTCTGCACGCCGAAGCTCCCTCGAGGGCTGGTGACAACGCTGACAGACCAACGCCTCTAACTGCGGCCTCCTCTGCCCCCAGCCAACCTGCTTCCTCTGTTTATATTCCGCGGTGTCACTCTCTCGTCAATCTTCCGTCCTCCAACCCCATCACAGGGTCTGCTTCACAGAGAACCCAGCCTGAGGCCATCAGCACCCCATTTAAAGGCGCAGAGGGGTAAGTCACTCAACAGGGTAACCCAGCTAGTAACTGGCTATCAGAGCAAGTGCGAGCTGGGGGTAGTCAGGGCAGCCTAGCTCTCATCACCACATTATACGCTCCCTTTTAGGAAGTAGTGGACGTTCCAGACCCCTCATCAGAGAAGATATACAGATGGCAAATGAACACATGAAAGAATGCTCCACACCACGTGTCATCAGGGAAACGCATATGATAAAATAGCAACGAGATACCTCTACTACCATCGCAACAGCTCAGATCCAGACACCGACAACACCAAATGCAGTGAGGACGTGGGGCACAGGGACCCTCACCCGGCTCCGGTGGGGCTGCGAATGGCGCAGCCACTGTGGGGGACAGCTGGGCGGTTTCTTACAAAACTACACATACCCTCACCACGTGATGGGCAATCATGCTCCTTGGTATTTACCCAAAGGAGTTGAAAACTTATGTCCACACTAAAACCTGCACACTGATGTTTTTAGCAATTTTATCATAATTGCCAAAACTTGAGAACAACCAAGACGTCCTTCAATAGGTGGATGGATAAAGAAACTGGTACATTGGACGGTGGCATATTATCCAGCTAAAAAGAAATGAGCTGTCAGACCACTAAAAGACAGGAAGGAACCTTAAATGTGTATAACTAAGTGAAAGAAGGCAACGGGGAAAGGCCATATAACCATATGCTTCGAACTCTATGACATTCTGGAAAAGGTAAAACCACCACGACAGTAAAGAGATTAGTGGTTGCCAGGGGTCGAAGGGAGGGAGAGATGAATAGGAGAGCAAAGAGGATTCTTAGGGCAGTGAAAGTGCTCTGTGTGAGACTATAACGCTGGGCACTGTCAGGATACGTCCGTCCACACGCACAGAATGCACAGCAAGAATGAACCCTAACGTGAGGTATCGATTCGGGCTGACGATGACGTGCCCATGTAGGTTCACTGTGACCAATGAACCGCTCTGGTAGGGAAGCAGATAATGGGGAGGCTGTGCATGTGTGGGGACAGGACGGGTACAAGAAATCTCTGTACCTTCCTCTCAATTTTGCTGGGAACCTAAAACTGCTCTACAAAAAGTTAAGTCTAAATTTAAAAAAATTTTTTAAGCAATGAAAGTTATAGACAACCCCTCACATACACACACACACACACACACACACACACACAAATAAATATAACCAAACCATTTCACATACGATTTCAGAGTTTCACAGACCTTCTTAGCGGATCCTTGGGCCTGGTTAACAGTAAAGCATAACACCTTCCGAGGGCTCAGCAGGGGATACATGTTGGTAACAACTCAAATTCCACGAGTGTTCGCATCATCTGATCACACAGGATGTCCATTCTCAAACCCTGAAAAAGCTCCGACCCCAGAAATCCTGTCTTCTCCTGCCCCAAGTCCCCTGGGTCTTGGTCCTGGCCCCCTCCTCTACTCATTTTTTCTGGGCAATTTCAGCCACTCCCGTGGCTAACGTCTGCTCAGAGACTTGAACGAGGTCTCAAATCTGTAAAACTCAACTGAAAAATTAAGGCTTAAGGGATTAACCGGTCTTTCATAAACATGTCCCAAGACTGAAAATCTACACTTGACAATTCCTCAAAATGAGGATGCTCAGGGGAGGTGTCCGCCCCAAAACCTGGCTCGCAGAGAGGCTGTCTCCCTGAGTGGGTTAGACAACATGGTGCGTTATTCACTAACGCAGAGGAAGACACGTCCACGTTGGAAGAGCTCAGGTGACCGGGCAGGACTTCTACGCAGAGCAGTTCCCCACCCGAGACGCACACTGTATCAGGTCCACTGGCTCACGAGCTCCCGCACCCTGCGGAGCAGAGTCCAGGGCTGGGGGTGGGGAGACAGCTGCTCTAGACAAGCATCCTTCCAGCTCCAGGAAAAGCCTGGTCACAGGAGGGGACCCGCTATCTGATCAATTCTACACAAACCATCAAACGACTCCAGAATAACCACTGGCTTGACTTTAAACACCAACAAAGCCAGGACAGTAACTGTACTGAGACCTTAACTTTGGTTTGAAGTGAAAAAAAATAAAGATGAGATTAAGTCCCTACTTTATAAAATTTACAAAAGAACATCTCATGACAAAGATTAAACACTTACCTTTAAACTTTGATCTAATGTTTGCCAGCTCTTTGTTTATTCTCTTTATTTCTGCTTCTTTACTTTTGCCTAAAAAAAGAGAACACAAATGCATCTTGCTTTAAACTGATCTCTAAACAAACACCCACTCCCTGACAAAACTGACACATCAGAATTAAATGCAGAATCACGGCTCTTAGGATCCCAAGGAAAGAAGCAACCGGCCTCCACCTGAAGCCAGGCAGGAGGTGGGTGAGGCAGAAGCCGGGCTCTGACACAGTCTGGTGCGGCTGCTCCCCATCAGGACCGGCAAGTCCACGAAGCCCCCGGGAGAGAGGGGTGTTGCCACCCCACATCACATGTTTAGCTCTGCCTTTTCGCCACCGTCGTGGACCTGGAAACTCTCAAAGCAGTGCTAGCTATCATCAGCAGCTAATAGTTTACTCCTAAAATTGACTTTTACTGCCACAGATAATTTTAAAAATTATAAAGGTTTAACTACTGTAGGCTTCGAATTTTCTTTCTTTATGAAATGCACCAACCTACAAAATCTGATAGGTCCACTTTTTTTTTTTTTTATGCGTTACGCGGGCCTCTCACTGTTGTGGCCTCTCCCGTTGCGGAGGACAGGCTCCGGACGCGCAGGCTCAGCGGCCATGGCTCACGGGCCCAGCCGCTCCGCGGCACGTGGGATCTTCCCAGACCGGGGCACGAACCCGTGTCCCCCGCATCGGCAGGCGGACTCTCAACCACTGCGCCACCAGGGAAGCCCTAGGTCCACTTTTATAATATCCAATGAAGTTTGGGAATCATCCAATATATTAAAAAAGGATGGAAGGTACATTAAAGAAACACATGACAGTCCCACTTCCCCTACATCCTGCATCTAGTGCTAAATCGGCCTTCCTTCAAAAAGCGTCGGCATGTGTGTTCAGCTTCAGTCCACCTTGACTAGGTGTGGAAACAGGCCTAGAGAGCAGAGACGACTTTTCCAGGGCCACACATCCTAACAAGAACTGTAAACATATAAGAAGCCATTCGTCACACAGGGCAGGTGAGTTGTATCGTCACACAGGGCAGGTGAGTTGTAAGTTCGCACTTGAGTAAATTTCCATCGCTTCTGGCAAGCAGGAATTAAGTTCACTATTAAAGGCCCTCCCCAGGCTAGTCCCTGGCTCGGTGACTCTATTCCCAGGGGAAGGAAAGGCTGCCACAGCAACCGCCCGCACTGGAGCACTGCCAGGCTGGGGCCTCACAGGTGCCCACACGCTGGGCTCACCAGGCCGTCCTGCAGACTCGCTGCCCACCCGCCCAGTCTCCGTCACTGCCACTCTTGGAGCTTATCTCACCTCGCAGTGAGGCAGCCTCCCACTCCCCAGGGCACTCCCACAGCACCAGTTATCTTTCACGACTAACTCGCTAATAAGCAGGGTTTAACATCTGCCTGAGTGTAACGGAACCCTCCTTTGAGCCACTCCTACCCTAGAAAGCCCCTGGCCCAGACAGGGCACAGAGGCAGGCTACCCCCGAGATGCTGTTCAAGGTGCCAGGACTTAGGTTAAAACAACACATCCTGCCCTCAGGAGCTGCCGTTCCAAGTGGGGGGGAGGGGGGGTTGCAGAACTTTAACAAAACAAGCCCGGCAGGCGGATCTGGGGAACCAGGGGGGATCAGGGGGTCAGGGAGGGGATCCTGACCCTCCTTCTCAGCCCTGAGTGCACTGCGGGGAGGCAGCTCCCAGCTGTGCCAGCTTCATCATCTGGAAGAGGTGCCCCAAGAACCCAAGGGGGCACCATGTAGAGCAGCGGGCCTGATGCCCCGGAGCGGCAGGTTAAGGGCAAATTTTTTCTTAAGTTTTCCTGAAAAAGTAACACCTTTGCTGAAGTAGGCTTTTCTGACCTGACTGAAAGGGCCACGAAAACAAGGTCATGGGCACCTTCTGCCCACAGCCTGGCTTGAGTGTGGACAGAGCACGGCGCACTCTGGGGCCCACGTGTGTGTGCAAGTGTGCGTGCCTGCGTGTATGCATTTGTGTGCGCGTGTGCTTCTCACAAGGGTGCAGGAACCTGTGTGTCTGTGCTGCTCTCCGGTACTCGCACTTTGCTCTACCCGCCCACGCCCAAGGGAAACAGAGACCCCTGCATGGCAGGAACTTGTGTTGTTCAGAGTCAAGACGGGTCAGAACCAGAGCAGAAATCATAAAAAGATTAGGAGGTACTGGATAGGGGGCAACATGCTAAACAAACTACGGGGATCTATAGCTACTACCCCAGACGGGTAAATCACAAAATAAAACCAAAAGCATGTAGTTTGGAGTTTAGGTGTAGCCAGCAGAAGAAACAGAAGCGAATGGATGCTGCACTCCCTCCGGGCAACAAGACCGGGGCTGGGGCAAGAAGCTAGGGCTTTCCAGCCAAAGCTGTTTTAAAATCAGCCAATTTATAGCAAACACACACACACTTGTTTCAATCAGGGGAGGTCAGGCTCCTCCAGAGGAGAGGCACAAGGGTCCAAGGACAAAAGCAGACTCTGATTCACTCTGCAACCAAGGGGAAATTACTCCGCATCTCTGAGCACAGTTCCCTCAAAAGGGAAACTACTAAAAGCCACAAGACCTCACAGCAATACACCTGGGCAAGGGGAGGTAGAAGGGAGAGCCCCAAAGAGACCCTGGGGACTACACGGGGCGGAGCGTGACCGGGGGCTGGCACAGTGACGAGGGACAGGGAGGGCCACAGAGACCGGTGGACAGGGCCCAGGAAAGCCTGGAAGCACCGCCTGGTGAAGACGGTGGAGGAGGGAGTCTGTGCGACAGGAAAGCCACCTTGGACCTTGCCCCCCAACCCTGCCACAGCCCAGAGGACGAACTCCACGTAAGACAAGCAAGTTACACTCCACACAGAGACGACAAGGAAGGGGAGAAAGAGTAAAACAACACCCGGCAGACAGGCAGCGCACAGACCACAGCAACACTGGAGCCTCTATCTCCAAACAAGCTGGAGAACAGTAAGAAAAACAGGGAAGACACTTAAAAACCCACAGAAAAACTCAGACGTTAGTTAAGAGAAACCAGGTAAATTAGAAATTTAAAAAATCGTTTCAAAAATGAAGAATAAGAGGGACTTCCCTGGTGGTCCAGTGGTTAGGACTCTGCGCTCTCACTACTAAGGGCCCAGGTTCAATCCCTGGTCGGAGAACTAAGATCCCACAAGTTGCGTGGCACATCAAAAAAAAAAAAAATGAGGAATAAGAAACAGAAGGAGGGCTCCCCTGGTGGCTCAGTCATTAAGAATCCACCTGCCAATGCAGGGGACACGGGTTCGAGCCCTGGTCCGGGAAGATCCCACATGCCGCAGAGCAACTAAGCCCGTGCGCCACAACTACTGAACCTGCACTCTAGAGCTCGCAAGCCACAACTACTGAGCCCGTGTGCCGCAACTACTGAAGCCCACGTGCCTAGAGCCTGTGCTCCACAACAAGAGAAGCCACCGCAATGAGAAGCCCGCACACAAGAGTAGCCCCCGCTCGCCGCAGCTAGAGAAAAAACCCGCGCGCAGCAACGAAGACCCAATGCAGCCAAAAATAAATAAATTTTTAAAATAAATAAATTAAGAAACGGAACAGAAGAACAAATATACACAACAGAGGTCTGGAGAGAAACAGAAGATGAAAAGAATGAAAAGAAACAAAATGAGTTAAAGCAAAAAGAAATGAATAAAGAGATAAAGGATACAGGAGAAAGTAGCAAATACTGAAAATGGACAAAGATGCAGCTTATGGACAGTAAGAGTTCCTGAGGAAGACAGCCAACTGGGCAGTGGAACGGCCTAAAGCGCGCCATTTGAAAAAGCTTTCCTGAAATTAAACCAAGTAAATAAAAGATTTAAAACCACATAAAAAACCACACCACATACCTGGGAACACCGACCCCAAATAACACACACCAAAACATATTCTAATAAAACCATTGGACTTTAAAGAAAAAAAAAAAATCCTGGGAATTCCCTGGCAGTCCAGTGGTTAGGGCTCTGCACTCTCACTGCCAAGGTCCAGGTTCAATCCCTGGACGGGGATCTAAGATCCCACAAGCCACACAGCACGGCCGAAAAAAAGAAGAAGAAAGAACTCTTTTGAACATCTGGGGAAAAAAGCAGCTGATACAAGGAAGAAAATCAGGCTTCCTCAAACCTCAGACTCGGGCAGGCTCAGGTGTGGGCTGGACACCTGGTCCACTGACTGGACTGAGTGCCCTCATCACACAGGGAAACAAGACCTCGGGGGCCAAGGACACAAGCCCACAAACGCTGGCCCTTGCTGGCTGGTGGTGGTGCTCCCACCCGACGGGGCAAGGCTGTGCCTGAGCGGCAGCCCTGGGAACACCCTTGGGAATTGCTCCAGTTCCCACACTCCTGTCCAAGGTGAGGCTTTAAAGAAAGTCGAGTATGGCCGTGGGGGACTGACACCACACACAGATCAACGCGTTCAAATCAAACTTATGCCCAAAATTTACCGAACTGCCATCCTCCTCCAGGTGGTGAGGACACCTGGGAGAAACGCACGCGCTGGGGCCCTGGGGGCCTTCCCCACCCCCAGTTCATGCTCACTCAAGCTGCACTTCCCTCCCGACAGAAGCCCAGCCACCCCACACTGCTGGCAGCAGATGTAGCGATAAATCCGATCTTTCTAGATGCAGCATCAGCTCTGGGAGAACGGGAGAGGTCACTGCCCTACCCTGACTTCTGAAGCCCATTCTAACAGGGTGAAGCATCGGCCAGTGTAGCTGGGACGCGGTGACAAGCCTCGCCATGCCTGCAGCTTGATCTCCGTTCCACAGTGAAGAGGTTCTGGTCTCTGCCACCCTGTGCTGTCTCCACCTAAAACGCAGCAGGTCTGTCAGCCACAGAAAATACCAAGCTTCTAACAGGCAATTCCCACAGTGGATGTCGGCGCTCTGGTAGCTAATGAGTAACCTAGACTGTCCCACAACCACTGCCAAAAACAAGCTACAATTTGCGTCCAGTAAATAGCAAAGAACGCACTCTAGGGGGACAAGCTTTGAAAAAAGCCCTTGGATTTCTAGAATTACCGCCCCTGGTCGTTCTTCCGGAATAACATGCTGGTTGACGATTTCTTCTTGCCTGCAAGCTGAGCTCATCAACTGACAGTGCTAGTGTTCTGGGAACAGCCTGATTCCAGACAAAGAGCACAGGGGCCTATCACAGCTTATTATAACTAACACACCAAACCGCCAAAATCGCACGGCAGGAAGTCTGAAATTTACAATAAAATTTGGTCGAAATAAAGTTTAGTCTCTATGTAAAATGATTTCACTGAGTAAGCCAAAAGCTCAAAATTGAGCAAACAAAAGCCTATTTTTGAAGGACGGTATCACTGTTAAAATGATACTGAAGGCGGTCAGCACAGCAGGAAGCAGAGCGAACTCTGGAAGCAAGCCTGCCCTGGAATGCCATTCCATGTGCCCAGGCCAGCAACCTAACCTCGCTGAGCCTCAGTTCTCCTTCGTCACATGAGGCACCACAAAGTGCTGTGATGAGGGCTGCACAGATGACCATCAAAAAGCACACACAGGGCTTCCCCGGTGGCGCAGTGGCTGAGAGTCCGCCTGCCGATGCAGGGGACGCGGGTTCGTGCCCCGGTCCGGGAGGATCCCACGTGCCGCGGAGCAGCTGGGCCCGTGAGCCATGGCCGCTGAGCCTGCGCGTCCGGAGCCTGTGCTCCGCAACGGGAGAGGCCACAGCGGTGAGAGGCCCGTGTACCGCAAAAAAAAAAAAAAAAGCATACACAGAGCAGCCGCCTGCCCACGGGAGACTGTCATGAACATCATCAGGACTATTCTCTATGTTTTCTCTTTATTTGTGCACAGGAAGGATGGGCCTCCAAGCAGAAAGCCTCAACAACAGCAGACTGGAACAAAAGATTTCAAAGAAATTAAAAGTTGCTATGCCACAGAAGATAAAACCACGTTTGACCCTGACAAATGTTAACAGGTATATCTTATTTTAACAGCTTTAGTATGATATAATTCACGTATCAAACCATTCACTCATTTAAAGCATGTAACTCAATGACTTTGAGTATATTCAGAGTTCTGCATCCATCACCACTATCTAATTCTGGAAAATTTTCATCTCCCCCAAAAGAAACACCACACCCAACAGCAGTCATGCACCAACACCTCCCTCCTCAGCCCCTAATCTCCTTTCCACCTCCACAGACTTACCTCCTCTAAACATTTCATATAAATACAATCTTTATATGTTCTTTTGTGATTGGCTTCTTTCACCACTTACAAAAGATAGCGTGATTTTTTTTTAATATTTATTTATTTATTTGGCTGCGTGGGGTCTTAGTTGCCACATTCGGGGTCTTAGTTGCCACATTCGGGATCTTCATTGCCGTGTGTGGGATCTTTAGTTTTGGCATTCAGGATCTTCAGTTGCGGCATGTGGGATCTAGTTCCCTGTTCAGGGATCGAGCCCGGGCCCCCTGCATTGGGAGCTCGGAGTCTTAACCACTGGACCACCAGGGAATTCCCAATGATTGTTTTCAAGATAGCATGAATCAGTACCTCATCCCTTTTCTCTGTTGAATAATATCACATTATATGGATACACCAGAGTTTGTTATCTGTCCATCACCTGATGAACTGGGGGCTCTTATGAATAATGTTGCTATGAACGTTCGTGTGCGAGTCTCTGTGTCAACGCACACTTTCATTTCTCTGGAGTGGACGGACACCTAGGAGCAGAAATGCTGGGTCGTACGACAATTCTATGTCTAACACTATGAGGAACTGACGAGATGTTTTCCCAAAAGGCAGCACCATTTTACATCACCACTATCAAAGCACGAGGGTTCCAATTTCTCCACTTGCTATTGTCCATCACTTTTATTCTAGCCATCCTAGTTAGTGTGTGTGAAGTGGGATGTCACTGTGGGTTGTTTGGTTTGTTTTTTTTTTTTTTGACTGCACCACACAGCTTGCGGGGATCTTAGTTCCCTGACCAGGGATCGAACCCAGGCCCTTAGCAGTGAAAGTGCAGAGTCCTAACCACTGGACCGCCAGGGAAGTCCCTGGTGTATTGTGATTTTATTTTCATTTATTTTTTTAATCTCCCTTGTGTTTTTACCTTTCACCCACTGGTTATTTAGGAGGGTGTTTGATTTCCACATATTTGTGAATTTCCCAAATTTCCTCCTGTTACTGATTTCTAACTTCATTCCATTGTGGTTGGCGAACACACTTCGTATGATTTCAATCTTTTTAAATTTACTGAGGCTTTTTTTTATGGCTTAACATACAGTCTATTCTGAAGAAGGTTCCATATGCACTTGAGAAAAACGTGTATATTCTGCACTTGTTGGGTGAAGCAGTCTATAGATGTCTGTTAGGTCTAGTTGACTTAGTGTTCAAGTCTTCTATTCATTGCTGATTTTCTGTCTACTTGTATCTCTTACTGAAAGCAGGGTATTGAAGTCTCCAATTATTATTGTTGAAATGTCTATTTCTCCCTTCAATTCTACATGTATTTTTTTTAATTTATTTTTATTTATTTTTGGCTGTGTTGGGTCTTCGTTGCCGTGCGCGGGCTTTCCCTAGTTGCAGCGAGCGGGGGCTACTCTTCATTTCAGTGCACGGGCTTCTCACTGCGGTGGCTTCTCTTCTTGCGGAGCGTTGGCTCTAGGCGCGCGGGCTTCAGTAGTTGCGGCACGCGGGCTCAGCAGCTGTGGCTCGCGGGCTCTAGAGCGCAGGCTCAGCAGTTGTGGCGCACGGGCTTAGTTGCTCCGCAGCATGTGGGACCTTCCTGGACCAGGGTTCGAACCTGTGTCCCCCGCATTGGCAGGTGGATTCTTAACCACTGCACCACCAGGGAAGTCCCTCTTCATGTATTTTGCTTCATGTATTTTGAGCTCTGTTATTAGGTATGAATATGTTCAGAATTGGGAATTCCCTGGTAGTCCAGTGGGTAGGACTCGTCGCTTTCACTGTCATGGGCCTGGATTCAATCCCTGGTCGGGAAACTAAGATCCCGCAAGTCTTGAGGCTTGGCCAAAAAAAAGAAAGAATTGATATATCTTCTTGAGTGCCTGACGCTTTACCACAGTAAAATGTTCTATAACTCTAATAACAATTTTTGTCTTAAAGTCTATTTTGTCTGATACTAGTATAGTCACTCCGCCTCTCTTCTGGTTACTATTTGCAAGGCACATCATTTTTCTTCCTTTCACTAGTATCTTTTGTTTGTATCTTTTGATCTATAGTGTCTTTCAAAGAAAGCATTTAGTTGGATCATGTTTTTTTTAACCCATTCTGCCAATCCTGCCTTTTAACTTGAGGGTTTAATCCATTTACATTTAAGTTAGTTTCTGATAAGGTAGGGCTTACATCTGCCACTTTGCTGTTTTCTATATATGTCTTCTGTCATGTTCCTGCATTCTTCCATCACCGTCTTCTTTTGCATTAAGAAGTATTTTTCAGTGCACCATTTCAATTCACTTGTTTCTTTTACTTTTTTTTTAGTTACTTTCCTAGTAATCGCCTGGGGATTATAATCAACACTTAACTTAAAACAATCTAGCTTGATACAAACTTAATTTTAGGGAATTCCCTGGCAGTCCAGTGGTTAGGACTTGGTGCCTTCACTGCTGTGGCCTGGGTTCAATCCCTGGTCAGGGAACTAAGATCCTGCAAGCCGTGTGGCGCACCCCAAAAACAAAAAATTTTTTTTCCTTTGTCTTTCAACAGTTTGACTATGATGTGTCTAAGTATTGATCTCCTTGAGTGTATCCTATTCGGAAGTCATCTTGGATATGTAGATTAATGTTTGTCACCAAATTTGGGGAGTTTATGTCTTCAAATATTCTTTCTGCATCTTTCTCCTACTTCTTTCTTTAAGGGACTCCAGTTATGGGTATATCAGTATACTTGATGGTGTTCCACAGGTCTCCGAGGCTCTGTTCATTTTTCTTCATTCTTTTTACTTTCTGTTCCTCAGATTGGATCTGTACTTACCTTAATAGAGATCTTAACTTAATTATATTAACAAACCTATTCCCAAATTCACTGAGTTCTTTCTTCTATCAGTTCAAATCTACTGCTGAGCCCCTCTAGTGAATTTTTCATTTTTTCATAGTTATTTTATTTTTCATAGTTATTGTATTTTCAACTCCAGAATTTCTATTTGGTGTTTTTTTAAAAATAATTTCTACCTTTTTATTGAGAGCTTCTACTTGGTGAGATATTCTCATACATTAATTATTTAGACACAGTTTCTTTTAGTTCTTAGAACATACTTACAGTAGCCAACTTAAAGTCCTTGTCTAGTATTATTAAGTCCAACATCTGGACCCTTTCAAGGATAGTTTCTATTGACTACTTTTTTCCTGTGTATAGACCATATTTTCCTGTTTCTTTGTGCATCTCACAAGTTCTTACTGAAAACGAGTATTTCAGGTAATACACTGTGGCAACCCTGGAATTCAGACTGCCCCTTTCCCAGGGACTGTTACTGCTATAGTTATTTGTTTAGTGACTTTACTGGACTAGTTCTGTAAAGTCTACAATTCCCTACAGTTTACAGTTACTATAAGTCTTTGCTCAGTTAGCTCAGTGGTCAGTTAATGATTGGTCAGGAATTTCTTTAAAAGTGTTGAACTAATAAGTGTCCCAGACGCCAAGAAACTGTGCGAGTGCTGACGCACACCTTCGGTACTCAGGGAGCTATAACTCTGCCTTTGCCTTCACTTCTTATTTGTGGAGGGGCTCGAGATTAGACAGAGGTGAGAGACTAGGGCCCTCTCAAATCTCTCCTAGGCGTATACACAGTCCCGCCTCTGTGCAGCCTTCGAGATCCACAGGAGTCTATCAGAGCTTTTCAAAGCCCCCAGTAGCATGTCATTCTTCGTATCTTTCTTCTAAGATTTTGGCCAGACTCTTGTTTGCCCCCAACTGTGATATTAACTGCCACTGATCGTTTGCCACAAAGACACTAAGGGTAGTGCTCTTCCCAGCGAGTGAGATCAAATAATGACAGCTCTGCAAATAGGGCTTTTCCAGAAAGCTGCAAGGCCAGTCAAGAGTAACAACACTCTGAGAAGAGGACTTTTGAGGGGCTTCAAATCTCATCTGTCCCTTCCAATGGCTGCAAGGCTGCTGGTTTTCACAGTTACCATGGCTGCGAGGCTGATGGCTTTCAATGCTACCACAGATCATGGGAGAGGAGAATGACAGTAGGTCAAGTTGGAGGTTCAGCAGTTTTTCCTGAATAAATCTTCCTGAGATTATGTCAATTTTTGGTTCATTTCCAGAGTTCCAACAAAGTTTATTTTGACCATTTTTACCAGTGTTTTCACTGCTTTTATGGAGGAGTAGATTTACAGAGGTCCTCACTCTACCATTCTTACTAAATGGCATTTCTGCTATACAGTCAAAGCAACTATGAGTAAAGAGTACTTTACCCATTCGTCCCTCCTGTCAATTATGATTTCTGTATCTCCAAAATCCACCCCTACCTTCCCACTCCTACTGCCTTGACTCAGACCCTTGCTATCTCCTCTAGACCAGAGCAATCAATCTCTCCCTAACTGGCTTTCCTGCCTTTAAACCTAGTCTAAAATCCATCCTTCGCATTCAAAATTACTATTCTACTAATAAAAAAATAAACTGTATAGTGTCACTCTCCTGTTTAAGATATGTCCATGGTCCACGTCCCACAGAGAACTTCCCCATGATCTGGCTATGGCCTGCTCCTCCCACCTTGTCCTCCTGCCACATCTCCCGACCCACCAGGCACTACTCATTCCAGGAACCACCCACAACTCCTTGAGTGCGTCCCGCTGCCACTCATGTCACTCCGCAGGGTGATGCCTGACGCTCCCCCCTCTCACGGATCACCCCCTACACCCTATCAGCTCAGCAGACCTGACCCAGGCATTACCCCATGTCACCACGCCTGCCCACCCTCTCCTGACCGTCTGCAGCTCACCCTGCCGAGCTGATCATCCCTCATTTTCACCATTCATCTCCCACACTTACCACTCTGCGTTACAAGGGCTTGAGCTACTCTGAGGAGAGAGATCATGTCTCATTATCTCCAGTGTTTGGCATGTGAGAAGAAAACAGCCACGACCTCTACAATGCGCTACACGGGCCCTGTGACCCCTGTCTCCCCACCTCCAATACCCCCGACCTAACCTTCTACCTAACCTCCTTCTTGGCTCCCTATTGCAGACACACGGCCTCCTACTATTTCCTCCACACACTGGTTGTCTCTCCCCCCAGTGAAGGCCTTTGTACCTGCTGTTCCCTCTATCTAAGATGTACCCCCCACCCTGCAATTTCTACATGACCCAGTGCCTTCAAGTCTTTTGCTCAGCTGTTACCTTTAAAGCAAGACCAATCCCGGTCACCCTCTTTGAAGATGAAAACCCACAGCCCCAGTGTTCCCCATCCCCTTCACTCCTTAATGTTTCTCTCTCGTACTTACTGTCTTCTAACATATGATACGACTTTCTTTTTATTGTCTAGCTCCGTCCACCAGAATGTAGGCTCCACAGGAGCCGGCAGTTCTGTGTGTTTTATTCACCACTATGGCCCCTGGCATTTAATAGGTGCTCAATAGATATCTGGCGAGGAATGTCTCAATGACAGCAGCAGACATCTGAGTACCTGTGCTAAAAACTGCCCCAAGAGCTCTTATGCAGTTGAGCTAGGAAACAGCTAACATTTACTGAGCACCAGAATTGCCACCTATGCGGGTGACGTTTTCACCTCCAACAGAAAACTCTCTCGAGGCCCTCCCTCTCCCTCACATCCATCCATCAAGGAGTCTTGTCCATTTTTCCTCCAGAAAAATACACTATTCTCACCATCTCCACTGCCACCAACGTCTCTTGTACGGACTGTAACAACTTTCACCTTCCGCTCTGGCCTCCTCCGATCTACTTCCTCACAGGAGCCAGGGTGATCTTCATATACAGGTGTACCTGTCACTCAGCTGATCCTCTTCAGACGCCTCCTCCAGGACACCTAAGAGGAACTCAGACTTCCTGCCAGGGAAGGGCCTCCAAGGCCCAGCAATCTGGCTCCTTTCTGCTCCTCTCCCTCTCACTCATGACGCTCCAGCTGCACCTGGCTTTCGGGTCCTGAAGCAGAACTAGCCCTAGACTACCGCAAGCCCTTCTCCCCTCAGGACCCAGCTCACATACTGCGTCCTCAGAGAGGCCCTGTATGAATACCCTACCTAAGGCAGTCTCCCTTTCATCCTCCACCATGATGAAGTATATTCTAAAAATATTTCTGTTTTTAAAAGTTTCAGTCCAGGGTTTAAAGTAACTCTTCGGAAAAGTCAGGTATCCAAACTCTCCTGGATTGACTCATCATTACCCATAAAAGAATCCACTGACTTCACCACAGAAACAAATTTCCATTTACTATATTCCACTACCGGCAAGAAACTGCCTCATTAACACAGACCACGTCTATGAAACAAAATCCTATGAGACGCCTATCTCCCCTGCTTTGATTTCTGGGTCTCAGAGCCTTATAAACTGAACCATGAGAAGTAGGTGTGCAGAAGTACAGCCGGCAGTGTTCTGTTAGCGGAGAACAAGGCCCACCCTGCCTGCCTTCGTCAAGGAGGAAGTTAGTGCCACAGAGTCACAGGTTCTCTTTAAAGTTCTGCTTAGAAACTCGTGCCAAACAAACTGCATAGTGAGAACCACCCGCCCAAATTAACTTAGTAATAAAAGGTATTATTGTTCCACTTAGGCAGTAGAAGGTAAAAGTGCAGAAAGTGAAACTATTCTCTCCCAAGACCTTCCCTCAAGGAGTGGTTAATCCAAAGTAGTATAAATCCAAAGGTTATGAAGGTCTGCACGGTTGGGGTGTGTGTGTGTGTGTGTGTGTGTGTGTAACATATAAAATTAGTCAAAAACTTATTTAAAAGGAGAAAGCTGTATGACAAGAGTGCAAGAGCAGTCACCACAACAGCTGTGGACACTGGAAGGAGATGGCCAAGTGGTTAACTGACTCAGCCTGACACAGCAAACTGGGACCCGGTCGCCCGCAAGAGGGAGAACCAGTAAAAAGCAAACCCTGTCCGTCACAGAACCTGACGCCAGGTGCCTCGGGAGGGGGCTATCAGGAAGACGAGCTGGAAGTCTACGTAAGGAGCCACAGGCCCCTCCACCAGACCCCAGGGCCAGGCCACCTATACCCCTAATCCCAGCAGAAGACAACAGGCCTACTCGCTGGAAAAGCAGGAACACAGGAGCTCTAGGCCTGGTGACACCACCACGTGCTAGGGTGAGACCCCACACTCAGAAAAACACAAGTGAGCGACAGACTCCCTGCACGGTGGGACACCCACACCCAGAACAACGGCAGCCACACCCCCCACACTCCCTGACCCCACCGAGCAGGAGAGGAGCCCGGAACTGCTTCCAAAGAATACGTCTGACACACAGCTTCCCTCCGTGAGACAGAGACCCCTCACCCATCACCACACAGTGAGGCCTCCACCAAAGCCCTACCCATGCTGGCTGACACTGGTCCACGTGAGAGAACAGACACTGACCACCAGACATCCAGGATGGTCTCACAGCACGAGCCAGAGACCAAAACAGACCTACAGGAAAAGAACTCAGAGTAAAGAGGCTATGTAGAGATGGAAACTCCAAAACAATCAATATTCTTATAAACAAAAGAAAACACAGCTTTAAGAACCAGATGCCACCAAAAAGGGAGCACTCAGACAATAATAAAGCCCTCGGGGGGGCAGGGAGGGATAAATTAGGAGTTTGGGATCAACATATACACGCTACTATATACAAAACAGAAAACCAACAGGACCTACTCTATAGCACAGGGAACGCTACTCAATATTTTGCAATAACCTATAAGAAAAAGAATCTTTTAAAAAATAGATATATATGTATGTATAACTAAATCACTTTGCCGTACACCTGAAACTAACACAACATTGTAAATCAACTATACTTCAATTTAAAAAAAAGAGAGAGAGAGAAAGCCCTCAAAATGTGGAGAAAAGGGGGACTTCCCTGGCGGTCCGGTGGTTAAGACTCCACACTTCCAATGCAGGGAGCACAGGTTCAATACCTGGTCCCCCGGTCGAGGAATTAAGATCCCACATGCCACACGTGGGGCCAAAAAAAAAAAAAAATATGGAGCAAAGAGAACCCTCTTCCACTGCTGATGGGAATGTAAATGGGTGCAGCCACTATGGAGAACAGCTATCACATGATCCAACAATCATACTCCTGGGCATATACCCAGAGAAAACTCTAATTCAAAAAGATACACGCACCCCAATGTTCACAGCAGCTCTGTTTACAATAGCCAGGACATGGAATAACCCAAGTGTCCATCAACAGAGGTACGGATATACATATGGTACATATATACAATGGAATACTACTCAGCCATGAAAAAGAGTGAAATAATGCTATTTGCAGCAACATGGACAGATTTAGAGATGATCATACTAAGCGAAGTAAGTCAGACAGAGAAAGACAAATATTAATGGTACCACTTGTATGCGGAATCTAAAATATGATACAAACGAACTTATTTACAAAAAAAAAAAAAACAGACTCACAGACGTAGAGAACAGACTTACAATTACCAAAGGGGAAGGGCAGGAAGGGGAGGGATAAATTAGGAGTCTGGGATTAGCAGATACAAACTACTATATACAAAATAGATAAGCAACAAGGTCCTACTGTATAGCACAGGGAACTATATTCAATATCTTGTAATAACCTATGTTGGAGAAGAATATGAAAAAGAATATATATGTATAACTGAATCACTTTGCTGTACACCAGAAACTAACACAACATTGTAAATCAACTATAATTCAATAAAAAAAAAGAAAGCCCTCAAATTGTAAAAGTGACAGGAGAAAGAAAAATTCAGAAGGGCCGGAGTCACAGAAAACAGAATACCACAAAGACAAAGAGATGGAAGACGAGAGATAAGACAGTAAGAAAATGTAAGCCAAGAGGTCCACATTTCAACTATTATTAGAGGATTACTGAAAAAGGAGAAAGTGAAAAGAAATTATCAAAGAAATAAAACAAAAACATTTCCCCCAAGCCGAAGGACATGAATTACCAGAATGAATAAAGCCACTGATGCCACACCCGGGCACAGCATGTCAACATTTCAAACCACTAGGAACTAAGAGTAGAGCCATGCCTTCAAAACTGAGGAAAAGGGCTTCCCTGGTGGCGCAGTGGTTGAGAGTCCGCCTGCCGATGCGGGGGACACGGGCTCGTGCCCCGGTCCGGGAGGATCCCACATGCCGCGGAACAGCTGGGCCCGTGAGCCGTGGCCGCTGAGCCTGCGCGTCCGGAGCCTGTGCGCCGCAACGGGAGAGGCCACAGCAGTGAGAGGCCCGCGTACCGCAAAAAAAAAAAAAAGAGAGAAAGACAAATACCGTATGATATCACTTATATTTGGAACCTAAAATACAACACAAATGAACTTATTTACGAAACAGAGTCACAAAAAGAACAGACTTGTGGTTGCCAAGAGGCAGGGGGGTTGGGGAGGGATGGACTGGGAGTTTGGGATTAGCAGATACAAACTATTATATATAGAATGAATAAACACCAACGGCCTACTGTATAGCCCAGGGAACTATATTCAATATCCTGTAATAAACCATAATGGAAAAGAATATGAAAAAGAATATATATGTATGACGGAATCACTTTTGCTGTATAGCAGAAATTAACACAACATTGTAAATCAAATATAGTTCAATTAGAGAAAGAGTCAAACCGTTATTCTCAGCTAAGAAGAATATTTTCAGACATTAATTAAATGTTACAGATTAGTTAGATAAAATATTGTGACCTACTAGACAATGGGAAAAGGAAAGCTTAGCTAAGTTAAATCCTCATCTTCCACAGTAAGAAGTTAATAAATAATGACTAAATGGGGAAAAACACCCATGAATGGTATGTAATTTAGAATAATCACATTTTTTTAAAGTAAATATTAGAAGAGATGGATAAAAATGAAAATAACTGACTCCGAGGTTAGGAATGGGGGAATGAGGTGAGGGTCAAGTGTTTTATAATTAACTTCTTAAACTACATTCTTGATTTTCATTTTTTTAAACATTTAATTGAGGACAAGAAAATAGCAAAAATGAATATAATTCGGAAGACCTGCCCAAGCACCTACTATAACCCTAGCCCTCTCCCTGCCATTCCAAGATGAACGACCCCCAAACCCACTAGCCCTGATCTTGGCTCCTCAGAAGATCTGGCCCCGCCAGGGCCACCGCGCCAACCGTCACCCTCCCCACGCTCCACTGCAGGGACCCCACAGCCCGTCCTTTCAGCTCACTATATCAGGTAAGCAAACTCTGAACCCAACTGCGCCCCCAGGACTTACGACCCTCTCTCTCTCTGTCGCTCTCCCCGTCCTCACGCCCTCTTACCAGCCTCAATCCCATCACATAAACCAAGCCCCGACACTTCTCCTCCATCTAAGCACTTGCTGGCCAAACCCCTCCCTGCTGAGTCCAATTCATGGTCAACTGGCAGGTGAGCCTGGAGATCTGAGCGTGCCTGGTGACACACCCCCCCAGCTCTGCTGGGCTGGCCTCACATGTGAAGCCCAGGGAGGCCCTGGTCAGCTCTTCCCAGGGGCCCCCTCACAGCTTCTCCTCCAACACCTCCTCCCTCCCCCATCACTGGTGGCTGGGGCGCCTGTTCCCTCACCAGCACCACCTCCCCCTGCACCTCTGCCCCTCCACTTTCCCCCTGGCCCTTGTCATTCCCATCAGCTAACAAACACGGTCTACCTCCCACCTCCTAGCAGGTCCTCACCTTTCTTGCCTGGTTCAGAGCCTCCTAACCGGTCTCCCCTGCTCTTCTCAACCCAGCAGTCAGGAGTTCTCCCCAGAGGTAAGTCCCGCCTCTGCTCACCCTGCACTGGCTCGGCCTGTCACACAGGGTGAAAGCCAGAGTTCTCCTAACCGGCTCCAAGATCCCCACCATGCACCTCTCCCCGTCCCCCGGCTCTGAAGTCCAGCCCCTGTGGCCTCCCCACCTGCCCACCAGCACTCCAGGGACACCTGACCCCCAGCTTCCCTATCTGAATTGCAACCCCCTTTTATTTTTCCCTTTATTCTCCCCTTAATATAGTATGCGATGCACTGCACATTGTACTTATTTATAGTGTCTGCCTCGCTAGAAGGTAAGCCACATGGCAGTACTCTTATCTGTTTTTTTGCTCACTGTGTAAAACAGGAACCCAGTAATTTGCTGAGCAAATGAATTAATCTTAAAAAAGCGTTCCTGACCCCACTGTGATAGGAAGAATGCCCCCCCAAAGACACCCACAGCCCAATACTAGGATCCCGTGAGCTACCTTCCAGGGCAAAAGGAACTCTGCAGATGTCACGAAGACTGGGGAATGACCCGGGTCATGCAAGCAGCCCAGTCTACTCGCAAGAGCCCTCCGAGCGGAGGCTCTCCCTGCCTGGAGGGAGAGGTCAGGGAGATCCAAATCTGGAGAGGGACTCCCCTGAGGGGTCCGGGGAGGGGCCGCGAGAGAAGGCGTGCGGGACCGAGTGGAAGCAGCGTCACCCAGTCTCCAGAAGGGACCCTGGTTTCAGCCTGGGAGACAGGCAGAGCACCCCGCTGCCAGGCCGTGCCCACTTCTGATGCGCAGAACACGAGTTGTTACGGGGGTGGGGCTGAGCACTGCTAAAAGCATGCTCCAGTGTCAGGGCAGCAACAGGGGCCAACCTGCCCTCTACCCTCTGCGTCACCACCTCTTTACAGCAAAGCTCCGGGAGAGCTGAGACTCTCATTTCCCAATTCTTCTCTTGTAAACCACCCCGTCGGGCTCAGCCCTGCGCAGTCCTCTCCTGTGACCCACCTGACCAGCCCTCCTCGCTGGCCCAGGCTGCCCAGCTGCTTAGGGCTGGCACGTTGGGAGCTCTGGCCGTCCGCCTGGAGAGCTGGCCCAGCACTGTGGTTCAGAGGAAAGACCTGGAGCCCAGCAGCTTGGGTCTGGGTCCTCGCTCAACCACTCCAGAGACAGGGCCTTGGGCTCCTGGGCCTCGGCTCCCTCCTCCATGAAACAGGAAGGAACTTAGTGCCTGCTATACAGTATCATCATGAAGATCCGATGTGTAAACAAAAGTAAAGCGCCTGTGATACTTCCACCCCCTCGGTCAGCTTCCCAGGTCGGCTTCCCAGTCTCCTGGTATCAAAAGCCACCTATAAACAATGCAGCTGTAGTCTTACCTCTAGCTCAGACCTTGCCTCTGAATTCGTCTTGGCTATCTAACTCCCCAAAACCTACTGGCCAGAAACAGGGATAGGATTTACCCTCCCACCTTAGGCAACTAAAAACCTGAACAAAATTATATGAAACAATAGTTTTCAGACACTGGACAACAGACTATGGAAAACAGCGGTCACTGAGAGTCAGGAAACAAACAAGAGGAGCCTTACGACTGCCCGGCTCACTGCCTAGGGACAGGGGACCCAAATGGAGCCCAGAGGTGTCACTGAAGTGAGGAGACGGACACAGGAGGCTAGAACGCACATTCTTGTGAGAGCAGACAAAGTAAACAAGAAAAACCCATCTTGTCATTTATTCTGTCTACTCCCACAAGAATTTAAGTTTCTGAAAGTACAGGGATTTTGTCCATTTGGTTAAGCACTGAATCCCCGGTGCCTAGAATAATGCCAGCACACAATGGGCACCCAAAAGATTTCTCGAATGAATGAATTAAACAATTATGTCAAAAAATAGAATCCAGAAAAATAAAGAAATAAATTTTGAAATACACACCTTCAAAACACCCTTCACTCTTGGGGTTGTATCAAAATTATAGCAAAACAACAAGAACATAATATGAAAAGCAATGTTTCCTTGGCTACTTACAAAGCAGATTTATATTAGATCTACAGCAAATGCTACATCAGAGAATGCACATCAGACAGACATCAGCTCCAACAAAAGAGCATCTCCTCCCTCTGTGACCAGCTTTCCCGTAAGACAGTTCAAGAAGCCATAGACGCAAGGGACCTACGGCCCCACCCCATGGACGACAACCTCAGAAAAGCCAAGCCTCGGGAACTGAACCACTCAGCACCAACGGACCCTCAGACAATCACCCTCCCACCTCCCTCTGCCTCCACGTTCTCAGTGCTGGGAAAGCTGGCTGTGCTACTCCAGGCAAGGACGACTCAAACTGTAGCAAAGTAATGAGGCGACGGAAGTTTGAACCCGGGAATGAACTGAACAGAAGCTGCAAGCTAACTGACAGAAGTCCCTGAGACTGTGAGAAATGTGCTCCAGGGAAGGAGGGCTTATGCAGACTACCTGGCCCAAGTCAGCACGCGCTCCATCCCAGGAGACTCTCGCTCTCACAGGCACAGTGAGGTTCAAAAGAAGGTTCTGATCTGGTTGTACCTTACAAGACTCCCTCCCCCCCAAAACAGCTACTGAACTGCATTTTTCAATAGCAATAAATGCAATCCAGAAGTATTCCAAAATACTCATTTTCTTGCTCTATTTTTCCTACTGTGCTTTAAAAAACTGTTCAACATCAACATAGTGCCCTTTTGCAATGCTGTTCAAACGGCAATAGAAACACATAACTGCCCTCTCAACCCCATCACACAAAGGAAGGCCGGCCACGGAAAAAGCAAAACACAAATCCCCACAGTACTGCCCGCCCTAAGGAGCTCAAGGTGCTCTAAGTACACTAAATAACTAATCCTCACGTCGCCCTTCTGTTGCCGTCAGAAAGGATTTTAAAGGAAAAAAAACTGACCTTGCAATGCAAAATACAAGCCAAGCAACCCAATTTGGATTCTGGTCTCCACACTTTTAAGCAATCCTGCAGATGGGGGTAGGTGGAAAGAACCGCACACGGGAAACATCCCGAATACAAGAAGAGGGCTGAACGCAAAACCCCTGCAAGTCTCACTGGGGGTTTTTTGTTTGTCTGTTTGTTATGGCTGCACTGCATGGCTTGCAGGATCTTAGTTCCCCGACCAGGGCTCAAATCTGGGCCCTCGTCAGTGAAAGCACTGGACTGCCAGGGAATTCCCTCACTGGGTTTAAATGTCGGGCAAAATGAAGACTCCAGGCTGTCTAGGGCCACAATTTGCAAAAGTGAGAAAAAAAAAGGGACAGAATCAGGATCTGACCCAAACCACTGGCCAGAAGTTTCTGCCTTAATGAACACATCCAGCAGTCAGCCAGCCACTCCCTGTTTCCTGAGGTACCAGGAGGCTAAGGGAGCTACACGGGGCCAGAACCGCGCCAGGGAAGAGGGTGTCAGCCTCCCTGCATAGGGGTTCCTCTCTTTCTTGGGCACAGGGCAGCTGCAGGCACATCACCGCCCTCCTTAATCCGTCGCACCCCGACTCACACAAACTGCAAGGGCCAGACCACGGGCCCACCCCACAGCTGCATGTCTCCCGCCGTCCCAGCAGAAGCCTCGGTGGCCCCACCTCCCTCGCTCTCATCTAGGTGGTCACGAGCCCTGGCCCTCCTCCGCTGCCCTGCCGACAGTGCTGCGCAGAGGCTGTGCCCAGTGGGCAGTGACAGCGCCTGGGGCTAGGCTGGGCCTCGCCTCTCCCTTGCTGGCACCCCACAGCGCCATCCCCATACCCTTCTAGGTCCTCTTCCCAAGTCGGTCTCCAAGGCCCCGTTTTAAAACAGGGCCGCTTCCTCCTTACAAGGTCTTTATTCAACGCACCTTGGCTGAACCCTTACAACCCTCTCTCCAGCACAGAGGGCGAGAGCTTATCTCTTCACACAGCCTCAGCTCCCACCTCCACGAGGGAATGCCCACTGGAACCTATCCTGCAATTCTCCTCCTAATAAAATGACACGTTTCAACTGTGTCAACCTTCATACCAAAGTCAGGACGATTCTGCAGAGGGAAAACGCCAAGATCAGTAAATACAGTTTTGTAATCCAACATTTTAGGCGTCACGTGGCCTAGTGGAAATTGCTCATTTCTGTTTTGCAGTGAGTATCATCCCGTCTACCGTGCTGAGCTGGCAGCGAAGTCATTTAACTTACTCCGCGCTGCAGCCGCCAGAGGCTGACAGAAGGCATGGACATTGTAGCTCCCAATGCGGCGTCCGTGTCCAACGCCCGTGCTGACCAGAGGGAGGGCAGGACGGGAGGGGTGCGTGCCTGTCGCAGGAGTCCTGAGCACAGGAGGTGCTCGATACACACGGACGTGCTGATAGGAACTCACCTCCCACCCTGTCTGTCTGTCTGTCTGCAAGCACCTCAGGAGACCAGGGCTGCGTGCTCCATTTCTCAGAACCCCAGCAGCATTTCCACAACAAGCCCAGATGCCACCCATTATCCAAAACCTGAGGCCCACCTTGTCCCGGAACTCAGAACCGCTCAGCCTTTCGGAGGAAGCACAGCATGTGACCGTGGGCCCCCAGGGCGTCCCGGAGGCCAGCTCACGGGGAACGGACCACACAGTTTCGTGGCAGCGCAGCGCCAGACAAGTCTGCCACAGACTCACAGAAAGACTTTCCATCCTTGGCAGCTTAGAAGTTTTGAAATCTGAGCTCTGGGAGGCCGGCCTTGTGCCCAAGAACCTGCAAGTGACATTCAAGGAACACAGAGCCCCTCCTGCTCAGAGCTCCCGCCAGAGCCCCTCTCTCTGGTCACAGTAACGCAAAACGCCTTTTCCCACGGCATTCCGGAATCTTACCCTCGGGTCTATTAGATTTTTTTAAAGCCCAGAAATGCCTTTTAATCCCACAAAGATAGCCTTTCCAATAATTCCGCAACTACAAACTCCTGACACGTGTCGGTGCCAAAGAAAACAGAGCGAAATCATTTTAAGAGGAAAGAAAAGTAATGCTGAGTATGTGGCATGAGAACACTTATCACCAGGACATTTCAACGTCTCGTAAGAGAAGCAGTGACCCACCCCCACCCCTTCAGAAGAGCCAGAAGGGAAACACAGGGAAGAATACACAGGTATTTCCTAGAAGCAGCAACCACCAGCCTTGGCAGAAACATTCAACCAGACCAAAGCCTTCCTTCCTCCCCCAGCCTGGTGGTCCGTCCCTCCCAGGAGCCTCGTCACATACTTCCTAAATCGGTTTCTAAGGAATGTAAATTATGCAGAAGAGTGCAAAAGAAAATATGCAAGAAGAGCAATTTTTTCAAAAAGTCAGCATTTTTTAAATGTACAGACAAGAAAGAGCAAAATGAACCTTAATTTTTTTTTTGGGGGGGGGGCTGCATTGGGTCTTCGTTGCGGTGCGCGGGCTTCTCATTGCGGTGGCTTCTCTTGTTGCGGAGCATGGGCTCTAGGTGTGCGGGCTTCAGTAGTTGTGGCTCGCGGGCTCTAGAGCGCAGGCTCAGTAGTTGTGGCTCACGGGCTTAGTTGCTCCGCGGCATGTGGGATCTTCCCGGACCAGGGCCTGAACCCGTGTCCCCTGCATTGGCAGGCAGATTCTTAACCACTGTGCCACCAGGGAAGTCCCCAAGTTAATTTTGGGGGCACTGAATTGGTTCTCTACCTGAGCCACAAAGCTCCACGGAACACGAGGACACGGGCACCTCTCAAACCCTGGGGCACAGTCACTGCCACCAGCGCAAAGAGGCGCAGCCCTCCAAGCCCGTCCACCGCAGCGGATCCCAAAGGGAGGCACAACCCGAGGCAGAGCTCACTCCTAAGGGGGACAGTTAAGAGACTACGTTGTGCAGAAAGGGAAAAGGGAGCTGCGATTTTAGAGCTGAAATGCTTCAGTGATACTTCAGCTCCAAACCCACCCGTCCATGTCAGTGGAGGAAACCGAGCTCCGTGGCCAGGGCCCCGGCTGCCCTCTCCCCACAGAACCCGGCCACCTGGCTCACCCTCACAACAGGGAAGCAGAGCCGGCTGGGCAGGGGGCAGCAGGGACCCCTCTCCCCGCTACTAAGGGCTCGGCTCGGGGCAGCTCCCACCAGGGCTCGCTGTCAGATCCCACCTCCAGCCAGACCTGCTCCTCCTCCCTGCCGTGGGCACACCCTCCGGCCTCGGCCGCCGATGCCCTTCGGCCAGAGCAGGCCCCAGCTGGGCGCTGTCTCCTCATCCACTGGGTGTCGTCTCACGCCACACTGCCAGCCGGGAAGAGTGACGTGGTGGGCCAGACAGACGTGGCCCCCACCCCGTGGGACTTCCACTGTGGGGTGGGGGCAGGCCACGGGGCCACGAGCTGCTGACGCTGCTCTGAGGGGAGAGGACAGCGCCGCTGCTGATGAGGGGGTAACAGGACGGCGAGGAAAGCTGGCTCTGAGGAGGGGCCGTATTAAACAGCTGCCCCCCCCACGCCCTCCAAGGGATTAGGCGCATCTTCTTGCAGAAGCTCTGTCAAGGAAGACACTGTCTTATTCATGGGTCTACACCAGGGGCTCAGGCTGGGCGTGGCGGGGGCAGGGGTTGTGCCCTGCAGGGTAACAGCTGGAAACATTTTTGGTTGTCACAACTGAAGCATTTAGGCGGTAGAGACCAGGGATGCTGCAGAGCACAGGACAGCACCGCACGAGTCATCAGCCCCAAATGCCACCGTGCAGGGTGGAGAAAGTCTGTCTACACTCAGTCAACAGCCAAGTCTCCACTATGTGGCAGACCCAGCACAGAACACATCTAGTTTGTAGATGATCACTTGTCCAAGAAAATGGGTTTCAATCTCAGTGACCTGCCCAATGCAATTTTCTTCCAAAATGGAAGGACAGATGTGATGGCTAATTTAAGGCGGCTAAGCTTTGGCCCAAGGGGTCTCCTGAAGCAGTAGCACACCCACACTTAGCTTTCCAAGACGCATTACGATTACAAATATTATTGTCTATGAAATCACATTACACAGCAAAGAAAGAGAGAAAGGATACTGCCCGACTTGTAAAAGCACAGACCTCAGGGTGTGTTTCCACACCGATTTCTTGCAGAGAAAGGGAAGGGACAGAAAATCTAACCTTCCACAGTCTGGGTCCTCCATTCCAGTCTAAGGAGATGACGGGATCAAGGGAGGGTTCAGGACAACAGCATTTACCAGTAGATGAAGTCACAAGCATTCTTTAAAATATACGGAAACCTCAGGTGTTGAAATCCACAAACGTCTGGTGGATAACAAACAAGAAATAAAACCAGACAGGAAGCTGGCTTTGTGTCTATTTTTTTAACTAGATAAAGGGGACAGCTACCTGAAAAGCAACAGGAGTTTCTGCGCACCAAAGTCAAATGTATCGGTGGACCAACAGTGCACCCACCGGCCACCCGGCCGTTGCACTTTTTGGGGTGGATTTTTCCACTCAGAGGGGACACATGTCGTTAAGAACCCTGTCCCTGATGGAAGACAGCGAGCAGAGCAGCAGTTCCCCTAAGCCATCCCAACCCCCCACCGCCCGGTGTCCAGATTCCCTCGGGAACGAGTCATTTTAATCAGGGCCTAATAAGCCGCCAGAACCCAGGTCAAGGAGCTGCTTCCCCGGCAAGACGCGGGTTTCGCTAGTCCCACTCCCAGGGAAAAGCCACGCTGTTTTGGAAATCGCTGGGTTAAATGCTCCATTGCTAGAAAGACGGGCCGACTGCTCGAGATGACATCATGCTGGGGAGGGGCGCCTTCGCCAGAAGCCCCTCGGCGGTGCCCGGCGCGGCTGCGGAACGCCGCCCTCACCCCCGCACCCCTGACCCCGCACCCCTGACCCCGCCCCCACGACAAGTCCTCACCTCGCCTCCCACCCACCCCCCGCCCGCCAGGTCCGCGCCCCGGACCCCAGCCCCCAACCCCCGGACCCCCGCCCGCCAGGTCCGCGCCCCCGACCCCAGCCCCCAACCGCAGGACCCCCACCAGCCAGGTCTGCGCCCCGGACCCCAGCCCCCAACCCCCGGACTCCCGCCCGCCAGGTCCGCGCCCCGGACCCCAGCCCTCAACCCCCGGACCCCCGCCCGCCAGGTCCGCGCCCCGGACCCTAGTCCCCGAAGGCCCCCGCCGGCCAGCCCTTCACCCCGGCCTGCGCCCCCACCCCACGCAGGCCGGGTCCGGCTCCCCGCCACTCACAGTTGCGGATGTCCGAGATGAAGACCGCCAGGCCCCGCATCCCGTCCCCCTTCGACACGGCCGGCATCTTCGGGCCCGGGGAGCGGCCTGGGCAGGCGGGCCCGGAGCAGGAGCGAGCCGCGGGCCGCGGGAGCGGGAGCGGGAGCGAGAGCGGGGAGGAGCCGCCTCAGCAGAGCCGCCCCAGGCTGCAGCGCCGCTTTCGGGGCCGCCGCCGCGCGCGCGCACGCACGCACGCTCGCAGCCCCACGCACGCGCACGCTCGCTCGCGCGGCCACAGATGGCGGCCGCGGCGCGGGGGCGAGCACGTCGGTGGCGGGCCCGTAAAGGCAGGCGCGGGGCTGCCCAGAAGACCGACGCCGCGGGTGGGGCTGCGCTGGGAGTTGCGGGTTCTCTTGCCCCGGGCCACCGACGCCCCGACCCCGCCCACCAGGCTCCACCGAGCCGGATCCCCAGTACCCTGACTCCCAGCAGACACCTCAGCGCCCGACCCCTGACCGGGACGCACCGCCGCCCTGACCCCACCGCCCTGCCCAGCCGAGGTCCTGGGGCAGCTTGCTGCCGGCCTCGGGGGACCAGTCTCCATCAGAGCTCTGCCGGCCTGCTGCACATCACCTGGGCTGTGCAGAGCCAGCCCCTTTCTTTACAGAGGGCGAGCCGAGAAAACTCTCCACCGCCATCCCTTGACAGCACCAGGTGACCAGGGCCCAGTCTTGAATCCGATTCCTCACTGACCTACCACACCCTTTGCCACTGTTGGCACCACGAACCTCTGCAGCCTGGGGAGGTGGCGGTGAGGACGGCCACTGCGGCCCACCTGCAGCACACTGCAGGGCCCTAGGCAGGCACAGAATCCAGGGAGTTTGTTTGGAGAGCAAGGGGCCCTGCGGAGCTCTCCTTCATGAAGCAGAATGGCTTTGAAGAGGATCCTTCCTCATCTGGTATCACCCAGGCCGTGTACCTGGAACCAGCCCAGACCCACCCTGGCTCACTTCCTCAGCTCCCGCTGAGAGGCCAGGCCCGGGTGGACCCTGGCCAGGAGGACGAAGCACCCAGGCTCTGGTCCTTTGGGACCCCTGGGGGGAGCCAGAAGCCATGGGGACCGGAATCCTTACAAGGCAGCAACTTCACCACCTTCCAAGACCCTCCAAAGGGCTGGCCAGCAGAGGGCTTCCTGAGGGAGAGACCCCTAGGGCCGGCATCCCCAGGCCAGGAGATTATCCTACCACAGCCAGGCCAGGGGACTCAGAGGAGGAGACTGTGACCCACCCCTGGCAGCCACTCACAGGGCAGGGCGATGCAGAGAGGCTGCAGGGGCTCATGCGGGGCATGGACAGAGGGCAAGCTCAGCCCAGGGTGCAGGGGCTTCTGGGAGGAGGGGCTTGGAGATGGGCAGGCATCCCACCTCCTCTCACTGCTGACCCTGGGCTTCCCAAGCCTCCTGGGATTGCTTCCCACCAGCATGTGTGTATGTTGTGGGGTGGTCCCAGAGCCTGGTGAGACACACAGCTGGCTGTGCGAAAGCCCCCAGCCTCCTGCCTCCTGCCCCGCCTTCACTGCCCTGCAGATCACTTAGTCGTCAGGCTTCGGGCCTGAGTCGATGCGGCCCTCCCTGACCACGGTCACTCCTCAGCGAGGGACAGGTCACTTTCGGCAGCATGCAGTGCTTCGTTTCTTGGGGTGTGTGAACTGGACATGTGTCCCATTGTAGCCATTGCTGGTTCCCAGGCTCCCCTTCCGTGTCTAGCGGGAGGGGAGGGCCCCAACACTTGCATCGTAAAGGAGAAGAAATGAAAGCCAGGGAGGCCAGAGCCCGGAGCCACGGTGTCCAGGGGGCTCCTGTGACGTTAGCTGGCTGTGTCTCTACTTGTACCTGGGCCTGTCAGTTTTATGAGTGACCCAGTTTCCTTCCCATAATCTCTGGAGTGCGTTGCAGACAATAACCTTCCAGAAAATTGGGGTTGGCAGCCTGGTCCAGGCGTGGCTAGAGGCCCTGAGCAGCCATGCGTGTTCAGGGACAGGATGTGGCATCCTGGGGCCCCAGTGGCTACCTGTGTTGACCAGGAATGATATGCCAATGATACGAACTCTGTGGTGGGTGGGGACTTCGAAGGAAGCCCAACCACCTGGCAGACAGGGACGGGCTCAAGCCCCTGACCGCTCACCTTAGGGAGGTGGGAACCTGCCTATGACAGCGGGTCTCCTCTCTCGCAGCCATAAAACTGAGCCCAGAGCCACACACGGCAGATTCGGATTGTTACAAAAGAGACGCAGATGGCACGGTGGTTAAGAATCCACCTGCCAATGCAGGGCACACGGGTTCGAGCCCTGGTCCGGGAAGATCCCACATGCTGCGGAGCAACTAAGCCCACGAGCCATAACTACTGAGCCCGTGTGCTGCAACTACTGAAGCCCATGCACCTAGAGCCCATGCTCTGCATCAAGAGAAGCCACCACAATGAGAAGCCTGCACACCACAACAAAGACCCAACACAACCAAAAATAAATAAATAAGTAAATAAATTTATTAAAAAAAAGAGAGAGACACAGAAGATGAATCTATGGCCTCCCCGGCTGCGCTCAGTAAAAGCTGGCACGCTAGTGGGGCCCAGAGAAGGGGGGTAGGGGGAATATGGCAGATCAGGGGACCCTAACCCCTACTTTCCAGGAGCCCCCATCACCCTTCACAGCCCCTTTCCCCTCTCTGGGCAAAGTTGTCCCCACACTTGAAGACCACGTCATGACATCCCTTGAAGGGGTTACTTTGTAAGAGAAAAGTCAGCTCCCCGCAAAGCTCCCTGGCCCGGCTCCATCCTTACGACCTGGGAGAGTCAAGTCCCAACACAAAGTCAAACCCGGGGACTTCCCTGGTGGCACCATGGTTAAGAATCCGCCTGCCAATGCAGGTGACATGGGTTCAAGCCCTGGTCTGGGAAGATCCCACATGCCACAGAGCAACTAAGCTTGTGTGCCACAACTACTGAGCCCATGTGCCACAACTACTGAGCCTACGTGCCACAACTACTGAAGCCTGCATGCCTAAAGCCCGTGCTCCGCAACAAAAGAAGCCACCGCAATGAGAAGCCCACACACTGCAACAAAGAGTCAAAGAGTAACCCCTGCGCACAGCAATGAAGACCCAACCCAGCCAAAAATACATACATACGTACATACATAAATAAATTAATTTATTTATTTATTTATTAAAATTAAAAAAAGTCAGACCCGGATTGGAAAGGCTTAGCTGCCAGGAGAACTGCAGGAAGTTGAGTTTCTGTTGACCGAACTCTGCAGAATGTGTGTAGGATGGATTCTGAGAGAGTGGACCAGTCCCACAGGGCACCCAGCGATCTGGGTCAGCTGAGTCTGCCTGGGCAGCCGACTGCCTGGAAGCTGGACTCAGTGGCCCTGTGTTAAAACAAGGTTGAGATGCCAGAAATTCCTGCTTATGATGTAGAGAAAGGAATTCAGAGATGTATTATCTCCCAGTTCTGGAGGCTGGAAGTTGTTGATCAAGGTGTCCTCAGGGCTGGTTCCTTCTGAGGCTGTAACTGAGGATCTGACCCAGACCTCTGTCCTCGGCTTGTAGACGGCCGTCTTTGCCCTGTGTCTCTTCACACCATCTTCCCTCGATGCATGTCTCTCTCTGTGTCCAAATTTCCCCTTTTAACAAAGACACCAGTCATGTTGGACCCGGGGCCCATCTTACCCAGCAGGAACTCATCTGAATTAATTACATTGCAACGACCCCAAATAAGGTCCCATTCTGAGTTCAACATGTGAACTTTCAGGGGACACAATTCAACCCAAAACACACGTTTGGTGACACGCTTTTGAACCCTTGCCCCTCCTTTTCCATCCTACCTACTTGGAGCACGGTTCTGATGGCTGGAGCTCCATTTTGGACCACACCCTGCACTGCACTAGCTCGCAAGCTGCCCGTGTTTGTGCCACAGTGGCTGGGGGCTCTGCTACACCTGCCGAACCTAGATACTAATTAACACCTATTCCCATGCCCGAGGGTTCTGTGTCATTGGGGTTTCTGGTGCTCTGGGGGCCTAGGACATGTCGGGATGCACCCCACCATCCCGTCCTGTGGCTTGTCGTCAAGACCACTTCACGTCCATTCCCCTGTCAGCCATCCGCCTCAGGAGCAACGCAGCTGATGACGCCAACCAGGGGAGGGGTGGAGCATCCCCCCAGGATGCTGCCAGTTCAGGCATCCTGCTCACCCCCAGAGCAGGGAACCATGACCTCCAGTCTCCCTAAGGTACCCCTTGACCTTAAAGGCCGGATCAGCCATGCTGGCAGCCAGCCAGCCAGCACTGAATGGGCCTCATACTGTAGGGTGTTCTGTGGCATCTCAGGCCGACATTCACCCACTGCAGCTCCTTCCTCTAAGGGCCCGGCCAGGGTGGGCTGATGGAATATAACCCAATTTTAAGATTAGCCTGAGAAAAACAACTTCAAGAAAGAAAACATACCTAAAATATATCAGTTCAGGCCTTTCAGCACCACTAGAGTAGTTTCCTGCAGCTGCTCTAAGAGATAACCACGAAGCTGATGGTTTAGGAACAGCAGAAATGGATTCTCTCACGGTTCTAGAGGCCGGAAGTCCAAGATCAAGATGTGTGCAGGGTTGGTGCCCCTGGAGGCTCTGACGGGGACTCCATTTCCCGCCTCGTCTAGCTTCTGGTGGCTGCGGGACCACTCAGCCCGTGGCCTTCTCCCCTGCGCCTGTATCTTGGACCTTCCTCTCTCTCCTCTTATAAGGATCCCAGTCGTTGGACTGAGGTCTCACCCTAAATCCAAGACGAACTCCTCCCGAGATCCTAAGTCACATCCGCAGAGACTCTATTTCCAAAAAAGGTCACCATCACAGGTGCTGTGGCAGGGACGTGGACTGCCTCCCAGGGTCCACCACTCCACGTGCCCCGTGACAGCCACCGAGAAACTCTGCCCATTTGGCTTCGTTGACACATGTACCACCCCTCCCCTTCATTATGGGGCATTTGCACGTGGGGTGTGGGATGACGAGAAGCATTAAAACCCATGACTGACACCACAGAGCACGCAGCCCTGTGCATGGCCACTTGCCCATCGCAGAAGCCTACCTCGGAGTTTAGCACCTGCCCGGCCACTGACTGGACACCTACACGCCAGATAGCACAAGATGCCCAAGTCCCAGCAGTCACCCCGGTCCCGGCCAGATGGGCTGGTGGGGGTGGGACACAGCAGATCTGCTGTGCTGGCTCTGGAGCCATATCTGGAAGCTTCCGCTGCACGTGACATGCCCTGCTCCCTCTCCCTTCTTGCTCTGGACTTTGCTTATCCCAGCACCAAGGGAGGGTGTCTCCATCCACGAGCTGGAGAAGGGCTCGGCAGCAGGAAATCCTTGCATGCGTCCCTCTTCCTGGCCCTCCGGCCTCAAAGCTGAATGTTTCTTGGCCCAGGAGTGATAGGACAGTGATAGTGGCTTGGGCCCTGCCCTTGGCGTGACCCCCAGCCAAGCCTTCCCCATTAAAATAGGACAAGTCACGGGTGGCCCCTGCCAGGAAAACAACTTACCTTGTGCTGACTTGGCAAATGAAGAGGGGCTCAGGGCTGCCCACGGGGCCAGGGACCCCATCCTCGCCCTACCCGGGAGCACTGGCCACCCCAGGGAAGACACAGGCCTGACCCCAGAAGCCCCATGGCCACCGGGCACCTCCAGCAACAAGGTATGAGTGCTCTTGGGGTGTCGACCAGGTACTGGGCTCCCCATAGTAAGACAGAGATGCCCTCCAGGCCCTCCTGGAGAGGCAGCCTCAGACTGGGGATCCTCGGCTGGCCGGGTGCCCCCGAAGTGGGGTGCTCTGGCCCTGCAGGTGTCCCCAGAACATGGGGGAGGGACCCAGTGGCAGCAGGAGAGCTTGGCTCTGAAGGCCTCTCCACGGGGCCTGTATCTGCCCTTGCGTGTCCTCTGGTGCCCACTGCGACAGGCGGGGGGCAAGGAGGAGGATGGAGCAAGCGTGGGCCAGACCTGGGCTCGCAGCGCAGAGCGTGGACCTGGCAGGGCAGGCAGCTCCTCAGGCTGCCAGGGCCTGAGGAAGGGCCAGGGATGGGGGCTGAGGGTCAGGGTTTCGGGCCTGAGCAAGGAGTTTATACTCAGATTTACATTAAATTTAAATAATTAGGATTCGACTTATTAAAGTTATAATTTCAAAACCTAATTTTTTAACCTGCTAAGTTCCGTTTTACAAGCCCTTATTCCCTTCATAAGCCTAGCAGATTTTATGGTTGTTTTTAAGGGGCCTCTGCATAACATTTTGTGCCATCGACATACTCAAGCATTTTCGGCATTTCAAACCAAATTTATAAATTAAGTATCTTTCACTTCCATTTATGTACTCTAGCTTGTCTGAACTGACAACAAAATCTCGGGTGCTTCAAGAACTCATACACTCAATAGATTAAATATTTAAAATGGTGAACCCCAAGTTGTCCCAAATGTTCCAGGAACACGCACTACCAAATGTGTTCAAGTTTCACTTCACCTGTAAATGCTAACACTTTGGTTCGGATTCTCTTAACCCTTCCTATGCCTCATTCTAAATCTTCCTGTGGCTGGACCCATTTAAAGAAGTCAGCTTTCAACCGAGGTGCTGGGGCCCCTTGGCACCAGCTCTGCCAGCTGGGAGGCTGACAGCTCTGTGCTCACGACTCCAAAGACCCCCAAACCCTGCCCAGTGGGGGCTCTGAAGAGGGGGTCTGGCGCCAGGTTCGCTGTCCCTCCTTCCTGCCTGCTCTCGGGGTCTGCCGTGCAGGACCAGAGTGAACCCTGAGTGGATTTTGCAATTCTTTTTTTATTTTTTTAAATTTTTATTTATTTATTTATTTTTGACTGCCCTGAGTCTTCGTAGCTGCACTTGGGCTTTCTCCAGTTGCGGCGAGTGAAGGCTACTGTTCGTTGAGGTGCACGGGCTTCTCATTGCGATGGCTTCTCTTGTTGCGGAACACAGGCTCTGGGCGCGCGGGCTTCAGTAGTTGTGGCGCATAGGCTTAGTTGCTCCGTGGCATGTGGGATCTTCCCAGACCAGGGCTCAAACCCGTGTCCCCTGCATTGGCAGGTGGATTCTTAACCACTGGACCACCAGGGAAGTCCAACTTTGCAGTCCTTTAGCTCCAAATATCTCTGCTTTCAAGGGATCCTAAGGCAACTAAATATCTTCCTCACTAAGAGAACTTTGCCCTTGCTGGGATCTCCTTGGCATTCCTAGGGCTGCATCCAGCATTGCCTCCTGGGGCTCTCTCCAGAGCTCTGCCTGACCTGGGGTCACTACCCACAGGTCAGGCCTCAGGGCTGAGCTGGGTGCCAGGAACGCAGAGATGCCCAGTGACACTTGACGGTTGGTACGTGACATGCCTCATCACACCCACCAGCCCCCAGCCCCTGGGAAGACCGTGGGGGTCGTCTGGTAGAAATAGGGGGAAGAGAAAGAAGGAAACCTGAGTAGGAAGAAAGAGAACGAAGTTCAGTTCCGGGAGTAACCAACCTGAGGAGCAGAAATGGGGAAACAGCCGTGCAGCAAGTCCCAGGGCTGGCCGAGCAGGGACGGGCTATGCGGTTTTCTGCAGGAAACTGCCAGGAACAGCTAGGGATGGGTGGAGGATCTGTCAGCATGTATCAAGTGTAAAATGCCTTGTGATTAAAACCGCTGGCCACTGTGCCCTCAATCTGTCCCAGAGGCGCACTGACTCCCCTTGCTGGGGCTGAAAGGTTGGGGGACGGGGGCGGTTACTGTTAGCCTCTGGAGGGTTCCAGATTTGTGGGATTTGCATGTGAGAAGTGCCACAGTTCCTGGAGGCAAGGACAGAGAGAGCACTGACTCTAGAATATGTGGGATTTATGATGTTCAGGGGCCATCCAGAGGGCCTGGAGCACGTGTCCCTGCTCCAGACAGCGTTGTGGGCACCACCGGCCCCTGGATGGTGACCAAAACCAGAGTGAGAAGAGCTCACCCAGGGCGACACGGGGGCTGACGGAGGAGGGCTAGGCTGGCGGGCGGCCACCAGGCGGTAGGAGGAAAGCCTGGAGAGGCGATTCCCGCGTTCAAGAGAGAACGTGGAATTCCGGATGTCTAACCTGCACCGCCCTCCGGGCCACCTGCGGCCCTGGAACCCACGGCGCGCCC